>NC_092183.1:8170000-8482500 GCF_043641665.1 Enoplosus armatus | reverse complement strand
TCTCAAACAGAGAGCTCCAAAGAGGCCAAATCATCCATACTGATATATTTGGTACATCAGTCTAAAAAAATGCAAAAGTACTTAAAATATCAAAGGAAAAAATCATGACAGCATATTTTAATCAGAGAAAAACTGCATCAACAAAGAGGAACAGGTGTCACAAGTTGAAACTAACCAACAGGGATGTGATGTACAATAATGTATGTGGTGTATAAGTGGTTAACAAAATGCTGCTACTTGGCAGGAAATCTAATAATACCACTCACCTCTGTATCGGTGTTTGCAGTGATGATTTTGTTACTCCAAAGTTAAAGTCCTTACACTGTTGACATTATTACTTACTGTACTTTTCTGTACTGTTAGCTCCCCTCACTTTTGTCCATAAACAATCAAAGCATTCTTCATCTTTAGCCAATGTCATTAAAGGTACTATACTATATTAAACAGTTTGTATCTGCAAAATACAGCTGTGTCTTTACAGTTTTTCCAGCTCTTGTCCTTTGGCACTGTGTCTCTTCGTCTCTTACTCTTGTACTCTCTCTTTCTCTCGTTTCCTTTTTGAAGTTCCCCCAACAGCACAGATGGCCAGCAGGCGACAGAGCAGAGCCCGCCCACAGTGGAAGTGACGCCACCTGACAGCCAACCAAACGACAACGGTATGATGGAAGAACAGGCAGAAGGTCAGTGGCTTTGTTGACTGTATAAATATGGTAACATACTGTGTATTGCTCCCTTGGCTGTAATAAGGATCCAGTGAATAACATCATATATCAATTGCATGTATGTGTAGTAGAAATGTATGTGATGTCTCATCAGTTGCCAAGACAGAAAAAGAAAAGTTGCATTACGTCATAAAGATCAAATTAGCTCTAAAAAACACTGTGGACCAAATCTCTAATTAACTCTCAGCTGCTTTATATAAGCACACAATCACTGTTGGTTGGAAACCTCTCATCTGCCAAATGTAAACTTCTCGTGAGAAGGGAATAAAAAGCAGTTTTTTGATCAACCCTTAGAGGAGTATACTGTATTGTTCTATTTGTTCAAATGAAAACTTAAAGCTTGTCCACATTGGGATTACACATTTCCACCACATTTCTGTCTCATATTTGCTTCATACTGTCTTTACCTGAATATTAGAAATACTAATTTTGTTTCCAGCTCTGCACAGGTGATGTTTACTGTCATGATGTCAGTGTGATTAAACTCAATGTTAAGATATCCACCATTTGAACGAAACACCAATTTTTTGCAAGCAAAAAATATGGCATTCTCCCAGGTCAACTAAGTCCTTAGTTTAAAAATAAATTGTTTAGAGTTATTCTCTTGTTAAAGACACTGAATAATAACTGGTAATCGACGGTATTGATTGTTGATTGGACAGAGGACAGTGAGAGCTCGGCTCAGCTCCTCAGGACAAAGAGTGATGCTGGGGTTTTAAGACGGGGCCAGCGACGGTCGCCGAGTGACCAGAGGAAAATTCGACGCCATCGCTTCTCCATTAACGGACACTTCTACAACCACAAGGTGATGCCAGACAAGTGTTTGTCAGCGGATGATGTTTAAATTGTTTTAAACTAATTTACAAATACCAATAAAAGCACATTTACAATGACACATTCACGTGTCTATCTGTGCATATGTATATATACACATAAAGTTAAATAGGAAACTAAATACATGTTTTAATGTGTTTTTTTCTTAGACAGCAGTGTTTACTCCTGCTTATGGCTCAGTGACTAATGTTCGGATCAACAGCTGCATGAGCACACCTCAGGTGCTACGAGTTCTCCTCAACAAGTTTAAAATTGAAAACAGCCCAGAAGATTTTGCTCTCTACCTCGTCCATACAAGTGGAGGTGAGTGTGAATTATTCTGTTTATTTCGTCTTGTTTGTCAAGAGACAACAGTATATATATATTTTGTTCTGTTAATCAATACCTCTGTGGATTTGTGGATGTTTCAGAGCGTGTGAAACTGAAGCGCAGTGACTATCCTCTGGTGCTGAGAATAATGCAGGGTCCATGCGAGCAGGTCTGCAAGGTTTTCCTCATGGAAGAAGACCTCGGGGAAGAAGTCACATATGATGTAAATCACCTCATTCACTGTAACGTTTTCTTTAAAGGAGTTTGACGCAGAGATACAGAGATATTACTCCAGGCTATAAATGACATGTTTTACTCCTTTTGTGCTTTGTCATTATATTTCTCCTCCCTTCCACCAGGTGGCGCAGTACATCAAGTTTGAAATGCCTGTCCTGCAGAGTTTCATCACCAAACTGAAGGAGGAGGAGGACAGAGAAGTGCAGAAACTCAAGAGAAGGTACAAGAAACTACTGTATATAATCTACTTCACAATATGTTCATCAGCTATTGTCATCCATTTATTCTTTCTCTGTCTGCATTTGTCTGCTTGTACTTGTAGGTATACGTACCTGCGGTGTATAATTGAGAAGCAGCTCAGTTGTCTTCCAGAGGGGGCGACGTGTATGTGATCTGCTTATAAAACTGTCAAAACCGTCTCCCAGAGTACCACATCCTCCACCCAGCTGTGACCAAGAGAGGGACCAAGAATCAGCTGACAAGAACCCAATGTATGTGTTTCAGCGATTATCCTGCTCCTCTGACTTCCTGCCTCTGCGTGGGGTTTCTTTCAACTCATCCAATCAATCAACATACAGACAAAACTTTAACATGTCATACTGTGTGCATGTTAAGTGTGACCGTCTCAGCAATCGTCTTGAGAGTCGTGGCGACTCACACCGCCTTGTAAAGAGTCTAGATTCAGACCCAATCACTTTATCTCTCTCTGCTTTTCTCTTTGTAATCACATACAGTTCACACAGAAAGACATTCCTCTACTCCTGAGTTAGTTTAACCTTTTTGAGCCTAAACTGAGACGTCTTGTTCTGTCTCCACCCTCCAGATTACGAGCTGATACCCCAAATCAATTTAAAGCACAAACATCGTATAACATGGTCTTAGTAAAGTGCCTGTTAAAAGGTTTCTCCAAGCACAAAGACACATAGACACTCATTTTACTGTAAAGTACATAGAGCCACATCGGACCACACAGTTTTGGTGAATGTGAAACTGACCAGACCACAAGCAAACGGTCGAGGCCTCAGAAGCTGACACCATCCAGTCCCACATCCCACTGCGTGCCTTTTATGTTCCTCGCCGTTTGAGAACTTGTTAGATGTTGTAACCGAAGGAATTGAATCGACCCTCTCCATTTCATCGCAGCTGAGAAGTTCACTGCAGGGATTATTGATGGCCGTGTGAATAGATAATCTGATTATGTTGTGATCATCAGTCTGTTGGTGGTCTGACGGTGACAACAGTCTCTAGTTTTTCTGCAGGCGTTCAAACTGAATGTGTAAGACATTTTATGATTGAAGCTAAAAGAATAGTTTGGGAAAATGCCTATTCCATCTCCTGCCAAGAGTTAGATGTTAGATGTTTGTATAACTATAGCACAAAGACTTGAAACAAGGGGGAGACAGCTAGCCTGGCTCTGTCTGAAGGTAACAACATCCACCTACCAGTACCTTTAAAGCTCAGTGATCAACATGTTGTATCTCATTTGTTTTAAGCTACAAAAAAAAAAAGACATGAAAAAATGAGAAATTGTGGTTTTACAGGGGGTTATGTGCCCGACTATTTCTTGCTCAGGACACATAACCTCCTGTAAAACAGGAATTTGTTGTTTTTGTCTTCTTTGGACAGAGCCAGGCTAGCCATTTCCCCCTATTTCCAGTCTTTATGCTAAGCTAAGCTAACCTGCTGCTTGCTGAAGCTGCATGTTTACCACACAACCAACTGCTAGTGCTACCAGTCTTCTCCTCAAACTCTTGGCAAGAAATCAAATAAGCGTATTTCCCAAAATGGCAAACTATTCCTTTTTAAAGAAACAAAAATCCATCCTGAAACAACTGATCACTTTTTGGGACTCTTGTTTTCTGGTGTGTTGTCCTTACGTGCATTAATGCCTTATGTAAGATGACAAGAAGCGGTCATGTTGACATTTTAAAAGCACAGTAAAATACTGTTTGATAGATGAACAACATCCTGACTCCTGGAAGGCACTGGACGTTGGAGTAGCTGTACAAAAATGATTTTACATCCAACAGCGAGTGACACCCACAAGACTGTGAATTACGCTTTGATGGAAGAATGTTGTAAATGTACGAATGAGCATCTCAGAGCAGTACAATTTGCCTCCACATGTACCGCGCTTTGCATACGTCTGCTTCTGTCTGTGTGCGTACAGCCCGACTGTTCAATATTTCTACCATCGCTGTTGAAAATGTCATCAAGCGTGTGTGTGTGTGTGTGTGTGATTCTGAGAGTGTGCATGTTGTATTTTTAGTCTTAAGACTTGCCTGCTTTTATATTGTGTCTTTTACAAAGTAATGACGAAACTTTAGTCTTTAAGATGTTAAGAACTCATGCCACTACTTGGAAAATGTAGTTTTTTTTTCGTACAATGATTGTTATTTAATAAAAAAAAAAAAGTTATCTTGAGAAAAGATGAACATACATATCTGTTATCTCCTTTCATCTCGCTTAGGTCAATGGGTGAAAAGCCGCAGCGTGTTATATAATGATGTAACAGACGAGATATTACATCAGTCATAGTCGAAGCTTCGGGAGAGCTCGTTAAGTGTTCTGGTTTACTCACTCAGTGGGCGGTTAAATAATTCAGACAAAATTAGAAACACAAATTTACGCGCGCACACACGCACGAACACAGGTATTTATGTCTGATGTCGGTGGTACAGCAGCTTACAGCACACTCAGCCAATGAGCAGGTGAGACAGAGTGATTCACTCCACCTGATAGAGATTGTCTGGAGGATAACAGGCTGCCCCTGAAACACACTTCTTACTGTCAGAAGAGCTGCAAACACACACACTGTCGGAGGAGGAACATCGTCTGAATCTGCGTCTGCATCATCTGCACTGCAAACAGCCACTCAACAGGTGAGAGTGTTTCTTCATTTTAATGAAATGTTTATTATTGCGTGGTACTATGCATACATGACACCATGTATTCATAGAAGCTCGGACCAGAGTACACCAGAGAAAGCATCCAACAATCAAATCTGCAGACCATCACTGAGAAGAGCATTACTCATGAATCACTGACAGAAACATTTACCATGTAGTACTAGAAAAATCTGAATAAATACTAATTAAACAATCTGTCTTGCCTTTGTTTCCAGGCTTTTGAGACAAAGTTGGAAAAATTAAACAGCCACTCCGGTTTTTGCTCATCTGTACACCAGAACATTTCAGGGTTTTGTTGAGCAACATTAACTCTCTAAAATCATAATAATTTGTACAGTTAGATAGAATTAAATTGTGTTACTTATTTAATATAAACTGGTATGAATGAATTTCTCTTTTTGAGGATGTGATGTTATTTATTATGTCCTCTGCTGCTTAAATTAGGGCCCATCTCTAGAAAGCACACTCAATAATACACTGAGAAGAAGTGCATCAAACTCACAATGAGGTGTTTTATCCTCTTTGTTAGTCTGAGCTGTAATCTGAGAGTCACTGGATTATTCTCAAGCCAAGTGACCCAGAGTAATTATAGCTCAACTCATCTCGGACTCAGATTAGACTGCGTCGTTTGTTGACGGCAGAGTGAATGATGTCATGCTGCTCACTGGTTAAAGTCAGGGGTGGAAGAAGTTTTCAAATTGTGTACTTATATAATGCATCATATTTAATATACTGATCATATGTTTTATGTTCAAAAGTAACTGAAGTTGTTAAATGTAGTGAAGTAAAAAGTATATTTCCCTCTGAAAAAGTTTAATGTAGCATAAAATATGTAGAAAAGTTACTGTCTGCAATAAAACATAATATTCACCTTATTATTTAATGACTACTGATAACATACGAACAACAGTACACATTAACAAGCACTTCACAACAATACACCTGTCCGCCATTATAAATACCATTGTAATTACTACTATGGAAGTAGCAGTATTTGTAGTCGTGACATATCTTCCTTATTTCACTATATAATAACACTTTATATTCATATATTGTTTATATCAAAGTATTTTCAATTTATATAAATATATACATTTCATAGTAATATATTATTACTGCATAGTATGTGTATATTGCATATTCTGCACATATATAACACATACTTATTATGGATATTGTATTTATTAGTTACTTATAAACTTGCCAGAGTTACACTGCTGGGTTTCTGGATTTCCTTTCCATTTTTATATAGTTTAAGGTATTGTAATGTATCTATTGTTTATGTCTTTTTAATAATACCCCTGTGGATTTCCCCCTGGAGATCAATAAAGTCCTATATGTTTTTCCTGTTTAAACTTTGAGAAAACATGTATTTAATGCTGACAAACAGTTGTCCATTGATGACCATTAATGCAGCAGGTCTTGTCAGATCTAGAGCCAGATTAAATCTACAAAAGGGCATGAGAGATTATGAAAGCTATCTGATCCCAGGTCAGCTGCAGTGTTACGTTGTGTTGCAGCAGTGATGGTGCTTGTGTAAGATGTGTTTCTCAAAGCTGGATTAAGAGCCGTGATCTGTACCGCTCTTAATTTATCAGTGATGCAAAAATAACACAGCAGGACTAAAGCTGCAATGAGAACATCTCATCAGTGAGTTTATGAGCACTGAGTGCCTTCAGGAAGTGGTACAAGTACATTTACTTCACTTCTGTACTGTGAGTATAATTTGGGGTAGTTACACTTAAGTATTTCTATTTTACACTACATTTGTGAGGCAGATATTGTACTTTTTACTCCGGTACACTGATGTGGGTACTCAGTATTTTACATTCAAAATATATAATAATATAATAATAATAATATATTTTATTTATAGAGCAATTCTAAAAATATTAGCTTCCTCTCAACCAGCAACATTTGAAATGCTGCGCACATGCTAATGCATCAATAATAATACACAAATAGTATAATATATATAATAATATTACATTTTGCATAATGAATACAGAATACTCGTGAATATACTAAACAAGTGTATTTTCTGATGGTACTTTTAAAATAATTTTTAAATGCAGGACTTACTAGTTTACTTACTAGTATATAAGTAAGTACATTTAAAAAGTATTTACAGAATGGTCTTTCTTAATATCTAACATAATTATTTTCATCATCAGATGGCCTTTTTGTATATTTTGTTTTATTAACAGTTTACTCTATTATGTATATTTATACATGTGTTTTTCTTTACAATGCTTATTGTTTTCTCACTCTGGGAAGCACTTTGCTCTAACTAACAAACATTTACAGAAACAGAAAAGACAACAAGTCTTTTTCAAAATCACTCCGGCTTAAAATTCCTTTTCCTTTGTCTTATTTTTACAGGATAGAAAACAATGTCTGGCCTGCAGAAACTCTCCCTCACAGTGGCCCTCTGCCTGCTGCTCCTCGCCACGCTGTTACCCAGCTCTGAGGCCCGGCGTGGTCGTGGTGGCTTTGGCCGAGGTGGAGGAGGCATCGGTCGGGGCTGGGGCGGTGGCCAGGCCTACAGACCAGTCCAGAGCAGTGGCCCCAGTGCTGGGAAAGTAGCCGGGGCAGCTGCAGCGGGTGCCATAGGAGGAGCAATGGTCGGGTCTGCCCTGAGCCGCCCTGGGTACGGGTATGGTGGAGGATATGGAGGATTTGGGGGATATGGGGGGTACGGAGGGGGGTACGGAGGAGGGTATGGCTACCCACGATATGGAGGTGGTGGTGGCTACGGCTCCAGGCCTGGCTATGAACCAGAGGGCTCTGGAGATATGGAGTACTACACTGGAGCATCCAGCGGCCCCATCTACAACAGCATCATCGTTGTCATCGGCTCCATGGTGTCCCTGCTGATGGGCCACTGGGTGGCAGTCATGTAGAGCTGGAGACTGAGCTGGATCCCAAAAACAGACACCGGTCCTGACTAAAAATAACCCACAACCCGACAGAAAACAGGACTATTTTTGGTTTAAAGTCAAATGTGACCTAAAATATGACCCGTGAATAATGAAAAGCTGTGGCCAATTTGTTTCCCCGACACTTCAGTGACAGGAAGAGGAATATTGATCCATTTAACAACAACAACAACCATGTTTCAGTCTGCAGGTGTACTGATAAACAAAGAAAACCACTTCCTGTAGATGTTTGTTGAGTCGTGAGATGATTTGACTCTCCCACTTCTCTTATTGTGGACAGTCTTTTTATACTTCTGACGATTGTGGTGTGGATGACAATATTAATGGCGGTGATGATTTAATATGTTTTCTGGCATCTGTGAAGATAAACCAGGAATAAATTAGATGTGTAATCATGTTAAGTCTCCCTCAAGAAGTCATGAGTTTAAGAGCAGCTATACTTCATTTGATAATGCCATTTCTCAGTACATTTTATTATAAGTTAGTCCTTTAGACTGTTTTTTTTTCACATTGTCTACTCTGCACATTGGTACATTTTCAGTACATTGCTTGTATATGTATATTTTACCTAATTAAAGTACATGTTTTATGCCATTTTGTAGATTTTTGTGTAAAAATGTTTAATATTGTTATATAAGTAAAAAGAACTTAGAACAAACATCTGTGTTGAATTTTATTGTCTACATTATTGTGAGAAGAAACCATTAAGATGTTACCTGCTAAAATAATGAATAGTGAATGATCCACATGGTAGACATGTTTAGATACTAAACCACTACTAAAAGATACCCTACAATTTAGTTTTAGGTTGCAGTTACTGAACTGGAACCACATGTCAAATTGTGCCTTTAAATGCGGTTGTGTTTACGAGAAGGGTCCATATGAACGCTCTTGATGACATTTAGGTCAGCTTGTGGATGTGCTGATGTTTTTTTTAATTACTGTATTAGGTCTCCACAGCAAATCAGGTCAATCTTGGGCCTTTAGAGTTTCAAAACCTTTATCCGAAGTGAGACATTAGAAGGGAAAGCGAAGGGAGAGTAACAAGAGTTATCTGTGGAGAAGAAATGCCCTCAGACGAGCTCGAGGACCACAACAAACAACAGACAATCCTGTGCCTCTGCCTTCTGTTCACTGTCTACCTCTTTGCTTCTCACTATCTTTGAAACTATAGTTCCATAACTGAGATGAAACCAAACATTAGATGCTGCATTTTTATGTTTTTGTTCTCTGCATTGTGTGCTTTTTTTTGTGGAAAATTTTTGTACCACGCTCCAAGCTACTAGGCCAAGTATGTTCCACTGAATTAAATCCAACTTTGTACCCAACAAAGTACTCACCAGTCCAAGAGGCAGGGAAGACTACATCACAGCAGGTGATTCTTATCTAAGGTTTACATCTCGCAGCGTGGTCCATTATTGACCTGAAGTTGTATTACGCGACAATTTTACACATTCGTACAATATCACAAAAACTGACTTCGATCCAAAGTTTTGCAGACTTCTCTGCATCTTAGTCGCACCACGCTGACCTTAACCTTTTACTACCCATGCATACTAAACTTATGGCGTAAATACTTCAAGTTTGAAATGCCTGTCCTGCAGAGTTTCATCACCAAACTGCAGGAGAAGGACGGAGAGGTGCAGAAACATCATATAATATGGTCTTAATAAAGTGCCTGTTAAAAGCACAGACACAAACTTTGATAAAATATTTTAAAGTTATTGCTGTGTTGAAAACTCTTTGGAAATTCTGGGGGTTTTAGAAAAAAGGTACTTTGACGACATAAACCCACACGGTTTGAGTCATTGTGAAACTGACCAGACCACAAAGAAACGGTTGTGGTCTTGGAAGCCAGGTTGGAACCATCCGGTCCCACACTGCGTTGCGTGCCTTCATCTTGCCTGCTGTTTGAGAATTTGTCAAAATTGTTTGAAAAGCCAACAGTAGCATGTTATATAATGAATCTTGTGTAATATAAAATGACAGACGAGATATAACATCAGTCATAGTCGAAGC
The DNA here is from genome assembly GCF_043641665.1 of Enoplosus armatus. Taxonomy (NCBI): domain Eukaryota; kingdom Metazoa; phylum Chordata; class Actinopteri; order Centrarchiformes; family Enoplosidae; genus Enoplosus; species Enoplosus armatus. The sequence goes on along the minus strand of NC_092183.1, from coordinate 8,472,531 downwards.
TTCGGGAGAGTTTGTTAAGTGTTCTGGTTTATTCACTCAGTGGGCGGTTAAATAATTAACACAAAATAAGCAACACATACAAATGTATGCCAGCCCACACACACCCACAGGTATTTATGTCAGATTTCGGTGGTACAGCAGCTTACGGCACACTGAGCACGTGTGACAGAGTGATTCACTCCACCTGATAGAGATTGTCTGGAGGACAACAGGCTGCCCCTGAAACACACTTCTTACTGTCAGAAGAGTCTGAGCTGCTACTAACAGGTGAGATTGTTTACTCTAAGAAAAGTAAGATTTTTCTATCAAGTTCAGCAGGTTGAATGGATGTGATGTTATTTAATGTCCTCTGCTGCACTAATTAGGGCCCATCTCTAGAAAGCACAATTAATAACACACTGAGAAGAAGTACATCAAATTCATAATGAAGTGTTTTATCTTCTTGTTGGTCTGACCTGTAAGCTATGGAAACCCAATAACCGCCAATGTGATGAAAAAAAAAGATCCTGTATGAGAGACTTATATGACTTACGAAAATAACAAAATAATGACTTTGTATCTCAAAATAATGACTTACTATCTCAAAATAGTAATCTTAAAATATTTATTCATAACAACACATAGGCCTATGCAAATTTCAAGAAGTTTCTCATTATTTTGAGATACTAAGTCATTATTTCAAGAAGGTTTCTCATTATAATGACTTGCAGGATCTTTTTATCACATTGGTGGAAATGTGCTTCCATAGTAATCTGAGAGTCACTGGATTATTCTCAAACTAAGTGACCCAGTGTAATTATAGCTCAACTCATCTTTTAAAAGGACACAGATTAGACTGCGTACAGTGCAGAGCGAATGATGTCATGCAGCTCACTGGGTAAAGTCAGGGGTGGAAGAAGTATTCAAATTGTTTACTTAAGTAGAAGTAGTACTATTACCATAAAAATACTCCATTACATGTCCTGTAATTAAATTTAATAGAAGTTTTTGCAACAAAACATACTTACAACATCAAAAGTAAAAGTATTCATGATATCTGCCCACTTCCAACAATACTACTAGAAAAGGAAGGATTTTGAAGGATGGATCCCCTGAACTGGATCCCACTATTCACTTTCTGCATTTTAAAGAATATAATGGAAAAACACTGCACACTAAGTGCAAAGGAACACCTACATTTAGTGTTGCAGGTGTTCACAGTCCGTCTCTATTCAGGTCGCACCTGGACACAAAATATTATTTTTAGCTGCGGTTCAATTAACTTCAACTTCACACAGTAACTTAGACGCTAATCAGACCTTAAACTTGAGAATGGCATCGATTTTAAACAGCAACATATTTACTGACCTAAATTTGTTGAATTTAAATGTCAGCTGCACACACAGCTGTTTCTGTGTTGCTGACCCAACTTCAATCAACCCAGCGCCAATTTTAAACGCAAAACACCCATCCTCTTACCTTTATATTAGTAAGACAATGTTCTTTATTTTCATTTTGACCGACTTCTTAAAAATAAGCTGTCAACTGACTAAAGCACGTACATGTAACAAACTTACTTTCTTATGCTGAAAAACGTATTTTTTTAAGTGTCATTCGCTAACCTTATAAATAATTTCTTAGAGTGCTCTTAATTTACCAGCAGGACTAAAGCTGCAATGAGAACATCTCATCAGTCTGTTTATGAGCACTGAGTGCCTTCAGGAAGCAGTACAAGTACATTTACTTCACGTCTGTACTTTGGTATACTTGCACTTCAGCTTCTAAAAATATGATGCATTTTTACTGATTAAACTAGTCAACAGTGTATAAATTATTAAAAGAAATTAGCTTCCTCTCAACCAGCTACATTGCAACCAAATGTGGCGTACATGTCAATACATCAATAATAATAAATCAATGATATGATAATAACATTACACTGTTTAAGAACCCATTTTCATTATTAATATGTAATACTCCTGCATATACTAAATAAGTGTATCTTGCTAATAATACTTAAATGGTACTTGTTCTTTTTGCCTTTTTGTATTATTATTGTATTATTTTATTATTATTTTATTGACAGTTTAATCTTATGTATGTTTATATATTTGCTTTTCTTTTTCATACATTTTACAGTGCTTATTGTTTTCTATCTCATGCAGCATGCTTTTAATGCTGCTTCTCTCCTGTGATTATTTTCCATTTTATTTAAGTATTAAATAAAAAATGGTATTTAAGTATTTAAGAATATTCTGAATATTTCTTCCACCTCTGTCAAAAACTGAACAGTCTAGACTCAGCTTTTTCAAAATCACTCCTCCTAAAAATTACTTTTCCTTTGTCTTGTTTTTACAGGATAGAAAATAATGTCTGGCCTGCAGAAACTCTCCCTCACAGTGGCCCTCTGCCTGCTGCTCCTCGCCACGCTGTTACCCGGCTCCGAGGCCTGGCGTGGTGGCAGCTTCAGCCGGGGCTGGAGCAGAAATAGCATCCAGTCCCACAAACCCGTCCACAGCCAAGACTTCAGTGCAGGGAGTGTAGCCAGGGCAGCTGCAGCGGGTGCCATAGGAGGAGCAGTGGTCGGGTCTTCCAGGGGGCACACTGGTTTCAATAAGAACTCCTCACGAAAGAAAGGTAAAGGTGGTGGTGATAGTGGTAGTAGCAACATCCCCAATCCTACCTATAAACCAAAGGGCTCTGGAGATAGGGAGTACTACACTGGAGCATCCAGCGGCCCCATCTACAACAGCATCATCGTTGTCATCGGCTCCATGGTGTCCCTGCTGATGGGCCACTGGGTGGCAGTCATGTAGAGCTGGAGACCGAGCTGAATCCCAAAAACAGACACCGATCCTGACTGAACATAACCCACAACCCGACAGAAAACAGGACTATTTTTGGTTAAAAGTCAAATGTGAACCTTGAATAATGAAAAGCTGTGGCCAATTTGTTTCCTCGACACCTTGGTGGAAGAAAAATTTTGATCCATTTAACCAACGTGACACCATGTTTCAGTCTGCAGGTGTACTGATGAATATATACTTCTTGCTATACTTCATTTGATTTTGCCATTTCTCAGTATGTTTCATTATATGTCAGTCCTTTAGACTGTTTCGTCATTCTGTTTCACATTGTCTGCTCTGCATACTCAGAGGTATACTTTACCTAAATAAAGTACATGTTTTATGCTATTTTGTAGACTTTTATGTGAAAAAGCAAAACGTTCTTTCATGTTTAATATTGTTATATAAGTAAAAAGAACTTAAAGCAAACACTTGTGTTGAATTTTATTGTCTACATTTTGTCTACAAACGTTACCTGCTACAATAATAGTAAATGATCCACTCGGTGTGTATACTATAGATACTCAAAATATATGTCAATTTATTAGTGAATACAGATAGATTAGACTTTCGGGAAAACTGTAATAATTGATATTACAACACAAGCTCCACTGTCTTGCTTGTTCCGGAGCTTTCAACCGCATCTTGTGGCAATTAATCAACTCGTCGTTGTTGTCAGATGCTGTTTCCAAAGAAAAGAACGAGATTTTGAGTTCAACCTTTAAACTGATGAGAAGTGCTAAAAGTCGCTCATAAATTTTACACTTACAATGCCATGACAACGGAGCAAACTCCAGAAAACTTTAGAAAAGAAAACAAGCAGACAATGGTTTGTTTTGTGAAAAACTAAAAAAATGGATCACTAAAATACATGTAAACTATTGTATGCATTTTACTGCACAATGAGTACTTTTACTTAAGTAAGGTGTTGAATGCAGGACTTCTACTTGTAGTGGAGTATTTTCAGTGTGGTATCATTACTTTTACTTAAGTAAAAGGATCTGAATACACGACTGCTGATGAGCTCTGTGAGGCTGCACAGTGGTGCTTTGAGCTAAATGCTCACAATGACAGTGCTAACATGCTGAGGTTTAATGTGGAGCTGCATGACTCAGCCTGTCAACTGACATTGAGCAGCCAGCAGACTCCTATCATGTCTCTGCCTCATGAGATCACAAACATCCCGTTTCCTTTCTTCTGTAACCGTCTTAAAGATCTGATGTTGTCTATATTAATGCAACATTCAGTGTTCTTTGGACCTTTCACACATTCAGTATTCATGCTTTATTACATTGACACGGTCCTCATTTAGTTGTTCATTACATGAGATGTTGCTACATAATGTTTTTTACTCTGAGTTTCTGGTTAACCCTGAGCTTTAGTTTGGAAACGACTAGTCTAGAAAAATGGCAAGAATTACCTTAATGTTGCACGTTGCAGTGGTGGAAATAAAGTATTACTAATTTTCTGCTATTTTGTACTTTATATTGTTATTTACCACAAATGTTACTAATTGTCCTACAGATTAAGATTTTACATTACAACACATATAAGCTTATAAATTGTTAAAAATTAAACCAGTGGTTCCCGACCTTTTTGGCTCGTGACCTCTTACTAAGACCCTTGACGCATGTTTCACATGTCTGAGTTGTTAGCAATTCCACCAGAGACATTTCCTCTCTGAACTCCTCAAGTGGTTTCATTTAAATAATTGTTTGATGCCCACTGAGGTGAAATTTAAAAAGTAAAAACTCCACAAAAATATATAATATAAATTTGTGAAGAACATTTAAATTTTTTCCTGTCTCAATAATCATTTAACACAGTCAAGGTTGAAAAATACTTTTACTTTTGATACTTTAAGTACATTTTGCTGATTTTACTTTTACTTTTTAGTATTTTTACACTTCAGCATTAGTCATTTTACTTAATTAAGGGATCCTCTACCATTAGCATGTTGTCATATACAGAGGACAATCATTTTATTATTGCAACCACTTCAGATCACCAGTTAATTATCTTGTTATCTCAAGATAGAAATGTTGTTCTCTCTTGATAAGAGTCAAGATAATTATGCCACTCTCTCCAGAAAACAGAAATTGTAATGGAGGACAATAAGATGATTAACATTTGATCTTGAAATAACGGGATATAATAAAATCACTGCAACTGGTAATTGTTGTGAAATTATTAAATTGATTACTAATTATTTATGCAATTACGATGTTATTGCAACAACAGCTGTTCTCAGCTTCCATACTTTTACATTTACAAAGATTAGGTATAAGTGCAGTCATGCCCTTGGACCAAATTTCACTGAAATTGTTAAAGTGTCCCCTTTTTCTTCACTTTTTGTCTTTATGATGGACTAATTCATACCCAATGCCTACACATCACTGAACTTCTTAGGGAATTACATCCACACACAAACAAAAGCAAACTTAGCGTGAACTGCAACACACAGGGAACCCACAAAAGGGTAAAAACAACATAGTATAAATACATACACACACAAAAACACTGAATGTTAAGATTCAGATCTTTTTTTTTTTAAAGATGTTTCTGAAAATCTAAATTCAGATGGAAATTCCACGTTTTGTAAAATCCCTTGTGGTTTCCTTTTATTATTATTATAAACCTTATCAGGCATCAAGTAATTTGAGTTCAATCCACCAGAAGTTTACCGATTATCTTAACTTTTAATTACAAATGTGTTACTATATCATCAAATTGATCTCCACAAGCTTTTCATATAATGATCATTTTCAGTTAAAATGTCACCTAAACTCCTTCCACACCCGATTCTAAAGGTAATAAAACAAATATCCACAAATGCAAATTAGTAAAGTTAATACGTTTATTTGATAGGACAAGCAAAAAGTGCGAGGCAACCCTCAGTATTCAGTAGAAGCTCCAGCAGTACAGTAAATGTGATCTCTCACAGATGTCTTTAAAAGCAGTTTCAAATACATTCAAAGCCAGAAGAAGAGATAACATAGGCTACATATAACAACACATTAAGGGTACTCTGTGGGGTTTCTGATCATTTATGGTCAGAGATTGTTGTCAAGACAATAAAAAGTGTTTCTTGTAACCATAGCTTGGTGATTGCCAGTGAGATGTGTGGTTTTAGATGCAGTGGTCATGACAGCACTCTGCAGCGGTGGCAGGAGGCCAACGCAGGAGTAATAAATGGAGTAATGCTTCTGGTTTATTGGCAAAACTGAAGTCAAAGAGAGGATTTTATACCAACACGGAGGACAGCCTTTGTGGCTATATTTTAGGTAGTTACAAATGATCCTACATGTTCACATAAAAACTGGGTCTCCAATAATGACCATGTCAAATAAAACTCCAGAGAGTACCTTTAAATTGTTTTATTTAAGTCATCAGCTTCTACGATTAGAAAAATTATTGTACAAATCACATGTACTATACTGTACATATCTTAGCAACCATGAACTCATAATGCAAAATAACATTCAGTAGGATCTGGAGATAAATTCAGCTCAGAATTAGCACATCAGGGGGACTTTAAGAGCACTTCTAGGGGAGGGGAGAGAGAGAGAGGCAAAACATTGGCTAGAAGAGAGGATGGAGGCATGTATATAAAAAAAATATATGAGAAAATATACAACACAATGTACAAAGCAATGGCAGTTTACATGAAAAATGTAAAGACAACATACATGAATATTCGGAGAAGGTGCACTTTGCTTTGCATTGATTACAATGTAAGTAATTAGGATAACAGCATGCACACTGTCTGTTTAGAGTCTGTTTATCCTTATATGATAAAAGTCCACGAGTAGATATGATCCATTAAAAATTCCCAGTCATGCTCATAGTGTAGAACCTCTCAGGCTAAAGCACTGATATTTGTAATAGTAGACAAGTTAAAGTCCAGTATTAATTGATAGTTTTGGATCACTATTCACTGTTTTCAAACTCTTTGAAGTGTCCCTGAATCAGAAAGTCCTCTAACATCAACACGCCTGTAGTTAATATACTCATGTTGAATTTGAAGCATATTATTGTAAAGCAGTGTATTTACACAAATCATCACCATGACAGAGCAAGTAGCAGCCCCACAGGTGCAAGCTAACAGCAGATGCTTTGTCCTCAGAGACAACAAAAAAGACAAACATTGCCAGTTTCCTTGAATAAATAAATAACAACATTTTTTCCGAAACAAACGGAAACAGAAAGATGACTCAGTGGGAGTGCCACGCCTTACTTCTATGGCTAGAGCGCGTGTTATTTAATTATGTCTACATGGACGTTAATGGCCCAGATTCCTCACATCCACCAACAGCCTGGAGTACACAGACCCTTTCTCTTTCAGGAGAGGAAAAGGGAAGTGCAATTTGTTGCAAACACTCTGGCTCTCTAGTCTATTTTTTCCCTGAATACATAGTTCAAACATGCAATACAGTATGAGAGCCAGTTGTGTGATGCCAGTCACACACATGCATCAGGATGCAATGACTAAAGAAAACAAAAAGAGAGTACAAGAGGTTCCTCTCTCCCTAATCAACTCCCATCCATTTACTTCCTTCCTTAACACATTCTTCATCACTTTAACTGCTAATGAAGGCCTCAGTGCAGCAGCATTAGCATGTTGCTATTCAGTAGCATCAGTATAGTACTAGTGACCACAGCTAAAAGTCCTCGTGAGCCCATCTCCAGTCCCTGCACCCCTCCAGTGTCTCTCCTCAAGTACTTTTCAGACTTAACCATGTAAAGCTCTATGCATCTCCTGGCCTTCATCTGTTCAATCAGTGACAGGTAGCCGATCTCCACGATGCTGACGGTATCATCGTCTTCGGCACTGCTGACAGCCTGTGACGATGGAGGCGCCGGATTGCCTTTGGGCTGATTTAGAGGGCGGGGAGTTGAAGGTGCAGAGGTCGAGGAGTTTTCTGCTGCAGTGCTGTTGGTCTCCGTTGTGTTGCTGCTGGTGCCAGTGTGCGGCGCTGAGGTGACAACAGTCGTTGTAGCTGTGATAGTGGCAGCTGGTTTGTTGTTTGGCATTTGATTCTCAGCAGGCAGAAGGTCTTTTCTCTTCATGCAGGATTCCATGAAGGTATCATAGGTTTGAGGAAGTTGGCTGTACCTGTAGTCTCTGCTATAGTCATTGGAATCGGTAGATTGGGAACCGTATTTCCTGTACATGTAGTGGTTGTAGTAACGCTCCTCCTCTGGGTTGCGGAAGTGGAAGGGAGGACGGGGGAACCTTCCTAGCCCATAGCCTATAGCCACTCCTGCCATAGCCCCTCCAGCTGCTGCCATTACCGCACTGCGCCCAAACCCTCTAGAATTATCATTGGGATACACGCCCATTTTCTGAACTGAATGGGAAAAGGGAGAGCCGCCCCCAACACCATGGCCCCCGTAACCAAAGCTGCCATGATAGTGAGGGCTCAGGACTTTGTTGTTTGGGTTTTGGTTGATGTATCCACCTGGATAACCTCCATAACTGCCATAACCTCCATGACCACCATAACGACCATAACCTCCATGATTACCATAACCTCCATGACCACCATAACGACCATAACCTCCATGACCACCATAATGACCATAACCTCCATGACCACCATAACGACCATACCCTCCATGACCACCATAACCGCCATGACCACCATGACCTCCTCCGTATGGAGAGCCCCATGCTGGATACTGGTTATGGTAGCCTCCTCCACCCGGCTGCTGGGGGTAACTACCCGGATACCCAGGTTGGCCTGATTGCGGAGGGTAGCCTCCTTGATTGGGTTGTCCAGGCTGTTTGGGGTATCCGCCCTGAGAGCTGGAGCCCTGAGAGCTGGAGCCCACATTAGAGTTAGTGTGGGTGCTGCCCCGGTTGGATGTGGGGGACTTTGACTTTGAGCCACCGCTTCCTCCTTTCTTGGCCAGTGAAAAATGGGTATGAAGCAAAAGAAGTGACAGACACAGCACAGATAATGAATTCATCTTCATCTTCGCCCTGTAGGGTTGGAGAGGAAAAAAGAAAACTTATGAAAGAGGTGAGGTAGCTGTGGGTCCAAAATATGCTTCCAACACTGCAAGCTCAATGTTACTGAAGATGACCAAACAGTACTCTTTCCAATCATCTGTAACTAACACTGATGCTTAGCCTCCACACTGTAATTTTTCTTCCAGTGCCTATGACCATCTGGGGATATAGAATTAATACAAGGCACTGATATGTTACTATCAAAGCACATTGCAATGACCAGTTTCAAAAATGGTGTTTTCGTGCTTTATTAATCAGACTTTTTTTTTTCTTCACAAGATTGTGAGAAATGGCCATTATAACTCCCCAGAGCCCAAAGTGGCATCTTTAAACTCATTATATCAGTATCAGTTCAAAAGTTCAAAACCTTAATATATTCGGTTTGCTATCATAACATGACAAGGAAGAAAAATCACATTTGAGAAGCTGGAGCCAAATAATGTTTGGCACTTTAACTCGAAAAATGACTACAATGATTATTCAGTCATCAAAATAGTTGCCATTGCCGATTGATTTTTTGTCATTGAACTGATCATTTACTGGACTGATCGTTACAGCTCTAGATCTTATCCATATAGCCCACCCATGACCTGATTTAATTCACTTTTATTTCCTCCATTGTTTGAGGCTATGAAAGACATTGATGTTAGTGACTACAATAACGATATATGACACAATGCTTTTAATTATGAAGGAAATTAAATGGCATTTCAGTCTGATTATCAGGAAACAGTTAATGATGATAATGTAATCTGTTGTCAGTCCACCTGCTCCTAGATTATTTCACTGTTTCAAACACAAGCATTAAGTCTATGAATTAAGTTTCTTACAGTTTCAGTGTTTGCTGTCAACCAGTGGCACCAAGTAAACCAAAACTGTTTCAATAGCAACGCAAGCACCTCTGTGGCTAATTGCTAAATGTTGATTTAAAACCACAGACCAAGCCATTTCTTCCTTTATATGGAACAAAAGCCCGGTCAGAATACGAAAAACACTCTTACAGATGCCAAAAGCATCAGGGAGGCTTGCCCTCCCTAATTTCCAAGTATATTATTGGGCAGCAAATATACACAGTATACTGCACTGGCCAAATTGTCATTATGGCCTTAGCGACTGGGTCCCTACCTGGGTGGAGATAGAAGAATCTTTGTCCAGACCAATGTCCCTTATGTCGCTGACCTGAGCCCTACTATATACTGTATGTCTCCTTCTAATCTAAGACGTAGCCCTTTAGTTAGCCAAACACAGCGAATATGGAAACAGTTTAAACGCCACCACAGAATTCAAGCAATTCCAATACTCTCTCCCTGTAACAACAACCCGATTTTTCCTCCATCTCTGAATGACAATGCCTTTGGGATGTGGCATGAGGGAGGCATAACAACATTTGAAGATCTGTATATGGATAAGACGTTTGCCTCCTTCTCTCAATTGTCCCTGGAATTCAAACTCCCCAAAACCCACCTTTTCAGATATTTTCAGATTCGGGATTTTGTGGGGTAAAACTTTTTTCCATCACTCCCTCCAAAATCTCTGCTTGATAATATACTGAAGACCAGTGTCCTCAAGAAAGGGGTCGTTTCCCATCTATACAACCTAATCACAAACTTCACACCATCTCAAGATTTGTCAGCAAGACAGCAGTGGGAGACTGATTTGGACTACAATTTTCGGGATTATCCACTCTTCCTCCATCACTCTTCTCCTAATTATGACACGCTAAGTAATACTTATGGGATACAGAACCCACAATGAAGAGATAAAGTCAGTATTTATATTTTTATTTTGATAAATGCAATGATTAATCGGTCTGCTTGCTAGTAAACGTTAATTTCACCCTTAATTCGTCAAATTTTACTTGTTTCTATCTGAGGGCAAAACAGTTAACTAGAAAACAGGTGTGGCAGTCACAGGACACAATAACAAGAAGACCCAGATGTTTTATGATGGGGATGGGGATGTATATTGATGAAATAATTGCAATAAAAGACAGCTCCGAACAAAGCAACCCAAACACGGATTGTTTATAAAACATACTGTAGACAGACAATAATACTGCCCTTGTATTGACAGTGCACACACTTAAGTGGCCTGCCAGCTACCACCGCCCTTTACTCGGTTAAAAGATGGCGCTTGCCAGTATCAAGTAAATTAGTTAGCCAACTATCGAGTGCAATATACACACATTAAGAAGACCATTAAAATACGGTTTTAATACAGAGAGATGGTCGAGTGAGGTAAAAACAATGTGCATTTAATTTCCCCAACCAGCATAATAAAACGGGGAGGGTGCGATCAATTTACGTGAAGGACTTGCCTTACCTTGAGTGATGGCTGTTTGGATGCTTCTCCCGTTTTATTCAGCGTTAACTTGAGTTGATGTAGTTCAAACGTTTTCAGTATGGAAACTGGGTGAAGTCCATATGACGTAAGGCGGCGCGAGGGATGCGGATCGCACAGACACAGACGATGGGGGCGGGGCTTTGCCAAACACATTTCCCAGCAATAAAATATCTCAATACTTCTACCAATATATATATATATATATATATATGACACAAAAGGAGAATACAGTGACTAAACCATAAGCCTACATGCCATATTTGTCTGCCTATTTATTCCAGACCTTCGAAGTAAACAGGAAGTTGACAAGAGTTTAACACCCCTGTCAACTTAGTTCATATGTTAGCTATTACCTGTTATCATACTAGATGTCATAGCTCCACAGTTTGAATCACCAGGTACTAATGTAAATTGTCCCAAGAACTCAGTTCTTCAAGGATCAAAGATTTTAAACTTTACTAAATCCAAGATGCATTTTCAGAATTTAAGCAGATCCTTTTTTTTGGTAATGTTTTTGTAATGGGGGTTTTGTAATGTTTTATGTTGTAACCCAGGTGATAAAAACTCAAATTCTTGCATTATGGCATAGTGAATATTTAAATCTCCACTTTAACAAATAGGTTTAGGTATACTGATTATTGTTCCATATAAGCAGCATCCTCAGAAAAGAGAAACGTCACAAGCCAAAGGCAACATTTCAGCATAGCTTACAACTGTCTCATTAAACAAAAAGCCACTTTCATTCATTTTTAATGTTGGTTGTAAAAGGAGACCTACTGACATGATGCAGTCAAAAATATACCTTTTAGCCACCTGCTGTTAAACTCAAAAGCTCTCAATTGCTTGTGGGCAGGATTGTGTCTTTGCGGTAAAAGCAGAGGGTGCAAAGAGTTTTAATAAGGGTATCTGTGCTCTGGGAGAGGAAATAAGCAGGAGGTTGTGGGTGCCTTTAGGAGCCATAACCTAGAGCTCAGTACACTAGTGCATTCTTGAATACAGATGATGCCGCCTGCTGGCCATTGAAAGTCCTACATTAAAAACCTTCTGTGATGAATAATGCTGTCATAACCAGCTGTCTCTTTTAAAATAAAAAGCAGTCATGACGAATAAGTTATATGTTGTGGTTATAGTGTCTTCCTTGAAGTAATAATGCTACATTTTCATATGAAGATATTGTTCTTCTACTCTTATCACCAACACAAGACAATAGCAATATTTCCACAGAGAAATAAAACTAAATGAATTGGATTTCACTTCAATTTTACACGTATTGTCCACAGATAAACATAGGAAACAACCTTTAAGAGTTTCATGATTTTAATTATGATTTTAAATCTTTAAATCACCCAAACACTTATTTGCCTTGTACAGTGAAGCATAACTGTAATGCAGTGAAATAATGGACCGGACAGCAGTGCAATGTTTAAGTGAAAGAAATTAGCCTGCAGATCACACACCATCAACAACTGTAGGCAGTAACAGTTTCCAGACGGGCACAGTGAGCAGTACAACAGACACTGTTTGATGATTAGAAAAAACCTTGAAAACCTTGAAAATCAAAATCAGTACATCAGATATAATTAGTTTCAAACATTAAGAGTATTTCTGGAAGAGTATTTTCTGGAAAAAAATATTCATAATATTTACCAACATCATCCACAATCAGTGGTGGAAATAGTACTCAGACTCTTTACATAAGTAAAAGTAATACTAAAAATACTCCATTTCAAGTAAAAGTCAATTCAAATGTTACTCAAGTTAAAAGTACAGAAGTACTGTCAGCAAAATGTACTTAAAATATCAAAAGTAAAACTACTCATTATGCAGAATGGCTCCTTTCACAGTGTTATATTGTAGAATATTATATTATTTTGTTTTTATCATTAACAAATACATGCAAGAGCATTTTAATGTTTGTCAATGTGGAGCCACTTTAAGATACTTTGTATACCAATGGGTAGATAGTAATATAGTACTGCATCATATCAAGTAAGCACATTATGTTTTTTATGCAAAAAGTAACTAGTAACTACATGTGTCAAATAAATGTAGTGGAGTAAAAAGTACAATATTTCCCTCTGAAATGTAATGGTGCAGAAGTATAAAGTAGCTTAATATTAAGTACATCAAACTTGTACTTGAGTAAATGCACTTCATTGCATTCCACCGTCCGCAATACATAAATATTGAAATGTGCTTTTTTCTTTGCATTGATTCCAACAAGCACACTTCTGTGTTTTATCCAAATAAAAGAAGTACCAACAGAGATCATAATCAGCCTTGAATAGCGTTCTGATTAGATTGTCTGTATTTAAATGAACCGTATGATCATTAGATACAGGTTCAGTATGTTTAGTACATGATGGTGGAAAATGGTGAAAATATACTCAGTTATGCTCACAATGTAAAACTTCTCTGTCCAAAGTCTGTATTCTTATTATTCAATATAATATTCACTCTTTTCCTCTTCCTCCAACATCAGCACCCACTGAGTTAATACAATTACTATATCACATTTAAAGCACATCTCCATTATTGCAAAGCAGTTTATTTACACAGATCATACCCCTGAAAATGCCCAGGGTGTAAACATATCCCCTAAGCCACTGACACTGGCCAGTTTGCTTGAATAAATAACACAAGACTGAGTCTACAGCCATGCTCACTGTGAGGCTGTACCTCGGCACACAGGTAGTGCTTTGAGCTAAATGCTAATGTCAGCATGCTAATATGCTCACAATGTTTACCATGTTAACCATCTTAGTTTAGTGTGTTAGCATGCTAAAATGTGCTAATTAGTTGAGGCTGAAAAGAATGTCATTAGTTTTGCAAGTATTTGGTCATAAACCAAAGTGTTGGACAAATTTCCAGATGATGGCGTTAGATGAAAAGTAAGGGTATCACCCAAGTTATGACAACTCATAAATTACAGTTATGACAATCTACCCAAAACTCATGTTACTCAAAAACAAAAATGTCAAATAAGTTTCATTAGGATTCACCCACTGGGGACCACGAATATCTGTGCAAAATTTCATGGCAATCCATCCAATAGATGTTGAGATAATTTTCTATATTTCTCCATCACTTTAAACTTCAGTGAAGGGCTCGGTGCAGCATGTTGCTATTCAGTAGCATCAGTATAGTACTGGTGACCAGAGCTAAAAGCCCTCGCGAGCCCATCTCCAGTCCCTGCACACCATTGCTGGCGCTGGGTTCCGTCTTTTTCTTCAAGTACTTTTCAGAGTAAACCATGTACAACCCTACACATCTCCTGACCTTCAGCTGATTGATCAGTGCCGGGTAGCCGATCTCCACAATGCTGACTGTATCATCGTCATCATTAGCAGTAGCAGTTTTTCTGAGAACCTGTGAAGCTGGAGGCGCAGGATTGGCTGCGGACTCATTTAGAGGGCGGGTAGTGGAAGGTGCAGAGGTCGAGGGGTTTTCTGCTGCAGTGCTGTTGCTCTTTATTGCATTGCTGCCAGTGCCAGTATCTGGGGCAGCAGTAGTTATGGTAGTTACAGAAGTAGTTGTGGTGGTTGTAATTGCAGTTGTGATAGTGGCAGCTGGTTTGTTGTTTGGCTTTCGATTCTCCGCAGGCAGAAGGTCTTTTCTCTTCAAGCAGGAGTCCATGTAGCTATCATAGGTCTCAGGGGGTTGGCTGTACCTGTAGTCTCTGCTGTAGTCATTGGTATCAGTAGACTGGGCACCATATTTCCTGTACATGTAGTGGTTGTAGTAATACTCCTCCTGGGGGTTGTGAAACTGGAAGGGAGGACGAGGGAACCTTCCTAGCCCGTAGCCAAGGGCCATTCCTGCCATAGCCCCTCCAGCTGCTGCCATTACCGCACTGCGCCCAAACCCTCTGGAATTATCTTTGGGATACACGCCCATTGCCTGAACTGAGTGGGAAAAAGGAGAGCCGCCCCCAACGCCATGGCCCCCGTAACCAAAGCTGCCACCATAGTGAGGGCTCAGAATTTTGTTGTTTGGGTTGTAGTTCATGTATCCCCCTGGATAACCTCCATAACTGCCATAACCACCATATCCGCCATGACTGCCATAACCACCATAACTGCCATAACCTCCTCCTGGTTGCTGGGGGTAACCTCCTTGGTTAGGGTAACCCCCTGGTCTGCCTGGTTGCTGAGGGTAGCCTCCTTGGTTAGGGTAACCCCCTGGTCTGCCTGGTTGCTGAGGGTAGCCTCCTTGGTTAGGGTAACCCCCTGGTCTGCCTGGTTGCTGAGGGTAGCCTCCTTGGTTAGGGTAACCCCCTGGTCTGCCTGGTTGCTGGGGGTAGCCTCCTTGGTTGAATTGTTGTTTAGGCTGTGTGAGGGTTCCACCTTTAGACTTGGTGTCCCGATTAACTGTTGTTTTGGGTGTCTTCTTAAAGAGATTTATTTTTCCACCAAACCCTCCTCTTTTTTTGGCCAGTGACAAATTAGTATGAACCAAAAGAAGGGACAGACACCACACAGCTATTATAGTCAGCTTCATCTTTGCACTGCAGGGGGGAGCCAAGGAAAGAAATGTAAAAAGAAGAGGTAGATAAAATATAAGAAAAAAACATTGATTTTATAATTTACCATTAAAAAGTCCTGTCTCTTAAAGAAATGTCTTTCTGGTAACAGTAAAGTAAGTTCCAAATTTTTATTAAATTGCTAACACAGTTATCGTTGGTTGTCTTTTGCTTGGCGTACTGGAAAAGCTTGAGTGAGTATTGACTACATGACATGTTAACAAACATTAACGGCCTTTATGTGTTTTCTGCACCACACTGCCTTGCCCACCTGCTTTACCCCATGTAGTCAACATGAAGCTGAGGGTGCAACATAGCTGCCAGGCTTAAAATAGCACAGACCTTTCAGACTTTAAGTTTACTGCAGGCAAACAAACGTTACTCTTTTCACTCGTTTGTAATTAACGTTACATTGTTCTGTGGAGACAGACCAGAAAATATTAGTTACAAGACAGGAACATTCATAAAACCCACCGGGGGTTTTAATGGTAGGTTGGAGAAGCATTGTGAAAACGTCTACTTCCAGAAAACACTGGCTATGGAAAGAGTTACGAGACAAATGTAGTCAAAGTACCTTCTTAAAAACTGAATATTCATAAACAGATGTATGCAATACATACTGCTGACCTTGTAACGTCAGTATCCACGACTCCGCCGTTTCTTCCTTTAGATCATGTGCTTCCCAAACTTTTTGTATCAGCCACTCCTTACCTCCTGCTTTTGCGGGTAAATTATCTTAAGCCACGCCCACCACCTAAACGTTAACCTATATTTTTATTGGAATCTTTTGGTATTTGTCTTAAATAATTGATAACCTCCTGAGGAAACCACAGACCCCAGTGATTTGATTAAATATGGCGGAACAGTGTGTGAAAGGTTTCAACTGAGTCGACCAACGGTTCTTTCAGACGTTACGGTCGAGGAATGTTGCGTTCAGGTTCTATCCAATTAATTAGCATTAAATTAACTTAAATAATAGGATTTTGCCTCGGTTTACCTCGAATGACAGATTACTTCTTTTGCACCTCCTATTATTTAGTTCCAAATCGGATGTATTGGGAGTCTTTTTTGCGGGGTGGGGTGGGGGGGCGGTGTAGGCGGTGAACTGCGTACTTGACTTTTAAAGTTTCATATTTCCTATTAATTAAACGCCGCCTGAGTGACGTTGGGAATTAAAGGGTCATTTCACTCAAACATTTTGGTTTAATTTGGCCACATTTTGAGATATATCCACCCCAATACAATGGGGGTGAACATGTGTAAAACAAACAAAATAAATAACTGAAATGACCAAATGTCAGCTTATATGGCATATATTGCAAAGAAATCAATAGCAGAGGAAGACAAAAGAAACGTTAGAAGAAATCACAAATCATTCGATGTGGACTAATTTAAAGTCCCAACAACTCTGATGTTCTTCTGTGATTAAAGACATGGTTTAAACTACTGTGTTTAGGCGATTACACTAATGAATATATACATTAACACTTGGCCTTGTATAAATTGGTTTAGGCATGGATTCTTGTATACAAATGGTGCCACCTGCTGGCCATGAAAAACCAAACATTTAAAATCCTGTTGTGATGAGCATTTCTGAGAACTCAAAATAATGAGGATAAAAAGTCATCAAAAACTCACTCATCCAGATAATATTTCCACAGAACAATTGAATAAATTGGTTTTCACTCCCATTTCACAAGCAACAAAGAGAGATAGGACACGACTGTAAAGGGTTTCATGATTTTAATCATGTGAATTCTTTTTTGTCATCACCCCAACACTCATTTGCCATGGTAAATTTACTGCAGGGTAACAAGTAACTAGACAGCAGTGCAATGTTGAACTGAAGGAAACAAATCTGAAGACAGAGGACACGTCATGATGGCGTTGATGCACCGAACCATCTGTGGTAGCAGTAGGTAATAATAGACAGGCACAGAGTTGTCAACACACACTATAATGCTGATGAATGAAAAGGAAACAAACACTGCTCCAAGAGTTGACACAGAGAAAGTCATTCAGGACAAGATGGAGCATCTGTGGACAAATGAACCGTGGATGCGGAAGAATGCATCCTGTCCAATAATTGGGGAAAGACATTTACAACATTTTTCAGTCTCAGGGGCACAGCAGAAACAGATAACCTTCCAGCAGATCAACTCAAGTCTGAGGTGAAACACATCAACATGACACGTCTTTCTCGACAGGTATTGCTAAGAAGCACCAACTGCCATAAATGTTGCACAAATCAGTTCACATCTGCTCAGAATATCAGGGAAAATCTTGGAAACCTTTAAAATATGGCAGCAGAGCACAAACCAGAGACGATAAAGCAACTATTCTGATTCTTTTTATACTATTTATTTTCTTGATGCCCTTTGCACCACCAGCGCAGAGCTGATTGAAAAGGTTATTGCATTTTCATCAGTATCAATGCTGATGATTTTAAGGAAAGATTCATTTGGATTGGGCTTGATACTTGGATCAAATTTGGGGGAAGGGGGAAGGAGACATTCAACTAAAAGAGAAAAAGGTGCAACTGGGCACTTTTAAATACACCGCGGTTAACGACCAAACCAAAATACAAATGGTACAATATAGAAAATCTGTTCTCTGATGAAAAATGCAAACAAAAACACAATCGCCCTTCAATCTTAGGCACATATGTAAAACCAATAATATAAATCTTCATGAGCAATCTTTATTTAAAAAATATCCTTTTATTTATGACATCCACTTCTGGGAGGTGCCGATGGATCAATGAGGAAAAATTCGTCAGTTACTCCAACAATGTCAAATATTTTATAAGGGGCGCAGGATTACAAAATCTTAAACATTGCCGAACACACACAAAACTGTATTTATACAGTACACATTTATGTGGTAAACTTTCAATAACAGCTTTTAGGGTCATATATTTATGAGAGCTTAATGCAGTAGGATAGTCAGGCGAATCAGTCGTACTACTATACATTTACCTCTTTGAGTGCCACAATATCAAAAATAACATTAATCTCATTTGTGGCTTCAGGATTTTAGCTTCTCCCCCATATTAATAATATACAATCAGGTATTTTCTCTTTTCGGTTTAAAGAAATCGTAGCATCATAGTGTTAAAACACAATACATACACTGTATATGCAAATAAAATCGGCAATTTCTTGTTTTTTTTATAGATTGCCCGGTCAGTGGCTTACCAGTAGAGGCAGAATGCACTTTACCACAGTCACCTTTGGGTTTAAGGAGTGACCTCTCTCTAAATAATATACCAGTCTTCGTTTGCTAATTACAGCAGCAAGCAACTATGCTATGTCACCCTGTTCAGAGCCAGGACCAGTCCAAATCTGCTAGTCCACCAGCGGATCACTAGATGAAGGAGGGACAGCTACTGAACCAAAAAGTTCAGCAAAGTATTTCTGAAAAATTGATGACTTCCAAATAAAACAAAATAAAACTGCTAAGAGAGAAAAACATTAGGCCTTTGCATAGCAAAATGTACAAAGCTGCTGCTGCTGTGATGTAAGACAAGACAAAAATATACAGGATATTTACAAATTTACAGGAGGAGGAGGAGACCGTCTAGACTGTAGGGAGACACCATCAGACAGTTAGTTGACCAGGCTCTGCCATGAGCGGTTTGGGGCGTCACTTCCAGGACATTAAGTCAAAGAAATCAAACCATCAGTGGTCTGCCAGTCCAGTTTGTCTAGCTCTAACGGAGAGTTACAGAGAACGGAGTGCAAAAATGTGAAAGCAGGAGAGTTGAGGGTACAAAAATGAATTGCATCATCAACATGCCAGACACGATGCTGAGCGGAGCCGGTGATTTCCTTTCCCTCTGGTCCAAAGAGAGAAGAAGGGGTTTTATGGAGGAGCGTTACAATAACCGAGGGCTACTGAAATGTAGACCATTAATGGCCCGTCATCCGACCACTACATCCCTGTCATCCCTCTCCCCCGCTGAGGACACAAGGCAGGTGCGAGTCCGCCCCCCCTTCAGCCCAGAGGCTCCTGCTCCTCTTTACACACCGTTGGCACTCATCTTGCTCTTCTGGGACACCTCTGTTGCTGCTTTAGCCTGTGGAAGAGGTCACAGAACTTTAATACAACTTCAATGTCCAGTATTCCCATTGACAATTAATTAAACAGTCTACCAGGGAAGTGCCATGTGACATGATACAAATTTTTTTAAATGTTTATAACATTTTTGCCTTCATTTGACAGCTCACAGCCTTTAAGTGACATTTTTTTAAATGGAACTGACATTTAAACAACGGCTATTTTAACAGACTACCCAAGTAGTCTTAAAACAAAGACAGAGAACAAATAAGTGAGAAAGAGTGAGTGAAAGAGAGAGAGAGACAACTAGCTTGTGTCGCTTTTCTAAAAAGAAAATGTTTGCCATCAGAATAATTTCAAAGATGCCACAATCTCATTAAAAACCTCAACACACGCAGGCTTTTGTGTTTTGATGTCATGTAGTATCTGTTTTAATGACTGGTTGGTTTAAAAAAGATCACTTGGGAGCGTGCGAGACAGTGATAGGTCTATATTTATCAGCTATTTTTAAACCTCACACAGATTAACTTGTTCCTTCAGTTTCAATTTTGCCAGCAGCTTTCCGTTTTCATGATGGTTACTCTGTCAAACGTCTATATATATATATATATATATATATATATATATATATATATATATATATATATATATATAAATAGACTAAACACCTTTCCAACCACTCTCTATACCTTTTCTACTGTATTCGAGTACTTTCGGTCTAGCAGAATTGCTGGTTTTCCAGAATAGTAGCTGTGTCCCGCTGTGAGAGATTAGCATGTCATGTGAGAAAGATTAGGAAGCGCTAACTGGATTATAAAACCCTGTGTAGCATCAAATCCCATACTGGTTTCTGTGTAGTCTACATGTCCGAGGAACAACGGGTGCTCACCTGAAGGACTTCAGCAGGAGTCAGAGGTTTGTCGGACACCACAGGAGCCTTGTCTCTCATCTCCTCCACCTACAACACACATGAAAAGAAACATAAGACAAATATAAAATGGAGGGTACGGCAGGATACAACTACCCCTCTAGACATGTTTTTGAGTGTGTATTAATATCATTCATATATTATTCCCGTTGCTGTCCTGGAAAAAACATGCATCTCCAAAGGGTCAACGTTCCATGAGCTAAGAATAACGGTTCTTTTTTGTCATGTGTGACAAGGCATTTTGAAGACAACCTGATGGGTATGTTCGGTTTATTAAGCTTAAATAGTTCTGACATTTTGGGAAACACACTTGTTCGCTTTCTTGCTGAGAGTCAGATGAGAATACCGATACCACTCTCATGTCTGTAGGTTAAATATGAAGCTAGCAGCCGGTTAGCTTAGCACAAAGACGGGAAACAGATAAATAGTGCTTAATCAGTATAAAATCCAAAGTGTAAAAATGCTTGTGGATTAAATAAATGATATACAACTTATTAATTAATGAGCTTTTAGATACACTGGTAGGTGGATTTTTGTACATTTGTACAGAACCAGGCTAGCTGTTTCCCTGTTTCCAGTCTTTGTGCTAAGCTAAGCTAACCAGCTGCTGGCTGTAGCTTATTTACTGTGCAGACATGAAAGTGGGATCAATCTTCTCATCTAACTCACAGCAAAGCACATTTCCCTAAATGTTGAACTATTCCTTTAAGAAGCTGGAGAATTTTCTTAATCCATAAAAGGAATATCGGTACTTAATCCTTCAGTTTGTCCAAAACTCGCCAAATTTGTAGATATACCGACTATCTGCTTTATAACTCTGGTATAAACCCAAAGATGAACACTGTCTCATTCTGTGTAATTGCTCTGATACTGGACAATGAATACATACATCTGCAAACAAGCCGATGACTGAAAGTTTTTCTGATTTTATACACTTTCATGTTTTGTAATTCTACATGTAGCTTATATGAGCGAGTTTGAAATCTGGACTGTTTTACAGCCCCTCCAGTATGACAAATACCTCTATCGTTTTGACGGAAATCTATTCTTAACTGCAGTGATGACCCAGTTTCCTTTCTCTCTCATCAATACAGTTCATCTTATCTCATTGCTGCTGTGTGTTTTGTGTCTGTGTTTTAAGGAGCGCACTGACCGGTCTGTCTTTGATGATGAGAGCAGGGTCCGCCAACATGTCAGGACTGACTGAGGTCGTGTTTGCTCCCGTGTTCTCCACTGGAGGAGGAGTAGCTTTCTGCAAAAATAACAACAAAACATCTGATGAGCGGACGACATCCCACAAAAGAAGACTTACTCTGGTTTAATTCTTGTTCAATGGCTGTAGAGATCTTTAGGGGTTTAGGGTTACTAATAGAGCTGCATTATTCAATTAGTCAATCAAAAGAAAATGAATCGGTTATATGTTTCAGTCATTTTTCAACCAAAAATGCTAAACATTTACTTGTATAGTAATACATACATATATTTCTTTGTCATATATGATAATAAATAAAATATCTTTGGGTTTTGGACTGTACGTCACACATTTAAACGCCTCCTCTGGCTGTTGTGATGGGCGGTTTTTTCACTGCTTTTTAATTTTTCATAGGCTAAACCATTAATCCATTAGTGAAAATAATCACTTGTTGCAGCCCAGGTTACTAATAAGTTGACAGAAACAGTTTATGCTTCCCATAAGGAGAGCACTGAACGTACCACACATCAGTGACCTGCATACCAGCTATTTAAACAGCTGGAATGTTAATCTGGGTATAACTTTCATATTCACTTGAATGTACAGATTAGAGAAACAGTGCGGCCTGCACGATTTTAAATAGATTGTAAAGGTCGAACCTCTAGTTTGGGAACAGGCGGGATGACTGGGGGTTTTGGTTTGAGGTCCGTCAGATACATGGCTCTGGAGAGCAGCAGCAGCGATGGAGGAACGTTCTCCTTCAGGTGCAGGTCCAGCCACTAGATGGAGAAGAACATTTATTATATGGGGAACAATGAACAATTCATCTTTCCTTTCACAAAGACAATGTCATTCTATAAAATCTTTCCACTCTTCAGCAACTCTCAAACATACATTTGTGAAACCAGGATTTAGTTCCTGTCAAGCAACAAAAACTACAAACTAACATCCAGCTGCTTACCTGCTGCATCTGCACACGTAGCTGGTCAGTGGTGAGACCCAGAGACCTCATCCCTCGACTACGACACGCTGCCTGCAATTCTGACACACTCATAGCTGCCACACCCTCTGCTGCAATCATCTGTGAAGAAATGGAGAGGGAAATCAAAAATCTGTTGCACAAGCATGAGAAAATATGATAGCTACGCATCAAGAGGAACTGGAATAACACAAAATCTGAATTTAGTTCCATGTGAAATTAGTTTAAACATGAGGACAGCAGAGGTTCAAATATCTTCAAAAAGCCCATTCAAGTAGTTTTACCTACGAATTTCCATTGTGTGTGATAATGTACATTACTGCCAACCATTTTTCAAACTTAACCAAACTTTTTAGATTGTGGGCGTTCCAGAGAACCACTGATTCCTGACTGATTTCTGGACTTTATGAAAAGGCTTTTTGCTGCAATGAGGCAGAAAAAAAGAAAAAAACGGTTTTACTGTGATGGATTATTTATTAACTCATGATAGCATGAATGGACATCTATAGTATGTCTGCCTGACAGATAGGACATACATAAAAAAGCTGGTATTCTTGGGAAATAGTTAGCTGTAGTAAAGGCAGTTTGTAGGAAATGGGCTAAAACCACAAGCATGGCACTTCCTAGTTTCATAACATTTGTCTATTTCTTCTTCTCATGACTATAAAATCATGCCGACGGTCCCTCAACCTCAAAACAACCATGTCCCAGTCCTCCACCTCACCTCATCGTCTGACTTGATGGTCCTGAGTTGCATCATCAGCTGAAAGCGCAGCAAGTTGTTTGTGCCGATGGGCTGCAGCTCTAGCAGTTTACACAGAGCCACCAGCTGGGGGCGTTCCAGGTGCTCCAGCGTCAGCTCGTCCTCAAATAGCTTTGAAAACCGGACAATGTCCTTCGTGGTGGGCTGCTCGCCGGTGCCCCGAACCTGACGAGGACACAGAAAAACCAGGCTGAGCAAATTTTATCTGATTCCAGACCAGCTGTTTCAACAACTATTTGTCAGGAGAATTAACAACAATAAAAAAAATTATTTGGACAAACTACTTTTTTTTAAATTAATACTACATTCAAAACTGCAGCATTTCAGTTACGATAAAGTCAGAAATGCTTTGCTCCTTTACTCTCCATAATGTTTTCCTCTCACTAATGCAGCTTTTTTTAATTATGGAAGATCCTCTACGCATCTTGTCCAGTTTGCTGAATGCTTAGCTGGCGACAGTCAAACCTTAATAACAGCACTGCATTAACAAAAAATGGACTTTTCTGTATAAAACGTGTGCATGGGCTGCCATTGGGACTATTACTTTGCTGTAATTTACCTTCTGAACATATGTGGAGAAGCGCTGTGTCTCGTCTTCTGTCAGAGCTTTTGCTTTATTCCTTCTAGCCATCTCAGCGATGGTCTCTTGGAGAAACTTGGCCAGTTCCAGCTTAGCTGCCAGACCTTTCTTCTGCTTCTCCTCCTGCATGAAGAAGAGGGAAGGGACACAGGTTGGTTAAAAAAATATACTTCAAATACAGAGATCGTTTGATGCATTAAAATGGAGTTAATACAGTCTTCACTGACGGATTTCTCCACACTGTGTTGATTACATTACAAGCTCTCTATGGTTCAATATTACAGAGAGAGAACTTTTCATTGTGGTAGTTGGATATTTTAGAAGATGTAGGCTCGGTAGTCAAGTACAAAAAGCTGTTGACTTCACAAACAACGTGACAGTTGCAGATAATGAAAATCTAAAAACAGAAATGTGCTTTAATGTGTTGTTTGGATTGTTGTCTGTTCGGGTCTTTCCTTTATGTTTCCCTTATTCTGTTTTCCAGTCACATAATATTATACCTCTTTCAGAAGCACCATGTTTTGCTGCCTACTTTTAGCTCATATTTATGCTCTAATTTGCATGTCTTCTCTTGCACTAAAAGATCAATATTTTTCATAATAGAGAGGCAAAACATAGAAACCTGAAGGGCTTGTGCCCCAAAACTGATTTTTACAATTCAAAAACTATATATCAGGGAGACAGTTCTGAATAAATATTTAAATAAATAATAAAAAAGGGCCACATATATATTTCCTACAAAAAAGCCCATGACAAGGTTTGCCTTTGGTTCACTGCAGATAATATCATGTATAAATCACAATATATATTTTACATTTCCCTCTGGTATCTCAAAGCCCATTTTAGACACTGTACTGTAATCTACAATCACTTCTTATGTTCAGTCACATTTTCAGAGGCCTCTGTGCCGTCCAGGAGCACGAGAGCATATCTGCGAATCACTCAACCGTGGTCCAGAACAACCAGGGAACATCAGGGTCAACTGGACCGAGTACAGAAACCTGCTGCTTTTCTTTTACAGGAGATTAAAAGTTAACAAAACGAACATCATATTATTGGTATATTTCAATTCTTGTATAATTCTTTTGTGAAGCTTTTTAAAGCATTTTGCAGGTGTGGAGAACACGTGTATACTGTGCTACAGCTCCCAAAGTAAATTGCCTGGATTAGATAAAGTCAGCTGCCTGCATAGCCAGAGGTTCTCAGTACAGCAGCCAAAGCCATATCTGAGCTGTTATATAATCATAATGAACCCTGTCATGAGGTCATTCAGGCGGCAGTGTGTGCGTGTTTGTCTGTGTGTACATGAATACATGCCTTTTTGGACTCTGTCTCGAAGGTGGAGGGCAACATCTCTGGGAAGAGTTTCAGGAAGACAGGAAGAAGGAACTCCATGAAAGGAACGATGATAAACACCATGAAGGGCACCAGACGGAACAGGTCAGCGCAGGTCCTCATCAGCTATAAACACAAAGGAAAACAATGCTGATGTCAACAAGATGTGGATGGTAACATGGGCCAGTATTCATGCCATGGCCAAGAGTTTAGAGGTGTGCTTGCAAGTTAGATCCATTACAAGTGCACTGAAGCTCTGCCAGTCCTCTTCTAAAATAGCCCAAATATTGTTGGCATGAGCAGAACTTGGGTCACAGAGGGTACATACACATATTGCAATGTGTGTACACCACCATCAGTCAGCAAGACACGCACTAATAATGTCCCTTTTCATTTATCTACCAGTGTTTTCTCTAACTACAGACGGTATTAACATTTGTTTTTACATTTATATGTTTCTGAACACAACCGAGGCTAGCTCAGCTGACCACATCGTCTGATCGTTGTTTCATGACTTGCATAATATCACCTGTTACTGACCGACTACACATTTCAGCAGCCAAGATGAGTAAAACGGATTGAATAATTCACATTTTCTGAGACTGGAACTGCTCACATCATTGTGAGCAAGTGAACAGTGGAGAATAAATAAATGACACGTCAGCGAGTGTGATGTGAGCAGAGCCAGTTAGGATTAAAATAAATACATAAATATAAACTGGGGCTGGGCTGATACCATCAGCTGATATTAGCTCATCAGATATAATCAGCATGGGAGTGTCGGTCAACCAATAAGTAACAAAACATTGCAGAAGCAGCAAAGATGTTTGAGGAACTTAAGAAACAGTGTCTCCATTAGATAGTTTGTCCACCATAGAGCACTGACAGGTTTATTATTATTGATTCAATCTGAAGGATCCTCATCAACTATATTTGTTATGTGTACATCTAAAACATTTAAAATTGGCTGAAATGTATCAGATTTTTCAGACCCAAATATTGATATCAGCCTGAAAGATCAGTTGTGGTCAAGCTTTACTAAAGTCACATCTATTTTAAATGTATTTCAGCAACATTTTCCAGGTATATCAAGCCTCTGAAGTGCCTGCACAAACCTTCCTGTACCATACAGCTATATGATGCAGGAAATAATCATTTAAAAGGCAAGAAAATAATATTAATTCCGACTCAGCGGACAATCAATATTTAATACCTCTGATTGGGCTCAGGAGCAAAACAAAACTATAGAGACAATAGCACAAGAACAGCAGCAAATCCTCACAATAGAGAAGCTGTAGCGAGGTAACGCTCTGCATTTTTGTATGAAAAATGTGTCTGTCCTGTATTAATAGTGACTTTGTTCACTGCAGGTCAGTAAACAAAGAGACAGTCCAGCCTCATATCTCCCTCTTTTATATTTTCGGACACGTTCAATGCTTGAAACTGCTAATCATTTACAGGTTGGTCTGTCTCACCACTGTACCACACAACTGCATGCCTGCTGCTGCTCGCTTCGACTTCAGGAACACACAGTACACATTCCTGTTTGACATGTTAATGTGTGAAACATTCAAAGGAACCCTTAAGCCATAAAATATATGTCTCACTGATTTAATGGTAACGACCCAGAGAAAGAGTGACAGCATGGGAGGAGAACAGGATGACTCTTTCCACAGCCGAGTCTTTTGTAACGACAGAAAATAAACCAGATGATTGTAAAGGAACCAGACAGACATGTTGTTGTGACCAGAGAGTAATATAAGCAGATCAACACAGGAGGCCAGCGCAAAACAGGAACAAAGTCTTCAAATTAATTTGGGACACAAGTGTGGAAAGGTGGTCTGTTGATGTTTGGTACAAAACTAAACTATAATATCTCATGAAAAGCTACGGAATAGAGGTCAATGTGAAGCAGAATTCAAGCAAAAGTCAAAGATCTGTATGCACAGTTACTTTCAGGTACATTACCAATAGAAACTAGTAAGTGTAATGGTTTAACTGACTTTGCTTTTTTTATGTGATTTAGGTGAGATTGAAGTCTATGTCGTGTTTTATTGTTAATTAAACGATTTAAGAGCTACACTTTTGGGTAAGATGTACTTAATTTCCAATTATTTCTTCTGGTTGGATGGTGTCAAAAAACTCTTCAGTTGAGTTTTAGTAACGGAGCCTTGACTATATCAAAATTGGCTTTGTCAGGTAAATAAGTAAAAATCACTACTATAGGGCTGCAACTAACAACTATTTTCATCATAAATTCATATGTTGAATCATTAAAATATCACGTTTCAGTAAATCATTCATTTCGGATGAGTTGTGTTTTAGAAACGGAGCAAAACAGTTCTTTGTTTGCAATGTAATGTTATATAAAAGACAGACGTTTCACCAACCCAACTTGTGTATATGACACAGTAACTTCCTGACTGTAAATGATCTAGATCCCTGTGCCTGACAGTTGAGGATAAATAAACCCTGTAACATTAGACAGACAGAATAACAAGAACAAACACTATACAATGTACATGCTGCTTCTCTTACCCTTCTCCTCTCCCTGCGTGTGAGCAGTTGTCCGTGCAGCAGCCTCCACACCATCCTGCCTGCAATCTTGATGTCGATGCCAAGTAACCGGAAGCCATTGTAGTAATGCTTCAACTCGTCCACAATCCTCTGATACAGAGACTTTCTCAAGACTGCCCTCTCCTGCACCGGAGGGACGGAGGCCGCTGTGGTGGTGCCGGCTGTGGGAGTGGGAGTTGATGGAGGCGGGGGCTGGGGTGTAGCGACCACAGAGTCCTTTTTTGCTGCCAGAGAAGCATCCTGGGCAGCGGCTGGTGAGGCCTTAGAGTCCTCCTGCTTTATGTCTTGGAGCCAAACACCTGAGCTGTGCAGAGAGCGGGCGAGCAGGGCGGAGTTGTGGCCACGGCCAAGGGCGTGGCCTCTGTAGCAGTGGGGGTAGCAGTAGCGGGAGTGCCTGAGTGTGAATAAGGAAGAAACGTGGCGGGGAGGGTCTATGTGGAGATAGGCTTTGGAAGACAGAGACGAGCAGCTGTGCCTCTTGGACAACAAATAGGATCCCCTGTTGACACAGACAAGAAAAACTGGTTAGTTCTTACATAATATAGTGCAAGGGGATGTCGTTAGAAAAAGTAGTGATCGTGATCAAATGTGTACTTGTTGAACTGATTAGGTGATCAACAATACACAGTTACAATTTTGATAATTAATTAATTCACCAATCAATAGATATATCAAAATAGTAAAAGTGCCAAACAGTTTCTGGTTATGACTTCTCATGTTTCACATCATCTTAAAGTGAAGACCACTAGATTTTAAATACATCACTACAGACCCCAGAGCTGCAACAATTTGTCGATGACAAAAACTTGATCGTCAACTATTTTGATATCCAATTAATGTTTAAGTAATTTCTGAAGCATAAAAACTCAACATTCTCTAGTTGCAGCTTCTCCAATGTGAAGATTTTCTGCTTTTTTTTCTGTTTTATAAATCGATAGAAATTGAATATATTTGGGTTTGGTTTTTTTTGGTCGGACAAAACAAGATATTTTACGATGTCGCCTTTCGGCTCTGGGAATTTTTGATGAGCATTTTCCCCTATTTCCTGACTTTTTATATACCAAATGATTGATTAAAAAAGATAATAATCTGCAGAAAATAATTGTTGGTTACTGCCCTGATAGACTTGCAGGGGTTTAGTCATTTAGTCTAAAATATCCAAAAACAGTGAAAAAGTTTCCAAACCCAAAATGAGGTCTTCATATTGCTTGTTTTGTTTGACCAACAGCCAAAAGCCCAAAGATATTCAATCTTTGTGTCATTTACAAAGATTTAACATGTAGAAAAGCAGCAAATCCTTACATTTGAGGAATTTGAACCAGCAAATGTTTGACATAACTAATCATTTCAGCACTGCACCACTCACAGAGGTAACTTAGTGACACATCAAAATGCATTGTTTACACATGTCTTTGTTTGGTCCTTCTTGGCTACCGTATACTCAACAACCAATTACAAAGAAGCAAAACTATGGCTGTCTCTCAAAAAGGCTCCTCATTGTCTGCATGTTAGGCAGTTTTAAGCAAAACTACCACATCTACTTATGTAACCTGTTCCTCCTATGTCTGTGTTGCTTTAATGATTAACAAATTGAGTAGGTAAAGTACCACCTTTGTTCAGTGTTAGCATCAGTAAAGTGTTTGCAAGCCAATAAACCAAACTTCACACACACAGGAACATTTTAAACTGTTACTATTACTACTGTGTAAGATGTTCAGCAGGTAAAGAAAATAAAAATTAAAACTTGTGATTGTGAAAACAAATCCACTTTGTCATTTGTTTAAATACTAAAAAAAATCTAAACCAAAGATGTACTCAACCAGTAACCAATTATGTACAAAAAAAGAAAATAGGAAGGGATTTCTATTAAAATATGTCAAATTAAACTATATTAGCCTGTTGAAAAAAAGACTAGTTATGGCATACAATGGCTGGATACAGTCTTGTAGGTAAACATTTGAGAGAGTAATGTGCATTCTTTTCGACTCTTAACTGTTTTGGTGAATCGTCACACCACGCATTCACCTCTCAAGCCTCTGCATTCAGCTACTTCTAGGAAACGTTCATCTGTTCTTGAACAGCATAATGTATTGTTTTAATAACATAGTAACCTAGTATCTGCAACCTGTTGAGACAGAGTGCAGTTCACACCTGGCATCAAAATACTCAATATACATGTTAAAAAATGCATGTATCCTTGAGGTTTAATAAACGTGTCAAATGTATTTCCATCCTCATAAAACATTTGCAAAGCCAATTAAATCACACATTGTTTACAAACATGTTAACTACAGATAAAATAACCAGGTAGGAATAGCTGTTTTTGGCTAATCAAAAAGAAAAAATACCTGAAGTTAAATTCTGTAAATTCAACAGTTCTAGTGCAATGGTGGCCAAATAAATCCAGAGATAATAAAAGCACAGTTAACTTAGTATACATGGCATGGTTAAGTCTGACAGTTGACAAATTGGTATATATCTTCTCGTAATATATATCGCCCAACCCTAATATACAAGCGAGTTAAAATTGTGTAACAAATCTACTTGAAGGGGTCACGAGAATTTAAGGTACTGAAAGTGAGGTCAGAAAAAAGGGGGACAACCCTGAACCAGCTGACACTATGAAGCAAACTGAGCTGCTTAGTTATTTCACTGTGATAATAAGTTTTACTCTGGTAGCCCAGTTTCTGATCTTGCGTCATCAGTAGAAACCACTGTAGCTGTGTGTGTGTGTACCTCTTGTGTGTGACTTGGGTCATGGGATACATCAAATAAGCTTCACTGCAACAGACTGCTATGTAAACAGAGACAGCCCATGCTTTTGACCCTCCTTCAACACAGCAGAGACTGCACTCAAGAGCTTGTAATTACAGTCATTGAACTTTGTGAAGAGAACCGGTTATGCACTTCATTAGGGATACAGCCTGCTTTGCATTACAAGAGTTCTTGTTTCACTAACTCACAGAATATTGGCAAGTGTAGCCATGTAGCTGATTACTTACCTTGATCTTGTGACTGCAAGGAGCACCTGGTGACTAAAGACGGCCATTGCAGGGGTAGATTGCGGTAGTCTGTTGGAGCACACATGGAGAAAGACGGAGGGAGAGCATGCAAGTGTCAAATTACGTATGGTGCAGCAACAACAACTGGCAGGAAAAACACAAAGAGCAGAACATAAATATATAAACATATGTCCGATCATACGCCGTCTCCTGCCAAACAGACAGGCGCCAGACGTTGTGCTTTGAAAGTTAGCTAACTATGAATGACATAACATAACAGAGCTAACATTAGCATGAGCGCTACAGCCTAACAGCGTGCTAGCTCAATATTATGTAACAACACCACAACAGCAACACAGCCTAGCACTCATAACGTTACTTATCTGGCAGATACCACACATCAGTCCGGTAAATGTAACGCTAAACGGTATAAGTTTCCATCAAAATCAATAATAGAAATTTGGAAATACACTCACATATGTTACACTAGCGTGAGGAAGTAGCTAAAGCAGTAACTGTTAAATGGACCTAACATAATGCTAAACCGAGGAGGAAATCCGCAATACTATCGTCATTGTCCACTAATGTTAGCTACCGAAGAACTACTCCAGAAACCTTTAAAACTTACCGGTACATCAGATTCACATTAGCATTGTGCTAGCAAATTCACCATTAACGTTAGCAAGGACCCTCCGCTAGCCTGACCGGTTAGCTAGTTAGCTTAATGGATGTAGCTTGCTGTATGCTAAGCTAGCTAGTGAAATGGCAGTCCGCAGATGACGAGCCCACTAACCTCCAGCGTCAATGACGGAGCTATGGCTGTCGCTGCTGACTGGGCGTTGTAAGGCTTCTCGGTGAGACGTGAATAATATAATCCATCCACAACAATCGGTCGAGGTAAACGGCAGAGACGAAAGTGACGGCTGGTGTGATGATAAACCCATTTACGGTGGGTTTATACTTTTAAATCGCTTCTAGGTGCGTCGTGTATCAACTCCTGACCGTCCAGTCGGCGTGTGCAGCCTTCGCAGGCAGCTGCACTGTAAGGTCACTCTGTACATGCGTGAATGTTGTGCGCGAACCGACCGAAGATCGTCTATATTTGGAACAGATGAATTACTCGGTGGTTAAAAATTGCCCAATTTCCTACTGCTGTTTTGCCTTGGATCGTCTTAAATTTAAACGAAATCACTTCAATTCAGTCAATCAGGCATTTTATTTTACGAAATTAATAGATAGGTTTGAATAAAACCTAATAATAATAAAATAGGATAAGATAAATAACAACTGCATTTATCTTATCTTATTTTATTTTTATTCTTATTCTTATTTTAGCTTTTATATTCTACTTATTTGTTATCAAAACAATAGCACCTTCAGACCACAGCAAATTCCTTCTAATGTATGTTACTTGGCAATAAACAGTTTCTGATTCTGATTCTGATTCTGAGTGTGAAAATATTTTTTTAAATAAGTATTTTGCCTATAAGCTTGACAAATTATTATGTTCACAATTTACCTTCTCGTATGGATAAATTATGGAATTTGCTTATGACAGATTCAATTTGAGTCAGAGTGATTCTGCTATTTAAATGTTTTATTGAAAACATGGAAATGTTGTCCAACTTGTCCTATTTCATTTTCCTAAAAATCATTTTCAGAATAAATTTGAAGCAAAAAAATGGCCATACAGATTCAAGCTTCATTTTACACCCAGATTATAGTACCTAATTTAAGTTGTTGTTCATAATTATTTGAGATTTGAAAGATGGTGAGTCATCATGTAGACCGGGTTTGCAAGACATACAATTACTCTTCAGCTTAGGGGCCCTGTATAATGATAACCAATACGTACAATACATTGAATACACACCAGTTTCACCTTTGTGCAGCTTTCAACCACTCTCAGCTAATTTTGCTTCCCAAATGGCCTATTTGATCCACCATACATTACCCTTCATTGTACTGTGCACAAGCTCATACATTTTGGTATAGTGGTCACTGGCCACTTTGCCAGAAATGCATCATGTCACCTGCAGTTTACACTTTAGCCAGACAGCAACCATTAAGGTCCAGTACCTTTTTTTTTGTTTTCATCAGGCCAAATATCAAGATAAAATGGTCATGTCATTGATGTGGATAAAGTGGACAGAGCTTGAAATAGGCATTTTATAATATAATATATATAATGTGCAGGCATTGTGGACACAAAAGTAAGATGCAACAGAAACCTTTTCAGGGTATATATGGCTGATTGTTAATCTCTCTTTATTAATTAAGACTGATAGTACGTTGTAAACGAGTTAAAAGCCCTAAGAAAAGGTAGTAAGTGGGCCTTGAGTTAAGATTTTTTTCAACAAGGTCAACAACAATTTCACGCTCAGGTTTTCAGTCCAGATACTTTAATATATAAATTCTAGATAGCACTACCACTATAATACAAATGCGCTTTGTTAATATAATTTGTTAATGTAAGTCTTCCAAAGCGTTGTGGTACACACAAAATAGACTGTGGACTACAACAATTGTGGTACCAGGAAATAGAGGCCGAGTGAGAGGTCTTTTCGTGTCTCCCCTCGTCTCTGCTACAGATCAGGCGAGGAGGCGCATAAAAGCCAATCAGAGACACTGGTGCAAACGTTACTACAGTACAGCATCTGCATCGCTGTGGTTAGGGTGGGATTATTTATTTTTTTAAGAAACAATTATTTAATACTGTTCACAACCTTAATCATTAAATACCACGATGACGCCATTTAAAAAATAAATTTTAGACTTTAATTTTTTTTTTTTTTTTTTACATATTCCACCTCCTCAAATGAAACATGACACATGCATTTCCTCTTTCATTTTAATGTAGGTGTGACTTTTATTACAGGCATTTGATCCTCTACGCCTTTTTTTCACCCACACTATTTCCTGTTAAAGTATATCAGAAGTGAACTACACATCCCGGAGTGCTCCTGATAATAACCCCTCAAGTCTGGATCTGTGTGATTTGGCGCTGAGCTGGAGACCCGACCCACCGACCAACCAGGCCTGGACTAAAAAAGCAGAGTGCTTTTGTTAAACCGGAGGAAGAGGGAGCTAGAGATTATTATTATTAAGAAGACTGCACACCGGAGGGGGGCGAGAATTGAACATATCTGTCTCTCGCAGGGGTTTTCATTAAATGCTCCAGCCCTACATTGAGGAAGAGCCAAGCATTTGGATTGGGCAGCGACCAGATAGCGTAACAACCCCCCTCCTCCTCTCTGTTGAGAATTGCGTTAAAACGAAAAAGGAAAGGCCTGCGCTTTATCTATATTACAGCATTTTTTTGATTTTTTTTCTTTATAGATTAAACGAGGAAACGTTGCTGGCTGGTGTATGTGTTTAGAATGGGACACGCTGAAGGTATTGGCATTTTTTTATTTATTTTATTTCCCTGCATCTCTCGACTCGGCATCAAAATCTGTGCTGCTCCTTTGCTCTCCCTCTTTAGCGATAAGCGTGTTTGCCATAGCTGCTGCCGCTGTTGATGCATGTTGTTGCCCCCCCCTCTCTGTCTCCGCACGGACCGATAATTTGGTCGTAGCTATCTTATTTTCAGACACATTTCTCTACAAACCGCCAGTGATGGAGGTATAATCACGCCAGACAATTTGATTTAAAGGGGCAAAGGCAGCCATATTGGCAATGGAATGTTAGCCTAGCCAACATTAGCTTCCCCCTTTCATCTTCTCCCATGTGTAACGCTCATAAACGGATAAACAATAACTGCAAACCGTTTAGTCGCGCGTGACAATAGACAAACGTTCGTATCCCCGTGTCGTGTTTATTTTCTAACGGCTAAAACTGGTCACATCCTTTTCAAGACAATCCCCCTTTGATGCCAGGTAGCTTTAGGCTAACATCGCAGAAAGCTATAAGATCATTCAGTGGAAATATTTGTGTCTGCGCAGTCGTTTTTTAAATATAACCACACAGTTGTAGCCAAGTATTAATGTTTACCACCCCAGATATGAGCCCCAAAATAACACCACAAGTCCATTTATGTAGTTAGTGACCGTTAGTTGACACCTTATGGATGTTTACATCACCGTTATCCACCTTTGCCAACGCTGGGCAGCCTGTTCTCAAATTAAAGCACAATCAGTGGATTAGTGAGCATGCAAGCCTCAACTCTTTTAACCTGATTAATTGACCACGATAGATATTAAAAGTGCCAAAGTATATGACGGCAAACCAGACACCTGGTAGCTGCTCTTTGTTTTGTTTGTGGTAGCAGGCCACCATGTGTTTGTGTTGATGAAATAAAAACTCTAAATGATCTACAGCTTGTGAAAAAGAAGCACTACACAGATGATTAATGGCTATCAAAGAGGAGTCAGAAGTCACAAGCTGCCTGGATTTTGTTTTGAGATATGAGAGCAAGTGTAAAATAATTGGTGGGGATTTGTGGCTGAGGATTTGATTCCGTTTTTGGAGTTTAACCATAAAAGTCCACTTATTGTCCACTGGCATCTAACATTCAGACAGCCCTGTGAGTTTATCAGGGCTTCCACTAACCATCATTTTTTTTTATTATTGATTAATCTGCATATTATTTTAACATATAGATTAATCATTTGGTGTATGGAATAGTGAAAAAGGCCCTTCAAATTCCCCAGAGCCAGAATCAAGATAATTAAGTTGCTAGTTTTGTTTGATCAACAGTCAGAAACTCATATTCAGTTTACTATCACAGAAGACTAAAGAAATCAATAAATATTCACATTTGAGAAGCAGGAACCGGTGAATTTGTGCTTGAAATACTACTGAAGTGATTATCAAAATTGTTCAATTAATCGTTTCAGCTCTTGTTAGGAATTGAGGTTAGATTTGAGTGATACTGCATGTATTCCCAGGATGGACCTGCATGTCACATGATATTTTATGACTTTGTAAAGCATCAAAGCTGGCTTACCCATCAGGCAAAACGTGGTACTGCCCTGGGGCTCCCAAAGGCCCCCAGTCCCAAGGTTGACAAGGTTTTACAAGATAATTTCTTTTGGACTGTTTAACAGTGTCGATACAGACAGAAAAGACTGAATATGACGTGCAGCAAAGGTCCCTGGTTGAATCAAACTGGGGATGTTGCATTTATATGTTATGCAGACATGCATATTAACCACAAGGCCACCAGGATGCCCTGGACATACAGTTTTACCTTATCTTGAGGCTTGTTTTAGCTGTACAGTTTCCCTGTGTAAAAATCTAGTTTCAGAATATCAGATTATATTATGCCTAAAAACTTTTATGTTAAATTAAATTACCACATGGTCATGCAGAGAGTAGGTCTGATATATGTAATGTCAAGATGGTGCTACATGTTCTATCATTTCTTAGGGCTGCGTGAAGGATAAATGAGATGATCTTGACCAAGGTATTTGAGTGGTTTGTTTGTCTTGGTTTTGAGTGAACAGAGTGTGTTGTTGTTATTGTTTAAGTGATAATGATTTAATCAGAGCCTACCTGTGTCTCATTTAATTGCATCTCTGTTAACAGGTCCAGTCAAAGAAAAAGACAGTTAAGGATGCAGGAGCCCAACAATGGATTTCTCCTTCTCTTTCATGCAAGGGATCATGGGAAATACAATTCAGCAACCCCCTCAGCTCATTGACTCAGCCAACATCAGACAGGAAGGCACCTGCGACACCGGCAGTGACCCGGGAGAGGATGGTGGACCCTCCTACGATAATGCCCTCGATGCAGAGTTTTCCTACCCGCCGTCGGCCTCGGAGGACATGTCACAGGTATCCAACGGCTACCCGCCGGGTCTGGGCATGTACGAGCCACAGGCCAAGTTCTCCATGTACTCGCAATTTCCCAATGGCTCGGCTAACGGCTATGGGGCCATACGGAGCTACGGAGAACACGGCCTCATGCCCGGGGAGGGGACGGTCCTGAGAGGCCCGGGCCTCCAGGAGAGACCTTTGTCTCCCGTATCTCCCCCTCTGCCCACACATCACCCACACCTCCACCATCATCATCATCACCCCCATCACCACCACCACACGCACCACTTCCACTCAAACCCTCCTCATATACAAACCCACCCGCACCAACAGAGTCCTCCGCTGCCGCCGCTGCCCTCCCAACACCACCTGTCCCAGACGCCTCACATCATGACCCACACTCTCCCCCCTCCTCCCCCATTACACCTGCCTTCCTCCAGTCCTCCACCCTCCCTTGTGGACAGTACCCCCTCTTCTCAACCCTCCCACGTCCCGTCCAACACCCCTGGTGGGGTGCTGAAGAAAACCAGTTCTCCAGAGATCAAGCTAAAGATCATAAAGACGTATCAGAACGGGAAAGAGCTGTTTGAATCTGCGCTGTGTGGAGACCTGCTGCAAGAACTGCAGGTAATGCATGCACGTCCAAGTTACACACACACACACACAGAGGTCTGTACCTTACCACCGAGATCATGTCCTCTGTATGTCTTTTTACTTTTGTCACTCCACAGATGCTATTTATTTAGGAGGGAAATAAATAATCTTCTGTATTTTATGACATTTAAAAAAACATGTATACTTGATGTTAAAGCTGAAATGATTAGTTGTATAATCTTTCCAATCCAGTTTTTGCCATTTGTTTAAGTGATTTTTCATGCAAGCATACTAAACATGTGCTGGTTCCAGCTTCTTAAATGAGAGGATTAGCTGTTTATCTCTATTTTTATTTTGTAAATGGAATATATTTTGGGTTTTAATCAAAACAAGCAATTTGACGACGTTAGATTGAGTTCTGGGAAATTGTGATGGGCATTTTTTTACTATTTTCTGTTATTTTGTGAATAAACAATTGATTGATTATTTGAGAAAATAATCCTGTTGACACAAGCCTCTTGAGTGGGAAAGTTAACTCAAGGCCTCACTAGCTTTTAATGACACCTCCTCTTCAATGTAAGCATACACCTCTTGGCTTTTTTTGGTCTGCATGCACATTTTTAGGACTACAATATTATTTTTAAAACCTTGCTTTTATCTTTGCATGCTTTTATTAATGTCAACAAAACTACACCTAAAGGCATTGTAGATTATTTCTGCTGTCAAACTTAATACTCAAATAAATAGCTGAATTAAAAGAGAGAGAAAAGAGTACAAAATAAACAAATCACTCAGGTCTGAGGCATTGTACAGAGAGGGACATGCTAAACAAACAATCCTGGAGAGAGGGAACCAAAAGTGTAATTTACATGCACTTAGGGCTGCAACTAACAATTATTTTAATCATTGATTAAACAAATACTTTGTCTTCTCATCAGTCGTTTGGCCTGTAAAAAATGCCAGAAAATAGTGAAACATGCAGATTGCAAGTTCCTGGAGTCCAAGGTGACGTCTTCAAATTGCTTTCTTTGTCCAAAATAATTATAAGTTCTTAACCCATGAAAATTAAGTTTACTATTATATAAGACCAAGAAAAGCAGGAAATCTTCACATTTTAGAGGCTGGAACCAGCGGTTTTTGTCGTTCAACTTTAATGGTTAATACATTATCAAAATTGTTGCAGAGAAGTTTTCTGTCTGTCTATATGTTTCAGCTCTACATACAAACAACATATCACCTTACATAAGATTACAGGGAAGTGTATATTGAACCACAGAAAATTGACATCACATACTAAATAGAAGTCTAATCTGTCCATTTAAAATTCATATGGAATTGTGACACTGAGTACCTTGGTTTACTCTAAGAAGTAGATAACTGAGGAAGTTTTGATCTCAGCAGACAGAGATATCCATTTTTTAGTTACCTTTTATAGAAAAAGAAAAAAGTTCACTGATGTCTGTTTTCTATTTTCTAATCTTCAGGAGGAGTCTCAGAAGAACGAGGCCTCTCAGATGCAGCGCAGACATGAGAGGAAGAAGGAGAAGAGGAAAAAGAGTGCGAGGGTGCAGCTGCAGGTCCAGGAACAGAGCCTGGACCAGAGCCAAGCACAGGCAGGTACCACAGGCCAGACAGAGGACATCCACATCCAGCCCCAGCTGATAGAAACACCCCCAGCCCAGACAGAGAAGCCTCAGAAGGCCGTTATCAAAACTGAACCAAAGACGCCGAAGGCAAGAGCACAACTGTTCTCTCTCCACAGCAGTTTGAATTCTTTGTTCACCAGTCACTGCAGATTGTAGTAAACATACTTGTTCATGTTTAGGTTCCAAAGGTCCATCATCCATCAGTGATCCAAGAGACGGGCTTCTGTAAGGAGTTTGTGATAGGCGATCTGGTCTGGTCCAAGGTGGGCACCTACCCCTGGTGGCCCTGCATGGTCTCCTCTGACCCGCAGATGAAGGTCCACACTCGCATCAACACCAGAGGTATGGGCACACGTGCACCAGAAAACACTCTTAATGTAATAAGGACACAAACGCCACAGCTTGTCTTCCTTTTCGCTGTGCAGGTCACAGGGAGTATCACGTCCAGTTCTTCGGCAGTGTTGCCGAGCGAGCATGGATCCATGAGAAGAGGATAGTCATTTACCAGGGGAAGCAACAGTTTGATGAGCTTCAGGCTGAGACTCTGCGCAAGACCACAAACCCTGTAGAGAAACACAAAGTACGTACGAATGCATCTAAGAAATTGTGTCAGACTGATTCAACATAAAGACTACGTAATTGAGGGTTTTGTTCAGGCGCTTTGTCGACATTTTCAGGGGAAGAATCATTAAAGTTAACTTTCAGTAACACCAGAATCTAGAAGGATTTATATGTATTGGATTTATGTTGTATGAATGAAGTTATATATTACAAAACATCCATGTTTATAGTACAACAATTTCTTTTCCTTAACTCTCATGCATTCCCTCAATTACTTGCCAATTTGAAGGTCTCTTTTTCAAACTAGCATTTCAGTTGTTTCGAGTCATTCATATTCAGTAACTTGTATCCTTTATGTCATGAGGGTAACTTATAGTGAGCAGCGTCCTCTGACAGCAGAAAAACAAAGTTTCAGATCTTTGGGGACATAAAATCAGTTAAAACAAAGACCATTAATAAAGAAAAAAAAATCAGGGTACTTTTTCTGAGAAAACTATGTAGAGAGGGTATTGTTGAATTATCCCATGTACGTTTTTTGCATTATAAAGTTGTTGTTTTTTTAACCATCATGGATGCCAGTACCAATACACATTTGGATAAGCCAACATTGATAATATTGGATCTCCAGTCAGACGAGTTCTATTTAGAAATAAAGTTAATTGGTTGTTTTGTATCTTTTTGATGTTTTCTTCTCCAGCTTTTGAAGCCTATCCCTCAGCGGGAGCGTTCTCAGTGGGAGGTGGGTGTGGGCCACGCCGAGGACGCCTTCCCGATGACGCGGCAGGAGCGAATCGACAACTATACCTTCATCTACGTTGACCCAGAGCCAAATGCAGGCCCGTCCAGCAGGAAACCCAACATCAGAGCTGAGAAACGAAACCGGCGTTCCAGCGGCTCGATCAGTAAGAAGGAAGATGGAGGAGTGAAGTCACCGGACAGAGAGCAGCCGCCACGAAGGCAGCTGCCACGCAGACAGTGTAGTGTTTCAAACACAGACGACAACACAAACTCCCAGGCCTCAAAGGAAGAGAAGAACCAGAGGGGGGACCAGCGTAAGACCAGCTCCCCGAAACAGAGCGCTGGTTGTGATGCACAAGCTCAGCAGGACTCGCCGCCACCAGTGAGGGCCTGGAAAACAGCAGCCGCCAGAAAGCTGCTGCCTCTCTCCATCACCATGAAGAGGCTCAATGTGGAGATCACGAAGTGTGACTGGCCTCTCCTGCAGAAAAAAGCTGCTGCGTCTCCGAAAAAAGACAAAGAAGAAGAGCAGGAGGAGATAGTGGAGAGAGAGGCCAGGCAGCCCGACCTGGGATACTGCTCACCTGAGGTTAGTGTAACTCAGGCAGACAGGAACATGTATACATGACAAAGTTATCCTGTAAGGATGTTACAAATGTTGATACTTTGAGCAGGACAGCAGAGCTAAACCTGAGCCCAGTCCTGAGGAGGAGGAAGACGGGGACGAAGGGGAGGAAGAGGGTGAGGAGAGGAGAGGCTCCCCCGCCAGTCGGAGGAGTGAGGAGGGAGGAATGCAGCAGACCTCCTCTCCTGGATCACCCCACAGTAGTCCACAAGGTAAAACACAGACCTGCAGGGTGTTTTTTAATGAATATTTGACGTGTAAAGTCTGTAAGAGATGCAGCTCAATATTTTTATGTGTTTTCAGGCTCTCAGGAGAGGAAACTGCAGCGGCGATCAGTCAGGAGCAGGTCTGAGTCAGAGAGAGGCAGCGATCCCGTCCCTAAGAAGAAAACCAAAAAGGAACAGGTATTAGTCCTCCCAGATAACCCAGTGTTCAGACCAAAAACAGCACCGCATTAAAGTGTGGCCTATATATATATATGTGTGTATATAAAGTGCATACAATTGTAATGTTCCCCGTTTGATTTCAGCTGTTACCTTTGTTGCGTGTCATATTTTACTCTCCCCACATCTCCTATACACTGTTTTCTCTTTTTTATACACTCTCAGCTTTCAAATAAAGGCCAAATTGGCCAAAATATAATGAAAAAGTAAAAAAGATTGCTTCAGGTACTGGTGAGACAATGAAATACAATCTGGGATTCATGGGTTTGACGGCTTATCAGATGCCAAAACACTCCACAGAGGTTTGTAATATTGTAATATAACACTGGAAAGATGTTTCAGCAACAATCATTTTTTCCTGCATTGCGTCAGAAGTCAGGTACACAGTGGAATTACTTTTTACCGAGTAATCTACCAGGAATGTGTGCGTGAACGTATGTAACATTATTTTGATTTGCGACAAAGTTGAGCCAGATTCAACTTTTTTTTTGAGTCCTCTGTGCTGGTACACCTGCAACGTCAGCACAGTGGTCTCATTCAAATGAATGAGGGGGGCTTCATTATTTTATGCAGCTCTGATGTTGGTCTGAACGTGGCCTTGGTGTGAAATTTTCTCGAACTAACTTATGACCACCACGGTAACCTAACCCTTCCATGTTTACCTCCCTCACAGGCGGAGATGGCTCCTGAGACCACACTGAGGACAGGTTCACAGAAAGGTAGGGGTTCCTTCTTTCATGCCTCCTGTAAACCTCTGTGGTGGGAACTCCTTATACTTCTAAAAACTGAAATCCATCTTTTTCTTATTGCCCCCCCTTCTGTGAACCCCTAGGAGCCAGTGAGATCTCGGATGCCTGCAAGCCCCTGAAGAAGCGAAGCAGAGCGTCGACAGATGTGGAGATGGCTTCTTCTCAGTACAGAGACACATCTGATTCTGACTCTAGAGGCCTAAACGACCCACAGGTAGACTTACAAAACATGCGCTGAAGTACCACAAAGAGGAAAACACTGTTTGACTTTGCCTATTTGAATTTTCAGCAATGTACAGGACTTTTTTTACACTCATCGCAGCTCAAGCTGTCGATGAATCAACAGATAAGTAAAAATGGCAAAAATGCAGTGCTTCCAGCTTCTCAAATGTGAATATTTTATAGTTTTCGTTTTATTTAATGATTGCAATCTGAATATCTTTAGGTTCTGTGTTATTGGTTGGACAAAAGAAGACATTTTAAAATATTACCAAGGGCTCTTGGAGCTTGTCATGGGGATTTTCTCACTGTTTGCTGACATTTTATGGACCAAAGCATTAATCAGTTAATCAAGAAAATAACTGATATATGAATTAATAATGAAAATAATCATTTGTCATCACCCCCATGCTGATCACGCCATGTACTAGTCTGCATATCTACACACTTGAAAGAGTAGTTATACATGTCTTTATTAGACTGGATTCCTCCACACAGAACACATCAACACACTTCTTTCTTTATCTCACAGGGTTTATTTGGGAAGAGTCTTGATAGTCCAGCGGCAGCAGATGCAGATGCTTCAGATACTCAGTCTGTGGACTCTGGCTTGTCCCGTCAGGACGGCAGCACCGGCAAGAGAGACACCGTCTGCCAGGTCGGTGCTGCTCATGATTTAATCTCTTTCTTCTAAAAGCTTACAGCTATTATTTGATGTTCTAACCGTCTTTCTCTGTGTGTTTGTGTGTAGATCTGCGAGGTGTATGGAGAGGGTTTGGTGGTGTGTGAAGGTGACTGCAGCAGACAGTTTCACCTGGAGTGTCTTGGTCTGACGTCCCTACCTGAAGGCAGATTCACCTGCTTGGAATGTAGAAATGGTGAGCGACTCAGAATACATCTTCACTATCACATGTGTTGTGTTCGGCTCTTTTCTATAACAGAATCTCTGTCATTCTCTTTCTAGGCAATCATCCTTGTTTTAGCTGTAAGACGGCAGGCCGGGAGGTGACGCGTTGCTCTGCGTCGGGATGTGGTTGTTACTACCACGAGGATTGTGTCCGTAAACTCCCGGGCACCACCAGCAGTACGGGTGGAGGCTTCTGCTGCCCTCAGCACAGCTGCTCTACCTGCTGCCTGGAGAGAGACCTGCAACGAGCCACTAAAGGTAAAACAGCTTCTGCTTTGTTTTTCAGCTTCTCTGATTTCCTGTTTGAGTCTGCAGTGGAAGCTGTGGGGCAATGAGCCGGTGCTGCATCAGCAAAGTGTGAAGAAAATGTATGAAAAACGAAACTATCCATTTTCCGTTACATATTAGTCTGATGTTATTGACCAATAGAAATAGAAAAAAGCTCAAATAATATTGCAAGGGTCAAGGCTCTACTTCCCTCAGGGATGGGCCAAATACGTAACTCTAACTTCCCTGTAAGAGAGTAGGAGAGTGCAAGAGGAAGAAATAAGATGTTTTTCTTGTGGGAAATTAGATTGAGAAAGGACTGACAAAAAGCTTACTTGAGGAGGTACACCTTGACTGAAATCATTTCCTGCAGAATATTTGGTCACACAGTCTCGCTAAGAAAATCCGGCTCCACCAACTAAAAGTGCTCCACTTGGTTTGAAGTAAGAGGCACCTGGAGGCTGCAGACCATTGGAGAAAAATAAAGTGA
This sequence comes from Enoplosus armatus, assembly GCF_043641665.1. NCBI lineage: Eukaryota > Metazoa > Chordata > Actinopteri > Centrarchiformes > Enoplosidae > Enoplosus > Enoplosus armatus. Next base: position 8,428,412 of record NC_092183.1, on the reverse strand, counting down.
TTGTGTTCCTGGAAATGTCTTTAGATGATGCTGGAAATCTGAAAAGCGGAAGAGATGCACTGTGTACTGTGCACTCTTGTGGTTTAAAAATGAAACCTCAGCTAAGATGCCAAAAATGTGCCTATAAAACATTTGTCACACTGTGACACCATCAAGTGACACCAGGCGGGATTAATGCTGTTTGTGTCTGATTCTGACCATACTGTAATATATGGATAGCAACCTATGCATTTTTACATTGCAATGGAGAGTGACTTGTATTTTTTAAACCCCTCAGGGACTCGTCTAAAATAACATTCTTCAGCGAATCATGTTATAGGTTCTCAAACTTTTCGGCTTGTGACCCCTTATAAAAAAAACTGTCTATTTGTCGCCCAGACATTTCCACTCTAAGCTTCTCAGATGGTTTCATTTAAATAACTGTTTTAGACCCAAAAACGTAAAATTTCACACGCAAAAACAAAGGTAAGAGAAAAGTAAATATATATTTGTTTATCAGAACTTAGTTTTGTGTTCTTTTCAACCCCATTTAACATCTCACAAACCCCAAGATTTATCTTGGGATGCTTTGGACCAAAACATCACGTGTGAATGTTCAATGTCAAACCATGTTTTGCCTTTTTTGTTGTTAAAGTACAATGAAGCAAGGAGGAAAAATTACCTTTCAACAACGGAGAGCTGACAGAACGACTGAAAGCACCAAAAAAGTACCAAGTGGTCGTATTTTATTCCTTCTGATTTCCTTTAATTACAGCTGGAAGCCATAAAGAAATCTGACCTAATTCATTATAAAAGCTCTGCAATGAAAGGCAGCTACATGACTTGTGTGACGGAGTGAGCAGTTCACAAAAAGTTGTTGTAAAGTGACCCCGGTGTAAAAGCTCAGAAGCTTGGGGGGATAAAAACTGTCCCTGAGTCTTTTCTCTCCCTGTCCTCTGCTTCCCGTCCAGGTCGTCTGATGCGTTGTATCCGCTGTCCGCTGGCCTATCACACAGGAGACGGCTGCGTAGCGGCAGGCAGCGTCGCCCTCACCCATCACATCATGATCTGCAGCAACCACGGCAGCGCCAAGAGGAACGGCCTCCTCACCTCTCCCATCAACGTGGGCTGGTGCTTCCTGTGTGCCAGAGGTAAGCTCTCACACCTGTACACACTAACCTTCCTCTCCTACAGCCGTGAGTCATCATCAGTGAGCCCGACCAAGCACCACAGACACATGTGGAAGTTACACTTTTGCTTCCACTGGCTGATTTCAGTCTTGTGACAAACGACAAGTTCAGTTCTTCTTACTTGCACTTCACGTTGGAGCATCAACAGGACTTGATCAGCCTCCATTATTGTAGTTTTTTCATATTTATAACCATTTTGATCAAAATCACAGCTGCAGTAACATCTCATGAGTGAAAACTGAAACCTCACATACTTTGTTGAGATACTTTATCTTTTAATACTACATGTTTCATGTTTGGCATTGTTGTTCATGAATAGCAGTGCTGTGAAATGTAATGTTTGTTGTCATCACGATACTAATACTATGAATGATCCAGGCTGTTACACTGCACTCCACTTAAATTATCCCATCTGTCCTGGATGGTGATGAGTTAGAAAACCGGTTTAGATGTGATGTTTTGCCTGTTAAACCATAAGCTGAGTGCACTGTTTGGCCTCTTTGTGTTGGGACAAACTTTGTTTTACTTGTTTCTTCTGTGTGTGTGTGTGTGTGTGTGTGTGTGTGTGTTTGAGAGAGGGAGAGAGACTATGCGTGTGCGTTTTGTTCTTTCCCTTCTTTTTGTAAATTTTGGGTAATTTCGAGTTTGACTGCGGCTCACCCCCGTCTCTTCCTGTGTGTCTTGTGTAGGGCTGTTAGTGCAAGACCTTACTGACACCATATTAAGTTCATATGCCTATAAGTCCCACTACCTTCTGACTGAGTCAAATCGTGCTGAGTTGAAATTACCTATGATTCCCTCTCCTTCGTCAGCTACCAAAAAGAATGTTGGGAAAGGTAACTGAACAGTTTTTCTCTTTCTCCTTTTGTCCCACTGGTCTGTGTTTGTGTTGTGCCTGCTCCCGCTCTGATTTTAGTTTCCCTTTTGTACGCATGTTTCATTTCAAAGCCTCGAGGTGCAAAGTTAATTAACTGGTTAAACGTGCAGTTAATTTTAATGCAGAGTGGCGCAAAGTAACCTCAGCCAAGTTCCCTAACACATTAACAGAAAACAGTGGGCCTCATGCAAGGACAGTTTTGTATTCCCAAACCTCTCTATTTTCTGGACACATGAGGAGTCTGATTTCTCAAACTAAACTTTTTCACAGATATTTTGATACATTACAGTAAGAAAAGCACAGGTGTAAATAACAAAATGAATTCAATTTAGCGGCTTCAGTTTCAGCGTCCTGGTATTGTGCATGCTGGCTCACTGAGACACCTGTATACCACAGAGCCTTCATTCATTATTATTAACACCTGTGCTTTTCCTACTATGTCAAGTTAAAATGTCCGCTGTGAAAAAAGCTTGTTTCTCGTTTCAACCTGAGCAATGTCACCTGTTCACTGCATCATCATTAGCATAATTCATGCCCCCGGATTGCTATATAAGTCCATCTGTTTCCCTTCATTCGTGGACAACTTTCATTCAAAAATGAAAAGAAAAGCTTAAAGTCCTGCTGTCAGAAATCAGCAGACAAAAACAACACATTTAGCTGTGTCAGTAGTGGTATGAAAGGACCCGAAACAATTAATATTAATACAGCTGCCAGCGACATGTCGTCAGAGCAGCGCTGTACTGAGACAGAAATAAAGAAGAAATGTTGTGATAAAAAAATCAAAACTCAAAGTTCACTTACTTTTACTTACTATTCCCGGAGTTTCCGGCAGCCATGGCCTTCTTCAGCAGGTGGAACCTCTCCCATCACGTGACCCAAGTACAGGACCTGGGTCACATGACAACAGGTGCTCATGTAACCTGCCTCTGTTTGTGTCGCATTGTGGAGGTGAACCTTGAGTTAAAGATTTTTATCACACTCATGTATGTGTTCCCAAGGTCAAGAATGAGCCACCACGTTCACAGAGGGAGTAGTTTGACATGAAGTTAGATGCTAAAAAATATCTTGCTTAAGCAAAGTGGTCCATGACTTAAGATGGGAAGCAGTGAAATTGGCAAGCCGTGATGATATGGTCTGTTGTAGTAATACATTTTTATTTTGTTATTAATATTTATTTTAATTGATTTCAGCAACATATTTAAACTTCAAATGAATTTAGATAAAGGCATTATGATGAAACAAGTGTTGTTTTCTTCCTGTCGAGAAAGACAGACTCGTACCTAAGAAGAAAAAATTATAAGTACAAGAAAAAAAGAAAGTTCTCTTAAATCACTCGTACGTGCCAAAGCTGTTCGTATGAGTGGTTCTTGCACGAGGCCCACTGTGAGATTGGTTTGTGCTGTGTATGAACTGTCAATCTGGCTATGTATCTCTGCAAAACATTCTAATAATTTTCAACGAGTAAAATTTCTCTGCTGGGAAAATATAATTGGTGATCAAACCTCCAGTACTTAAACTACTGTGTGATGCCCTGATGCAGGACGCTCTGGATCAGTTCAGGTTCTGTCTGTGGTTTGTGGAGCTTATCGCTGCTGGAGGCGCACTGCTTCTCTGCTTCAGCACTCTGGGCTTGTTTTTGTTTTGAAAGGCCTTGTCTAGCCTCACCTGTTTTTTTTTGTTTTTTTTTATGCTGACTGCAACTAAGTTTTGTTTTTGACTGAAATCTTCAGAGGAAATGAAATTTTGGCTCACCTCATCTTCTTGAGCTTTGACCTGCCTTGGATGGAATATAATCCCAATCTGGACTATATCTGAGTACAGTTAACGCAAAGATGAGTTCACAAGTGCAAGAGTAATGAAATTACCCTCTTTGAAGGTGTGCTGTCAAAAAGAAAGAAAAACATTTTGCAAATTGAAAGATAAATATAAAAAAAAATTACGATTCCATGCAAGGTAGTCTGTGCAGGATGCAATATGTGTGATGGGAAAAGTTTGCTTTACTGGCAGGACTGCATGCCTGCTTTTTGCCAATAATTTATTTGAGTATAACCCTGATTCCTTGTTAACTTGCTGGCTGATTTTTATTCCTGTGCTTCCGCATGTATTTCCCATAGACTGGTCTTGGTACAGTGCTCTGAATCTGATTGCCAGACATGCTGTAACTGCTGCAACAAAAGTTGTAAGCGACCTGAGAATTTCCAACCTTTTTCAGGCTTTTTCATGCAGTGTGGCTCTCACAGGAGCCTTCACTGAAGCAAGAAGCTCCTGGCCTTTGTTTTTCATTTCAGAATAATGACCAGATATTTTCATCACTCTAGATGTTGGAAAACCATGACCTGGTGCTGTATTTGTAGAATTTATAGTATTGATACTTTTTCTTTGGCTTGTCTGCAAATGAGATTCAGAGTTTGTCCAGGTTTTAAGGTGCATCACCTAATCATACACTCCTCCTCTCTTTGCATACCAATTTCCCACAACGCATGCACACACACACACACACACACACACACACACACACACACACACACACACACACACACACACACACACACACTCACACATACTCTCTCACACACACACACACATACATGTGTACATCCATACAAATGTAGGAGGCAAGTTGCTGTGCTGCGACTCATGCCCGGCTTCCTTCCACCCGGAGTGTCTGGAGATGGAGATGCCGGAGGGGGCGTGGTCCTGCAGTGATTGCAGGGCAGGGAAGAAACCTCACTACAAACAAATTGTCTGGGTCAAACTGGGCAACTACAGGTACGCAGAGAGCACTGATTATAGACTGCTGAGGGCTGTGCAACGTTCAGTTTATGGTACGGTTACAGGATAAGGATAAATCTGGTGATGTTCTGTTTTTGTTATCAAAATCTCATGAAAAGATTCTGACATAGCTTATTCCTCTGTGCCATAGACCTCCATTGTTTGTATTAGAAACACATCAGTTAGCTACAATGTTCCTACAATTACACTGTAGTTTATTTTGAATCCCACATACACTGTCCTGCTGATGTAAATACTCATTAGAGCACCAAGCATGGATTAATCCACCATTAGTCCCCAGCAAATAGACTATTCCTACTACTTACTACTCCCGTTTGAGTAACTTTTGCTAAAAGTGACAGTGCCCGGCTGTTTTAGGAAATGATTTAGCCTTTTTTAAAAGTGGAACTATATATATTTGTGATTTATTTTATAAAGATTAATGCCTTCAATCTGAACAAATGGGCTGTGAACCACAGATAGGCTGGGGATGGACTAAAGTACTGCTGGTTTTGGTCTTGTCATAGCATTATTTAAAAAACAAAAACAAAAATAAAGAATATCACCACTTATCCTTTAAATTCAGTGCAACTAATCTGCTTTGCACCTCACACTGAAACAGGATGTGATATTATAGATGCAGGTATTCAGGAAATGTTGAGCAGTGGTGTTTTCCTGTCTCACGCTGACTGTGAGCCATGCTCTTTGATATTTATGCAGACGTTTATAGTCCGCGGGCATGGTGTTAGATTAGGATGTGATAACGGGACACAAATAATCTCTCTAATGATCATGTGCCCAAAACAGCATTTATACCAGCCAAACGTCAATCGTAGTTCACCAAACATGAACTCTGATTTGGGATTTTGTAGGAGCTTGAGGAAACAATTTTTCTTGCCAGAAACAAATTCTTAAAATTATTATTCACATACGTTTCAATAAGAAAGAATGAGAAGTTGAACAATGCCCACCCCCTTTCCCTTGCAGGTGGTGGCCAGCGGAGATCTGCAATCCTCGCTTGGTGCCGTCAAACATTCAGAGCCTTCGCCACGATATTGGTGACTTCCCCGTCTTCTTCTTTGGCTCCCATGACTACTACTGGATCAACCAGGGCCGCGTATTCCCCTACGTGGAGAACGACAAGAACTTTGTCACGGGTCAGATCAATATCAACAAAACCTTCAAGAAAGGTAATTTCTTCCTTGAAACTTTCCTCCTACTTTTAAGACAAATCTGTTGCGATTTCGTCCTTTTAAAGCTGTAGGAAGGCTAGATTTCTGAGATTGTTGGTGTGTTTTAGCTCTGGAAGAAGCAGCCCGGCGGTTTCAGGAGCTGAAGGCACAGAGGGAGAGCAGGGAGGCTCTAGAGCAGGAACGCAACTCACGCAAACCTCCACCCTACAAATTCATCAAGGTAATGTCTTCTTTAAATCTCACTTAAGATAAATAACTCAAACATTTTATGCGTTGAAGTTATATTCAGTAAGTCTTCAGTGTATGTACTTATTCTATGGGTGTTGTGTTTCCTATATCAGTCCAACAAACCAGTGGGGAAAGTGCAGGTGCACGTAGCTGACTTGTCAGAAATCCCACGATGCAACTGCAGACCAACAGATGAGCATCCTTGCAGCCTCCACTCACAGTGTCTCAACCGCATGCTGCAGTACGAGTGTCATCCACAGGTCTGTGTGCGTATCTGTGTGCACAATGAAACCGGTGAGAGATTCATGAGAACTCACACCTCTTCTTACCCTTTATGTTGTTGTTGTCAGGTGTGTCCTGCAGGAGACGGCTGTGAGAACCAGTGTTTCTCCAAGCGCCTGTATGCAGAGACGGAAGTGATAAAGACGGATGGCCGTGGCTGGGGCCTCAGGACCAACCAGGCCCTCAGGAAGGTGGGTGTTGAGCTTAATGTCCAATCATTTCACCCAAAACAGCATCAATGTGTCACTGTTATTAATTCGTATTTACTTTCATCTTAAATGTGAACTAAACCAATCTTAAATCATGAATAGCTTGACTGTCAAGCCTTTGTCTTAACCAGGTCTAAAATAATCACATCATGATCAACCGAGTCAATATCTGACTAATGGAATATCAAATAGTGCCAAAAACAAAGTCCCTGAAAGTCCAAAGTCAGGAACTGCAAATTGGTCAACATTGGTGCTTATTACAACATGAGATTTTCTTTAATTCATTTTATTGGAAACACTAGGAATCAAAGTTTCTGTAGAATCAAAGTGAAAGCTCCCTTTTGCTAAGTGATATTTTGAAAGCAGGAAACTTCATTGCACTATGACTATGAGTAATTTGAATGAAAATTCAAAGCATTCAGGTATCATCAGGGCAGTTAACAAATAATGACCTCATGATCAGACTGTCAGGCATTGATTCCTGCTCGTCTTACTAATTTCCATTTTGAATAAAGGTGTCTGTGTGATGAAAACTGTGATGTTTGTTGTTTCCTCCAGGGTGACTTTGTGACAGAGTATGTGGGAGAGGTGATAGACTCAGAGGAGTGCCAGCAGCGAATCAAACGTGCCCATGAAAATCACGTGACCAACTTCTACATGCTCACCCTCACCAAGGTAACATCAGTGACACAGATAAACATTGTTCAGAGGAGAGACCTCCACCGAGCGTTTCTTAAAACCCCTTTTGTGTCAATGTCCGTCTGTCCTCGTAGGATCGTGTGATAGATGCCGGCCCGAAAGGAAACTCGTCTCGGTTTATGAACCACAGCTGCAGCCCAAACTGTGAAACGCAGAAGTGGACGGTCAACGGAGACGTTCGCATCGGACTCTTCACCCTCTGTGATATTGAGGCTGGTGAGTTCACATGCATACATTCCTACATACATGTTTACAAGCATCTAGGTTACAAGCTAGATGGTCCATTTGATGCGAATGTTGTTGTTGTTCCTGCAGACACAGAGCTGACATTCAACTACAACCTGCACTGTGTGGGCAACAGGAGAACGTCTTGTCACTGTGGATCAGACAACTGCTCTGGATTCCTCGGGGTGCAGCCAACAGTGAGGACATTTACCTCCTTATCATCATGAATCCAGATCTAGAGCAATCCGGACTTCAGGAGCTGTGTTTTGATACCGTTTCATCTTTTTATAATGTTTCCTGCAGAGCGCTGTGGTGATGGAGAAAGAGGAGAAGGCCAGGAACGCCAAGCTGAAGCCGAAGAAGCGGAAGCTGCGGCCGGAGGGCAAACACACACACGAATACTTCTGTTTTTGCTGCGGAGAGGGAGGGGAGCTGGTGATGTGTGATAGAAAGGACTGTCCGAAGGCGTACCACCTGCTGTGTCTCAACCTCACCAAGCCGCCATACGGTAATGAAAAAATTTGCTTATCTTAAATCTTGCTTATAACAAATATTTTTCATGGTCATTTCAGCCGATTTCAACAGCATAAGTACCTGCTGTGATGCTCTGAGATGATGCAGTCGTATAAAAAGATAGTACCTGTCTTGACTTGTACTACAGACTAACATAGCTCTGTTTCCAAGTGTCTTTATACTTTATCACCGGAAGAGATGAGCAAACAATCTGCAACTTTTTTCAAAAACAAAACTGAAAAACATTTTCTTAGAAGAAATATATATTTTCTGCTTTCCATCCTGTTAATCATCTCACGACCCCTAAGGTTTATCTTGAGACCCTTACAGTGACTACTTTCTCCATAATGACCTCTCTGTCTGTCTGCAGGACGTTGGGAATGTCCGTGGCATGACTGCAGCGTATGCGGCACCCCGGCCTCGTCTCTCTGTGACTTCTGCCCTCGCTCCTTCTGCCGGGATCACGAGGCGGGGGCGCTCACCTCCTCCTCCCTCGAAGGCCGCCCCTGTTGCTCCAGTCACGACCCTGTCAGTCCCCTGGACTCCAACTCCAGCTCGACCCAGTCGCGACCCTCCGCTCTGAGCCCCGTCAGGGTGAAAGAGGAACCGGATCCGGAGCTGGGCCAGCCGGCCTCAGAGTGACACCGCAGCTCCCTCAATACCTCATTCCCTGTAAAGTGCGCTCCTGTTGGCCTCCCAGGCTCCGATCCACCTCTGATCTGAAGCAGCGCACTACCAAAGGGAATACAGTGCTTTTTGCCCAGTGCGATGGCCCCAATTCAGAGACGAGACACACCGACGAACACCTCGATGCTGTTTGTGGCGAGAACAGAGCGACTGGAGTGTCCAGGCATCATTTTCCCTCCTCTCTTGCCATAAAACACCACTACTAACACTCTTTACAGCTCGCCTGCGCCCATCGGAGGGCCCAGACCACCACCTCATTATGTTTCTTTTGTTAATTTTTACAGCTGTGGAAATTATAAGTGTTGTCACGTCGTCAGTTACTGGCACTTTGAAGAACTCAATGAGTGAGGTGGAGGGAGAGGTAGAGAAAAGAGGAAGAGGAGGAGATGAAAAGCTGAACCTCTCCACCACCACCACCACCACGCTGCTCCTCTCCTTGTTTACCTGCTGTAAGCTGTGGTCGGCATCTCACACACAGGATGGCTGCACGGAGACGAGCCAGCCTTTTCTCCTCCTCCACAGCCGGTCGTCACTCCCGACGTGATTTATCATCGGATTTATCTCTTCGTCTTCTTCTTAGAGGAAAGGAAGAGGGCGGTAAATTACCGATTTTGTGCAATTTTTTTCAGGACCACACTACATTCCAACCTTCCTTAGACATGGTTTTAATACACTTATGGGTATAGATGAATATAATTATATACAGTATCTATGTTTGTTAATGTTTACAGACAGATTCTCTCACTTCATCTCGGTGAGTGGTGTATTATGTTTGTTTGTTTGTTTAGGTGTTAAGCATTACGCAGACCTCCTTGTGAAAATAGTCCTATTAAGGTGAAATATAATGGTATATAGTGTAATGGTATGACATTACAGAAGTACTTGTGATTTTCATATTGCCAGTCTCACTCGCCATTGTGTACATAATTGGCTCATAATATTGTAAAGTACTTAAAGATCAGGAGGGACGCAACCCCGCCTCTCTGGTTGTTCCTGGAAGAAGGAAACGCTTTTTTAAACAACAAGACAGATCCTTTTTATTTTCTTTTTCGATAAAACTTCTGTTCCCATATTTCCTCCGAGCAGTTACTGTTATTTGTATTGTAATGGAGGGGCTCAGCTTGTGATCACTGGTGCTGTCTTAAAGTATTGTTAATCAGCCTTAAGTTTGATTCTGGCTGTAGTAACTACTGCCCAGATGCAGTTCATTTCAGTAACGTCGTGTACTGTGACCGCTTTGATGCTTGTTTTGGTTTTTACTTTCTTCTTTTTTTTTTTTTTTTTGTTGTTTTGCCAAACTTTTCTGAAAAGCACTTTTACACAGCTTGTCGCTACACAGTTTAGCTAAGTCATACGTATACAGAAATGTATATTAAAAGAACATAAGACAAGTGTTTCAAAATGGATACCTCTTCTTCTTGTAGTAACGTCGGAATTTAAACTGTGTTGTAACTTCTTTTCCTCTTGGTCAGAAACGTGGCGAGTGTTGGGCTTTTTTTTTTCTTTTTTGAGGAAAGTGGCCTAAATGCTGTTTTTTTGGCACAAGTAGGAATGACTGCCAGCCCGGCTTCCTACAAAAAAGTCCTCAGTGTCCTCGAGAGCCACTTCTTCATTTTCCACCTGGAGAACATCCTCAAGGCTGGGCTGCATATAAAGACGTAATGGTGTAACAACAGTCCAGTCCAGTATAATGTACAAATACAAACTTCTGTACAGTGTTTTTAATCGCTCATCTGTCAAATCCAAAATTTTTTGTATTTATTGCACCACATTTTATACCAATTTCTTTTTCAAACACCAGTGCAGTAATTTGTCTCCCTCTCCACCACAGTGTAAGTGAAATAGACTATTTAAAAAAACACGGGGAGTTTTACATAATATATCTGTATCTAGTCATTGCATACGTTTTTTGTTTTGTTTTTTTAACATTTGGTGTAATGATTCCACATTTGGTAACAGCCGCTGCTCATCGACCTGTATCGTGACTCACTGTAATTGTGTTTAAAAGCAGTGTGAAGCAGTTCAATATAGGAATGTAAAGTTTCAGTTTCAGATCAGTTTTTGTGCTTTTCTTTTTTTTGGACTCAAGTGATCATCACAGGAGGACGTTTATCTGTAATCATCTCTCAGCCTTTTGTTTTCTGCCCTTTTTTACATTTTTAATTTTTATTTTTAAACCTCATGTCGTGGTCGGTGTTAAAAGTCGAGCCACAGGGTGAAAGGGTGCCAATGTTTCCCACATCATTTCAATTCATTTAGGGTCTCTTTGAATGAATAGAGTAGATACAGTGAATCATGAAGAAAAAAAGAAGGAACCATTGAATGCAGAAAAGTGAGATTAGTTCCACACATTTGTTAAGATGTATAAAAATAATCTGCTATTTTACTACAAAAAAGTATGCAAATATAGTTCATTTCAGAAGTTTAACTGCTCGACACAAAAGGTCTCCTGTTTCAAGTTTCCACATCACACTTGTGGAAGTTGCATATTGAACCACGATTGGCTCCAAAACTAGTTGTGATGTCCCAAAGCCCTCTTGTACGTTCAATTTTGTATTTGTGCACAAATTTAGCTAATTACATTTTCTCACTTTTCTGTGCTCAACAGCTCCTTTCCTTTTTTCTTTCCGACACTTTTCGGAAGCCCTTTCCTGAAAAAAGACTAAACTTGTTGATGTCTTTGCTCCCAAATTGGCCAAACTCTTCACATTCAGAGACGCATTTCTGTTCAGTAGTTAGTTTGTAGGAATTAGGCCACTTCAGTACTTGTTCAATATCAGGTAGGTGCATCATGAAGGCACTTTTACTTACATACTCAAAACGGTCTGCGTGTCTAAACTTGAATTTTCTTTATTTTTTTATTTATTTATCAATGTATTATTTTTTTACACAGGATTCATACATGTGTGATTATCAGACCGCAGGCATCCTTGACTCTTGTGTTTGTGGTTTCAGAGAAAATGTCTGACTGATGACTTGTGATTATTAACTGGTCTTTTTTTTCCCCCAAGGTGACTTGTTCAGCTGAAATGCATGCTTCCAACATCAGACACTGGTTTAATCCTCTTCTGTAATCAGTTGGAGAGTCTTGAAATGCCTGATTTTAATGCCAGTGTTTTGTTTTTATTTGTGTTCCTTTTTATTTTTTTACCATTTTGCACAGAGATTGTGCAAAACCGAACAGCCTTTATTTTTTTGCGCCTGCCGATCGCATGATCATGAATTACTTTGTGCCAGTATGTCCTCCTCTGCCCTTCTCAGCTGATACAGCAGCAGTATTACGTATGCCTGATTCAAATGTCCCAGTGTCCATCATTTCATTTACTTAAAGTACTATCTGATGTTTTGTTGGTTTATTCTCGTTATAGTGCCCACATTTCTTTTTTTAAAGAGACAGCATGTTTGTTCTCATTTAAGTGACCCTTAAATATGCCAGAGGAAGATTTTTGTCCAAGTAAAGTTTCCAGGAATTAGCTTAAATTTAGGATGGACCCCCCCCCCCCCCCCCACCCCCCACCCCTTTTTTGTCAAAGGGTATGTTTCAGTTCACTGTGACGTCTTTTGGTTTTTGTGCAATGTTGCCGACTTGTCATTAAGTTTTTAATTGACATGCTGTCAGAGGAGAAAGTGTTGGAATAAATAAATAAACTCACCTCCATAAGCACTCATTATCTCTTTTTACTCGTAGTAAAATTACTTACAGTAACTCTAACTGGGGTCATATCTATCTCTCTTGGTGTTGCTTCAATTAAAACGTGGATGAACACAAAATACCATGTTGATTACTATTCAACCTGTGTTACTGCATACTGCATATTGTTGAGGAACCTGTAAATAGTTTGCATTGAACTTGCATAGAATCATGTTACTGTGGCGTGCTCTTTTTGCTTGTACAATTCTGCTTCTAAATGTGTGTGACTGTTGAGACGACACTCTTTTTGTACATGACTGTCTTTTTATTTGAGAATATTGATTCTGTCCTTTTTCATTCTAAAGTTGAGTTTGAGGAGTTCAGACATGCCTGAAGTTTGACTTTAATAAAGCTGTACTCTGTCTCAGTGAAATGCTCTCACACTTTTTTTTTTTTTTAACAATTTGGTGAAAACACAGTGAACCAGTTATAGATTGACCTTCTTTATTAAGTGTTTGTAATGGCCAAATTTCTACCAATGTGTGTTGTGTGTTAATGGTGAGGGATTTACCTAAATAAAACACATTAGGTTATACTGTAAAGCATCTAACAGTCTCAGGATATGCACACAGAAATCAGCAAGTCAGAAATAAAGCAACTTGAAAGTATGACACTTTGTGAAATTAGAGGGAATAAAGCAAAACGTAGGGAAATAAAAATTCATTCAAACCACTGATTTAACCTCTAGATGGCATCCTGTAACGTGACGTGGCTTCTTGCATCCACTTGTCAAGGCAGATAAACGCATCTACACGACCATTTCCGGTTTATAAAGCACTAAGAGATATAGGTTTAGAGTTTAGAAAAACTCCAGTGCTTATGGAATAAAAAATTATGACACATTGAGATTATAAATTATATAATTAATATTATATATTATCATCTTATCAGTATTTATTAGTTAGACCAACTGAGACTAAAAAAATACTATAAAAAGGGCCTAACTAGCACAGTTAAATAATAAACAATTGAATAATTACAACCTTGCACTATGACACTCATTATGCAAAAGAACATGGCAATAATAACTGATTAATAATTAACAATATTATAAATATTTGTTACAGATCTTCCAGTAGTAACAAACAAATTTGCCACAATAATCAAAATCACTCTCACAACTTCACAAACTGTCAAGCCAAGATGTATTTAAAGTGCATGTCACGCACACTAAAAATGTATTAGGACACAGTACAACTGATAAATTCTAAGATAACTTCAAGTTTTAAGTATTACCAAACAAACCGCTTACTTTCTGCAATATATGGACTTAACTGACAAGAATGTATAATTCAGTCCTAGAAAATATTAATGTAAAACACTTTTCAGTGTCATCTACCGATGAAAACAGCGTGATATGGTCTAAATCTGCAGAACCAGCGAGTAAGTGGACCTGAGACCTTGAGATGAGTCGAGTTGTTTCGTCTACGTCTTAAAGACATACTTTTATTTTGAAAATCCTGGACCAGAAGTAGCTCAGAGTGACCGCTGGCTTCACACAGCGCTCGCCTCCTCCGTGGCATCCCTGTTTCCCTCAAGTACTAAAATGCACGACTTCCACCGTCGGCAGAAACAGAGGATGTCGAGGCCCGATTCATGTTAACGGAACATGTTAATTTGAGGATAAAGAGATAAAAGCCCGGCCTGTTTAAGGTTAGTAACGGATCCGGGATTCCCTGTTTGTCAACGCGGAAATGGGCCAGATGTCTTGTTTGACAGATGTTGCTAGCTCGCTTAGCTTAGTCTGCTAACATCTTCTTTCTACAACACAGGTACTTAATGTTAGCTTGTTCGCCTTTGTTTTTGTGTATTGACAGAGGCCGGCTACCCGTGCGTTTAATATTGTTATTGTAAATAAAAAAACAGGCTTAATGTTATATCCATTTAATTGAACAGCCTCTAAATAGAAGAGGAAGGCACAGGTGCAGCTTGTTGGCCTATATACCAGGTTTTAGACATGGTAAGGGCTACACAGAGCAAAAGCTGAAAGATACTCATTATTTTTACCAATATTTCAACGGATATATACTTAGAGTGAAAGTGGTGGAGATATATTGCAGAAAGGAGGACATTTTCCTCATTTGTAATGTTTTGGGTATTTTTCCTCTTTTTAAAGACAAGTAACAACTAAGGGACAAGTGTCAGTAACCTCTGCTGATGTGGGACTGTAAAACTCTGAGAAATATTGGGTTTCACACTTGACTGACTTCCAATATTACCTGTACTGTATCAGTATCAGTGTATATGTAGGTCAATATGTAATGAGACATTTCAGTACAGGGACGCAAAAGATGTGTTTCAGGTACTTAAGAAACAGTGTTTCTATTACAAAGTTTGTAAATTGCAAAATGTCCCACTCAGTACATATCTTGGCCACAAGTCTTTAATAACCAAATTTATGGGAACCCTATCAAAATGTTTACCTGTTTTATGTGTTTATGCAAAAAAAAAAACAAGTATTGGCAGATATGTTGTCTTTGGATTTTTAAAACTCTCACATATTAATATTGGTATTTAAAAACCCAGCATCCAGCAACAAAGATAACAGTATCAGGAAGATGTCTGATGAGTTTAGTCTGTACTTTCTCACACAGTCCTAAAAAGATAAAATCACTGAAAATATCTGTGTGGGTGTGGCGGACTCTTTAAGTGGTAAAGAGTACCCAGACAAATCGGTGTGCTCCACTCCACACATGTTTGCTTTTCTCAAACTGAGAAGCACCTGATTGAGCTTCATACTGCCTGAAGGTGAGTGGAGAATCTGTTTCAGAGCCAGTTTATTCTTTTCCTCAGATATCCACTAAGACTATGGAGAGCAGATATTTGCACTATTTTCTACATGTGTCCACATGTAACTGAAATGTATAGTAATATGATTTACCGTTTTTCCACTTGCACACCCACAACCTCTATAACTAATCAGTGATCAGTTTTAACACTCACTAGGTAGTAGTTTTTTTCCCTTTCAACACCCAAATTAATGGCACAAACTAAAACTCAGATCTTCGTTTTTTTTTTCTAGTCCCAATTAAGTTAAATGAAAGTGGAGTGACGATGTTTGCTGTTGACTGACGTCCACGCCAAGAAACAAAATGAAGAGGAGGCTGCTTCGTGGTTTCCTGTCGGAAATTTCCATCCGGATGGCGCTGTTGGTTGTGTTCCTGTAAGTATATCGGACTTTAAATCATTTGCGTCATTGCTTTATGGATCCATAATTTAAGGCACTTTTTCTGTTTTGATGATGAGCAAAAGAAACAGAAACATTGCTCTTCTTGTGCTTGTCTAGTGTGACGGAGCAGCTTCCTCCTTTCTACCGTGAGATCCAGCCGGAGGAGATGTGGTTGTATAAATTCCATCGTGTGCAGAGAGACCACGTGCCCACCTCTCTTATGTTTGTAAGTCATATGTCTGCATGCCTCTGAGGTAAAATGGAACATAATAAATCTCTCAGCTCAGTTTTTAAGTTCAGTTTTGTCCCCTCTAGCTACATGCCTGACAACAATCAGGATAGAGAATCTGAACTCACGTCCCTAGATTTGATTAAATTTGATTTGAAGTCTCTGTAAGTTGGTTTTCATTCTGTAGTGAAATAAACAGAAATCAGCGTCTGCCTATATAGACTAGTGTGTGCTTCCCAAAAAGTGCAAGTAGTCTGAAACGTGGACAAATGCTGGAATGGTCCCTTTTAGTGGAAGCACAAAGAAGCAATCAAAAAAAAACTTTTGTTACTAATGTATATTAATTTGGCTTTAAGTGGATTGCAGTTGTTTTTTTTGTCTCCATCAGAGTGTGGCGGTTTTCACGCCGCTGATTGTAATCCTGGTTTTCACCTTCCTAAAGAAGTCAGAGCGGGGAGATCTGAAGGAGGCCTCGCTGGGTAAGAAAGCTTCATACAGACGTTTGGTTTTCCGTATTAAAACAAAAATATCAACTGTTTTTTTGAGTGGACTTGTCTGTTGTTTCCCTCCGTCATGCAGCTGTGACATTGACTCTGGTGCTGAACGGAGTTTTCACCAACGTCATCAAACTTGTTGTTGGCAGGTAAACGTTGTACTCAACATAGCAGATAATAATGTCACCCAGCGTCACAGCGGATAAAAGCCTATATCTGCCCTCTCTTGTGTTCGTCCCTTCCTCAGGCCACGGCCAGACTTCTTCTACCGCTGCTTCCCAGACGGTCAGATGAACCTGGAGTTGCACTGCAGCGGTGACCCAGACACCGTCATGGAGGGCAGGAAGAGCTTTCCCAGCGGACACTCTTCCTGTAAGGGCCTTTTATGGTCGATTATGCCTCAGTAGCTGGTACATTTTCATCAGCACGCAACAAGGAAAAATAACAAATGCACAAAGTAGGGCAGGAGGGCATATATTATATCTGAAAATAGAAGTATGTAAGTGTATTTTAGCCTCCAGGCTCTTATTTTGTTGTATAAGCAAGAGAGCATCCCACGTTACTCAAAAAAGCATCTCTGCATCTCTAATCCCTGCCCTTTGTCTTATTGTTGTTTTCTTTTTGAGTTCTCTCTGTTTCTGTATAAAACTTCCTGATCACCCTTTCAATTCTTTCTTCTTGGTCTCAGTTGCCTTTGCAGGTTTGGGTTTCACAGCGCTGTATGTCGCAGGAAAGCTGCGCTGCTTCAATGCGGCGGGTCAAGGCAGAGCGTGGCGGCTGTGCGCCTTCCTCACCCCTTTACTCGTCGCAACAGTGATTGCCCTCTCCAGAACCTGCGACTACAAACACCACTGGCAAGGTCGGAGTCACAGAAATGCTCAGAATGGCACCAGCTTTTCAAAAACATAAAAACACAGTAAAAAAACATAACCATAGCAAACTCCTCATATGTGTGTGTGTGTGTGTGTGTGTGTGTGTGTGTGTGTGTGTGTGTGTGTGTTTTGTCTTCTCTCTCCTTCATGTAGATGTATTAGTGGGTTCTCTGCTGGGTCTTGTCTTTGCCTGGCTGTGTTACAGACAGCACTACCCTCCACTGCAGGACCCCGACTGCCACAGACCTCTGCGTCACAGAGAGACTGTTCCCGCCGCACAGGAGCGCAAACTGGCCAACTCCAACTACATCCTGCCCCTGTAGAACAGCTGTAACTGGTGTCGTTTATACTGGGTTACATAGTAATCCTCCTAATTCTGGTTTTCACGTGCTTAGGGCTGGGCGGCCTAACAATATTTATTGTTTATCATCAATCATTGTAACTGTATTGTGGGAATTTTCTTTTTGTATGGTGAAACTTGAAGGATGGTTTATTTTCTAAACTAAAATAGCAAATGACATTTCCTGTGAATGGTTTCTGAAACACTTGAGAGTTGCTGTAAATAACAACTCCAGTCCAACGTGGTGGACTTCAGCTACATAAACAACTTCCAAACCTACACAGACATCATTACATACAGAATTTATCAATATTGGAGGGTGTGGTGAAAATCTTCACACTTTATTGTCCCTGGCACTGTACATCACAGGGAAAATCAACATTACACTTTACACACATTGACACACAACAATGGCAGACAGTACTACATGAAGTACAAAACAACAGTACACAACAACATGAAAAGAAAACCCATGTATTATTATCCATCCATATGGCCCAGCCCTACAAACCCTTGTGTATTGTCCCTATAGATCACATGACTTTAAATACTCACAACACCTGAGCAGGTCGACTACACAAGCACTGCACTGATAGTCCATCAATCGCCGGCTCAGCGGTTGTGAAACAGTTTCTCATGTCTCACTATTTTGTGATTGTTTTGTAAACTAGCAACTTTTTCAACAAGCAGGGTTGAGACTTGAGGGAAAATATACATTATTTGATGTTTGTGCATGGATGTTCATTCCTGACCTTTTGAGAAACAACATATGGTGAAGAGTGCCGAAACGATCAGGCTACAGAAAATGAATCGACAGCACTCTTGATAATTGATTAATCATTTGTGTCATTTATCAAATGATGAAAGATTTGCTGCTTTTTTATTATTCTAAGGTGAATATATACAGTATGTGTTGGACTGTTGTTAAGATGAAACAAGCAATTTGTAGTTGTCATTTTGGGCTTTTCTGACATTCATTAGACTAAATCATTAATAATCAATTAATATACAATATAACTAAGATATTAGATAAGAAAAATAATCATTAGGTTCAACCTGAGCTAAAAAGAAATTCCACTTACTGTCGTAAGTATGAGTTTTCAACTGCATCTCAAAGTCATCTTCAGTGAATGGAGCTGGTACAGATGTGATCACAAGACCTAAATGTGAAACAGCAAGGCCAAAACCAACAATGTGTCCCATCACTCAGTACTTTCCAACTCCCCTACCCCGTCTACAGCATTCCTACTGAAGACACAAAACTTTAACAATCAGTCACTCATATACTGTTTTTTGCTCAGTAATATCCTAGAACCGCTGGGCACTGTAGTTTTTAGCAAACGTTACTCATTCAGGATTAAATAGTCCATTTGTTAGGGACTATTTTCAGTTGCGGATTAATACACACTTAGTGCCCAAGTTGTTTTGGGACAACAATCGAGCTCTAAGGCACAGAGGAATAAGATATACACAGACAAGACTTCTTAGTAGGATTGATTCATTGTTGGTTTTTGGTTGAGAATAACAAGAAAGCAAAGCGAAAGAAAAGTACATAAAATCACCAGACTTATCCTTTAAAGGGATAGCTACCACCATTATTAACTGTATGGTAAAATCTCCGACATTTGACATACATATCAACATATGGCCCACCCCTATCTGAAAGCACCTCTTTATGTATAAAAGCAGGTTAATGAAAACCACTTGGTCAGCATCACATCTTTGACCTCCCCAGTTCTGCTTTACTGCCTCTGTCTTGAGTGCTTAAAATCTCTCTGTCTTCCTATATTATATTTTGATTGTTTCCATTCACAGATTGTTTGATAAACTGGAAACATTCATCAGAACAACGCCCTGTTGTAGCAGTTCCACTCATCTCTTCTCACAGTTTTTGCAGTGCCTGCTGTACTTTCTTTGTGACAAACACAAACGATAACCACATCTCCGCTAATAGCACATCTGCTAACAAGTCAATATGACTGAAAAAGAACCAGATAGATATAAATGTTTTCTTACGTCTGTGGTCTCAGGCTTACTGTAGGTCTGGTTTTCGTTACTGCACACTCTTCTGGCTCCGCTGCATCTAAAGTGTGAATGTTCACCAGAGGCGGAGAGACGGGGTGTTCAGGGGTTGGTTGTTGGAGTGACAGTGAAATCAGATCTGAACCTGATTGAGGTCAGACTGTAACCTCTCCAGGTGATGGTGCTAGCCTCCCAGTGCTCCTGCTGGTCAGGTTTTCTATCCTGTTAATAGTTTTATTGTCACTTAAAGTTTGGTGGTTTGTTTTTCTGGTAGTTTTCATCAACTTTCATTTAAGACTGAAAGCTACATTCTGTGGTACAGTTATGATTTTATGTTTACTTTCTTTCGGTTTTAATTTTTTGTCTGTGTTATCTTTTTGTTATGTTGATTTTTAATTGGAAAGAATGTCAAATGTTACGCAGATGTGACTGTTTTTGCAGGTGGAAACATGAGAAACAACCAATCCTCTTCATGTTTCTGTTTGCATGTGAAACCAGCCAAAGTATTGCAGCATCAAAGCAGTTTTGCTCGTCGCTGTGAATCAACCTTAACGCAGCTGGATCACAGTGGTGTCAGACCAAACTTGGCAGAAAAAACAGATGAATTTGTGCCTTTGTTTACTACATTACCTTAGTACTCTTAGTTAACGAATGAAGTATATACTGCATGATACAGTGTATGCTCTCTGTCATGTTGTGCACACGACTTTGTTCTCAGTCTTTACGTTTGTTATTGTTTTACAGTGTGTAGGGTTCAGTTGGGAAAATACTTCATGTTGTTTAAATGTGGCATGCTGCCTTTCTTTACCTCAGAAGAAAAAAAAACTTTCCATAAATGTTATTGTTGATGGAGTCAAATGTGAAGATTTCTGGGTGGAAACGTAAAATGTACAACTGAGAGAGTAGCCAAGAGGTGGGAAAAAAACTTCAATTTTTACAAAACTTAAAAATTTACTCAATCTTACAGGTATTTATGAGATGATGTACAGGTCTAAGTGTATTTAATTTTGGGGCATGTAGGACTTTACTTGAATTTTTGAATATTTGTTTGTTTATCTTAAATGTGATTATGTTATTTCATGAAAATAGGAATCATATTTGTTGGCACTTGAGTTTCTGGAGAATCTTTAAGACAAAAAAAATCATTAGACTGCTGCATTTTGATAAAATCCTGCATGTTTCACAGCTAAAGATATATATATTTTCTTCATTACTTCCTTCCAAATCCCCACATTTCCATCCATTTCTATTGATTTATGTGATTTTCAGTACATGCATACTGTATCAGGTTGTTGATCATGTTTGGTCTCCTTCAGATCTGCTGTCATGACAAGGGATTATACTAAAACTTGCCTGTTTGTTTTATTTATGACACGCTCATCATAATTTGCCTTGGCTTGTAGGACGATATAGCAGTCGCTCATGCTGATACAATATCCTGATTGTACATGTTGTGATGCTTTTAATGACTCTTTTGGTGACACTAAATGATGTTTCTAAATAATCTTGCAATACACACTGTCCTTTGCTTATTTTCTTTTGAGTCAGCAATCCTTGTTTTGAGTATGTGTGATGATTATAGGCACCTGCTTATGACATCATTAATAACATTAAAAATGAGTCAACTATGAAGCAGCTTGGGTTGTAGCAATACAAGTGTGCAGAATAGCAGCTTTTTCAGGTTTGTTTGTGTTATGCTTTAAAGCTGCAATCTCTTCACTTTCATATTTCTAGATTATTTACTTCATATTGTTTGTGTTGATACTGAGAAGTCCTTTCCTAGTTTACATTTTAACATGTATAACCAGATCTGAATAATCATTCTTAGCGTATTTTACATGTTACATGTCCTTGTGCAAACCTTCACTGAAACGAACAATACTGAAGCGTCTAATCCTGGTTAAACTGGGAGAGTTGAAGGAACATTATTATTATTATTCATTGAACTCTGTTACCTATGATTGTGATCTCCCTATGTAATTGTTTAAAGGCTGTTTCAAAGCTCTGCACATTGCCAGGGAGATAATTGTATATTATTCTGGTGGAAAATACTAAATCCTTTTTAATATACTGTAACTAATTTATTGTTTTTTCAATTATTATTCTCCTAAAAACAGCCGAGATAGAGATACTGAGTCTAACTATAACATGTGAATCAGCCTTAAAAATCCCACAGTGTGTAATTCATGTGTATTTGTATGTACACAATGTAGTGTGTACAATGTAAGCTCTTCCTCAGGTCATTAAGATAAAAAGAAAACACTGGGGACATCCTCAGTTTGGCCCTGATTACAGTGCAGTAAAGTAAATGTAGAACTGTATTAATCTGCAAATAAGCAAATTAAAAGTACTCATTATGCAGAATGGCCCTTTTCAGAATCATTACTGGATCATACTTAATGATGCATTCATGTGTTTAATGTTACAGCTGGTAAAGGAGGAGCTAATTTTAATTACTTTATATACTGCTTCATATATCTATAATCTATAATATCTATCTATAATAATAATAATAATAATATATAAACTTCTGTTAGTTGGACTTCTCCTCCTTGGCTCTTTGTTTGTAGGCAGCTTTGTTTTCCCAATGTAATGGGCGTGGCCTCGAGCGTATGACGTGCCTTAATTTCCTCCCAGTGATTGGTTGGATGTGACGTACAGATTTGGCGCCACATTTCCAACAAGGAACACAGTACCTCCGTGTCTGACAGCAAACCAAAATAACCCGCTGTTCATGCCACTTCAGCGTTATTTTTTTGGGTTTGTCTCATCTTAAACGTTTTCAATCGACATTTTATTAAAATGTTCATCACGGACATAAGAAAGGAATTTTATGAAGTCGTTGCCAACCAGGTAAGTTGTAACATGAAGTTAGCTAACTTGAACGTGAATGACTTGCTAGCGGTACATTCGGTACGTTGTCGTCAGCTATCATTTTGAGACGCATAGTATTTATTTAACATGATACACCTAACTAAACACGATCTGCTTTCAGAGAGTCGCACTCCTGGTGGCGTCAGACATTGACGCTCTCTGCGCCTGTAAGATACTACAGGTAAGATAATCAGCTAACTGTTAGCAAACATTAGCTCCTGCAAACTCTGGTTCGACTCAAAAAGCTAGCTTGTGTTGGCTTATCATCAGCAAGATCCTGTGGGCGCAGACTGAGATCTCTTAACCTCTAAAATGAAATATATTATGTATCCGGCTCTGTTATTAACAACCAGCTTTTTGTGACTTTATTAATGAGTGGAACTCTTCAGCTGTACTGTATTTTGTGTCAGTTACACACAGCTATTAAAATTAGCTATTTGTGATACTTAGCAGCTCCTTCCTTGTGTAGTGTATGTTGTGAACAATAACTGACCTGTGCACTTTTAAATGGAGGTCAGGACTGGAGGATCTGTTAAAGCATGTTAACACAAGAACATATTATTTAAATACTCCCAATTGTATCTCTTACACTTATGGCCAGCAAATTTACTTGGATGATGTAAAAGCTGCCAAATTTCTATATTGTAGATGCACATTTCCAAGATCTAATTCATGTCCACATATATGAAATGCTGATAAAAAACATATAAAGTTTCTTACAGGATTATGGTCTTATGTCCTTATTTGTCAGTGAGAGTCTAATGAGGAATTAGTAAATTAAACAATAATTGCTGAATCTTTTTGTCTTTTTACCAGGCGCTGTTCCACTGTGACCAGGTCCAGTACACACTTGTGCCAGTTACAGGCTGGCAGGACCTCGGCACTGCTTTCCTTGAACACAAAGAGCAGGTATGATCAAATCAGAAATAAGACCTGAGCTTACACTGTGACTAAATGACAGAAGGATAAACAAGGAAGGCCAGTTCAGGTTTGCCACACTGTCACTCTAAACTAAATGTGTTATTTTGGTGTGTTGTAGTTCCGGTACTTTGTTCTCATCAACTGCGGGGCAAATGTTGACCTACTTGAGATGCTGCAGCCGGATGATGACTCCATCTTCTTCATCTGTGACACTCACCGGCCTGTAGATGTGGTCAATGTCTACAATGACACCCAGGTGATGGATAATTATCAATTCAGCTCAATTTATTGACAATGAAGGAAACAAACTTGGACAGCACATTCAATTGTTCATTTTGAGCTGCATCCATTTATGTTTATTAGCTTGTGCATTGGTTGAGTACTTTCATCCGTTTAGCCCTTAAAGTTTGTGAGCAATACCAAAGTGTTAATCCACATCTCAGTGGGAACTGTGCTGCCATGCTTCGACTTCTGGAATTCAACATTGTGTATCATCTTGTCCACAGATAAAGCTACTAATCAAACAGGATGATGACCTTGGTGTGCCCTCATATGATGATATCTTTCGAGATGAAGATGATGAGGAAGGAGGTGACTCTGGAAATGAGAGTGATGAAGGCTCAGAGCCGTCTGGGAAACGGAGGAGATTTGATGAAGTACGTATTGAACCGAATGAGAACACACTTCTGAAATTAACCAGGACAGTGTTGACTTGACTCTGATGATTGTGTGACGGTGTATCATGTCTTTGCAGGGAGCAGTTGAGAGGAGAATTGAAAGACAGCGAGCGAAGAGAGAATGGGAGGCACGCAGGTGAAGTGTTTCTAAGGTGGTGTAGGGATGGTGTTTGTCAAAGAGACGTTACAATTTCTAAATTGACACTAACGTTACACTCCTTCCTCAGGAGGGAAATCTTGTTTGACTATGAGCAGTATGAATATCATGGGACTTCTGTGAGTACAGCTTTTTTTCTTTTTCTGCTCTGGAAAGCCTCGATGAGCATAGAAAATGAATTTGATGAATTTGGTCTTAAACTTTCCCAAAACTGTTAAATTGTAAGATTTCTTTTTACATCGACATAGACATTTTAGCACTCATTATGTATGCTGACTTTCATTTCACACATTCTGTTTTTATTCCTGAATACAAATGTCTTCATGTGTGTCTTCTGTCAGGCTGCAATGATGTTTTTTGAGCTGGCGTGGGTTTTGACTAAAGACACCAAGGACATGCTCTGGTAAACTACCCGATAAAATGTTATTTTTTTTAATGACATAAACATTGTGGAAATGCATATTGCACTGTACAGGCTTTTAGATGTAGCCTGTTTTTTCTTTGCAGGTGGGCCATCATCGGGCTGACAGACCAGTGGGTTCACGATAAAATCACACAGTAAGAAAGTCAATATTTCAAAAACATAAACTGACTCCCTTTAGAATTGCTGTACTGCAGTCATTGATAGGTTTTTGGTTAATTATTGGTTACAAGATGTTGTTTACCCACACTGGATCATTCTTGTCTGCCTTCCTTTTTAGTATGAAGTATGTAACAGACGTAGCCACAATGCAGCGACACGTTTCCCGGCATAACCACCGAAACGAGGATGAGGAGAACTCTCTCTCCATCGACTGTATGAGGATTTCCTTTGAATACGAGTATCCTTAATTCATCTGACATGTTGTCATTATGGATCTTTATATCCCAGCTTTTCTTCCCCCCTATACGTTCAAGTGTTATATTGGCAGGAATCAGTCGAACAAACTTTTTAGTTTTCCTTAACCCTCTGCTTCAGCCTCCGTCTAACCCTCTACCAGCACTGGTCCCTGTATGAGAGCATCTGTAATTCCTGCTACACATCGTGCAGCTTCAAGCTTTGGACATTAAATGGCCAAAAGAAACTCCAGGAGTTCTTAGCTGACATGGGGTAAGGTGCCTAGAAATCAGTGCTTTGTGTTTTAACAGTGAAACGCCTCATTAAATGGAATTTGATGTGAGCCTGTAATCTGAAATAGAGCTGCCTCGCTTGTGTTAATGGCTGATATTTGCTGATGATCCTTTAACAGGCTACCTCTGAAGCAAGTCAGGCAGAAATTCAACTCCATGGACATGTCAATCAAAGAGAACCTACGGGACGTCATTGAGGAGTCTTCCAATAAATACGGGTATGAATCTAGAAAAGGCTTCACTTGCTGTTCCACTCTGATGCATTTATCGACAGACAG
The DNA here is from genome assembly GCF_043641665.1 of Enoplosus armatus. NCBI lineage: Eukaryota > Metazoa > Chordata > Actinopteri > Centrarchiformes > Enoplosidae > Enoplosus > Enoplosus armatus. Next base: position 8,402,724 of record NC_092183.1, on the reverse strand, counting down.
CCTGAAATTATTATTTTTTTTTCCCTCCATCAGTATGAAGGACATCCGCATTCAGACATTTGGCGTTCACTTTGGCTTTAAGAACCGTTTCCTGGCCAGTGACATGGTGCATGCTACTGCTGCCTTACTGGAGAGCACGGAGAAAGACGAGAGCGACAGTGACAACTTCATCAAGGCACTAGACTCTCTTTCCAGGTGCGTAGTAGAAACTTAATTTTAGTTAATTTACTTAGATTCCAAAAAAAAAAAAAAAACACGTATGAATTTCACGTTCTGTCCCCTGTTGGTCTCTTCCTCTGTGTAGGAGTAACCTCGACCGTCTACATTCAGGCATTGACCTGGCAAAGAAGAAGCTGATAGCCGTCCAGCAGACTGTAGCCAGCTGCATCTGCACCAACCTCATCCTGTCTCAGGGACCCTTCCTCTACTGCTACCTCATGGAGGTACGAGTGCATGTATGCCCTGCAGCAATGTGTTTGGCTGCTTCTTAACAGTATATCCTGCTCAGCTCAATACTTCCCTCCTCCTGCTCTTTCATGTGTAGGGAACGCCTGATGTGAAGCTCTTTTCTAAGCCCATGGCCTTGATTCTGCTCTGCAAGTACCTCCTGAAGGCTTTTGTCCATTCTGTAAGTATCCTATTGATGTGAAATTGGACTCAGACTGTGACAGAAGAAGCTTTTACTTGCACTGAAAACACACTGTTGTTGATGTCACTCTATCGCTCGCTTTTTGTCGGTCAGACGAGGAATAAGCGCTGCAAACTGCTTCCCCTCATCATGGCTGCTCCCAAAGATGTGGAAAAGGGAACTGTCATTGTTGTGGGAATCCCACCTGAGTCTGAAACATCGGACAAGAAGAAGTAAGAACTCACTTTTTAGATATGTAGCATAATACAAAAAAAGAAATTAGGGCTGAGCTATGAATACATTGATGAATATAATAAAAAACTTGAAAGGGCAATATCTTATTTTGTTTTAATCACTCATTTTTGTGTGGAAATATAACTTGAATCTTGAATTTTGGACTACGTAGTCAAATATTCGATGGGGTGTGTGTTAATAGTTTTAATAGAATCCAAGGTGACGTCTTCAGACTTCCAAAACAAAAGATTTATAAGGATGTAGAAGAGAGAAAAGTCTTCATTTTGGAGAAGTTAACACCAGAGAATAGTTTGTGTTTTTGCTTGAAAAACGACTGAAGTAACTGATTAATTTTCTGTCGGTCGACCATTTGATTAATCAGCTAATTGTTGCGGCTGTAATATGTATTTAGAAATGTATACAGTGAAAAGTAATTTCCTCAACTCTTATCCTTTTTTCTATAAGTTTCTTTGGTCGAGCATTTGAGAAAGCTTCAGAGAGCACCTGCTCCAGAACTCTTCATGACAACTTTGACACTTCAAGTAAGTGACATTGTCATTTACATTTCTAACGTGCTGCATCCAAGTCCTGAGAAGTGTCCATCTCCTCATCAGACACTAGGTGGTGGCCTCGTCTTCATTTCTTCAGCCTCAGTCAAACTCTTGAGTCAGACAGTTGAGCTCACGGAGCATCAAGAAACGAATATTAGTTGAGGTTCTTGACACTATGTGTAATGTCATGACGTTTGTTTTGTTCAGAAAACCTCCCCAAAGAAAACATGTTGCCGGCTGACAGCTGTTCACACTGTTTCTTTATGCATTCATTCATTCTTACTTGTGTTTTTCTTTCTGCAGTCATTGAACTGAAGACGGAGGACAGGAGCAAGTTTCTGGATGCACTCATTACCCTCCTGTCATGAGAGGGACTGTGAGTCCAGGTTCTTGGTTTGAGTCTTGAACAGTGTGCTGCAGCTGTTTACATCTTTATGTTGGACGTGACTGAAATGAATCAGCCGCGTCAGACATATGCAGAGTCACCAGCACAAGAACTTTATCCACAATTTGATTTTCTTTATCAGTTTTGTGTGTATATTGTACAGTCTTTTTGTAAATGTGGGGAAGTCTTATTTTTGCTTTTAAATGTGTCTTTTATTCCTGTCTATGTATGTGAGTGGTCCATCACACTTTTACATTTTAAACCTGTTTAATAAATCATAAAACGTTATTTATGTTTTGTTTGCCTCAAAGAGTATTAAGTACTTCTTCGTTTCTAGAGTTTTTTTTAGATATGAGAGCTGTGAAATGTAGGACACTACCTCTTTAGTCTTGTACAGATATGAGTCTACCTTCACTTTAGACTCATTATTAGCAGGTACTCTTTTAGTATAAAATATAAATTAATATTATATAAAGAGATATTTTATATGCATTTTATTTCAGTGTGGTCATGTAATTTTAAATTGAAACTGACATCCTTTTTAAATATTGCCGTAAAAGGACCTGTGAAGTGACAAGATCTCCAGCCCTTTAGTAAAAGAGGTGTCAGTGTATCTGAGGCTGACGGACATAAGAAAAAAGAAGTACTGATCCGATATCTGTGGTTTCTGTTCTCCAACATTTAAAATCATTTTATATAATGTAACACGAGACCAAGGACAGTTGTGTCACTATAAATTAGTTGGGTGAGGCCCATTGTGACTGAATGTAACTGACAGCGTAAACAATTAATTTTTTGAATGACATTTACGAAGTAACTGAGGCTGGTATCTGATTGATTCGCTTCAGTATTTGCACTGATGCAGATCCAGCTTGTCAGATTAGTGCATCCCACTCTCATCGGCGCTGCCTATTGGGTATTTCAGTCAGTTAACAATCATACTGAAAAACATAAGAACACCTGTTAGCAGTCCGCAGGACACGTGGCAGAGTGGTAAGCAATTCAACCAGTTAATATTTCCACCCCTTTCAACTTCATTTTCAAAGTAAGTCTTTAGACTGAATTATTCCCCAAGGCAAAACTGAATTATACAAATATTTCTATAGTTTTTGGATTGTCCCAAAATGTCTACAGGGACCTAATCTATTTGCCAAAACAAAGTGGAACTTTCTCCCCTGTCATAAAACAAAGATCTGGCAGTGTTGGCAGAGAGAGTGGTCAAACTGATTACAGTCTTTTCATCTTGATCCAAACTTTTGTTTTGCCGACACACAACTTGCAGTTCCACAGAAAGTGAAACAGTATTTCTGTATTGTATTTCTGAGACTTCTCGTAAAAGTGTTGAGGCTTAATGAACTTAACATCTTCTCTGGCCCGCTCATGTGGGTCAAAGGTGAGGACTGCGACCTTGGCCCACGTTGGAGAATGTAAGCCAGGCCTCCTGGTGGTGATTTGCTGCCGGCCCAGAGAGCGACTGGAAGTGTGGGGCCTGAGCTGCTCTCTGCGGGGTAATTAAGATCCTTATCACTCTTGGATCAGGATGAGATCGTGACCTTGAGAGTGAAGGGTGTTTGGGTGGTTTCACAGGAAAGTCCGGACTGACTGGCAACAGTGGGACTGAAACGTGCCGTGATCTGCATCGAGCTGCAGCAAGAGATGTTAATGCAGACTTATTATTGTCACCAGTGGAGGTTGTGTGCGTCATCGCTGCTTTTGATTTGCATCCATAATGATCACAGCAGAGTGATGTTATCTAGGAGAAATATTGCCCTATGATGAAGCGGTTAGCAGAAATACAGAAAGTTGTAAAAGACACATTTATATCATTAACATGGCGGAGAGACTTTATGTACAGAGACAATTATCATGAAATGCTGATGAATGCATCTTCAGAGGCCTCTCTGTTTTTTATCTGTTTTATCCCTTTTTGTCTTCTCACTTTTGTTTCTGTTGAGTTTTTAACATGTTTAAGTTGGATGAAAAGAAAATCTCACTACAAGGTCCATGTAATAGCTGCTCTGGAGCTTTTGATTACATCACATGATCTTCATCAGCAGATGCCCAGTGGTGGGTTTGTGTAGCTTTTCAAATTTCATTTCAACACTTTTAAGGCCTTCATTTACACAAAAACTCTGAGGGTCAAAGTGCCGCATTTGAAACCATTTCACCACAAGGTCCATTTAGTAGCTGTTCTTAGCTTTTAAACCAACATGTTAGAGAAGTCCTCAAACCGAGACGATGTAACTTTTGCTAAACAGTGGCCACAAGTGGTAATTACTTATTATGTACAGTTTGTCCTGTACTTACTTTCTGCTTTTCTTTTTTGATAAAACCACTGGATTGTTTAGCTGTGACATGCTAAAACTTCCAAAACAGTATATAAAGTGGAGTGATAGAGTCATGAACTGATCAAGTAATGTCAGTTAAACAGCTATATCTATCTAAAGTTTGCTAACAGCAGCCATCATAAGCTTCAGGTCACACCAGACCAAGTTCAGGCTGTAGAAGTAAAACCCCTCAGGGTATTGAATTGAGTGTTTGAAGTCAACTTTTCATTTGAAAGAGGAAGATTGTGTAATTTCCTCTTACAAAAGTTGCATATTTTGCTCTTGAAATTTTTTAAATCTAGTTCCTTGACAGCTGGACAACATCCTGATGCTGATGAAGATCATATAATATGGTCCAAAGCTTCTAACAGCTACTAAATGGAGCTTGTAGTGAGATTGTTTTCTCAACTGCTGGTCAAGACTGAACTTTGAGTCTCATGTTTTAGTTAGTTTTAGTTTAGTTTTCGTCTGTGTCCTGATATGTCGCTGATAAGAAACCTGTCTTTGTTGTCTTTTAAGGACATTATTCAGCCTTTTACACTTACCTGGTCAATGAGCAGAGACACAGTGGTAACATCACGTCTGTTGATGTTCCAGAAAGAGATCCACCTGTTCAGCCCATCATTTGGCCTTCTCCCCCCTCAGCCATCAATCACTTTGCTCTCCATCCCCCCTCTTGCACCTCTGGTGAAGTGGGGCCACTGCCCTTTCCGCCACTCTGCATCCGAGGAATGTGGCATGCAACAGACCCAACACACACACACACACACTGACAAAAACATACCCCCAAAGGCAGGATCGTACAGCCGATCTGTAGATGTGCAGAGCAGCATTTTTTAAGGCCTCACGCTCAAACAGTCGTGTTGCCTTTTACTCCTCGGGGGGAGTTGAGCTGCTGAGCGGAGCTTCAGTTGGAGTAATGATGATGGAGGACCGATACAGTGTTTTCTGGCTCATATGATTATATAAGAATTCTTGTAAAAAGTCTATTAAAAGTCTTTTTACATTCATTAAATTAATGTATAAAACATGTGTGGAGGAGATCTTTATCAAAACTGCTTCTATAAGACATAAAAAGATTATTGAAAAGCTTTTTCCTCAAAAATACATTCTTCATTTACACCCAGACCTTTTTCTCTTATTGGAAAATCAAAACAAAACTATACAAGACATAAATATACAAATATTTTTCATTTCAAAACTTTCTTGATCTCATTTGAAGTTGAATTCTTTTCACTTATCAAGTAAAAAACTTCACGTGTAAGCGTGGACAGTGCACTCTGTGACTAAGGGAAGTGAAGGGAAGGGAAGACATATTGCTCCATTTCTCGAACAGTTTTAGTTGTTTTCATCCCTCTTGCCTCTCTTAACAATCTCAGATTCCAGATAGGATTAGTTTTACTGGACAGCCAGAGACAAAGAACCACAGCTGACTGTTTCTGCCTGTCTTCCCATCATGCTGTGAAAGGATGCTCACACACACACAAGCTCAGCAAATAGTAAACCACACAAACTTCATATACACACTTGGATTTCACTAAAATTGTCACAAATCAATAAAAACATCCTCACTTCAGACTGGTATTTCTGCCCTGCTGCTGCTCGCTTCACGTCAGCCCGTCAGCCCACAGATGCCCTTAATGATCCTTAACCCCGGTGGCCTTTAACCCCTGGAGCCCTCTCACAGTCCCTGATTCGGTCTCCTCTCTTCCAGTGTTTTAAAGTGCTTTCAGGCAAAAGAGATTAGTATTGCCTGTAGACAATTTGCATGAATTTGATGCTGGTTGATGTTACTGGATTCTGTGTCCGAATCGGCTTCTGAAATAAGTTGTGGAGGTTTCTATACCTGAACTCTTGAAAATGTATAGAACTATGACACCTTTCACAAATATGGTCTTTTATTAATACAAGCTCATAAATTAGGACTAAAAAATGATTTCTAAATTGGTAATAATCCATTATAATGCATAAAATAAATAAATCTTGAGTGGCCAGGCCGTGACGCCGCATTTAAAGGAATAGTTTTGTAGACATTTTGGGAAATGTGCTTATTTGCTTTCTTGTTGAGAGTTAGATAAGATGATTGAAATACAACATGTTGATTAGTGAGTGTTAGACATCGGAGCCAGGCTAGCTGTTTCCCCCTGCTTCCAGTCTTTATGCTAAGCTAAGCTAACCATCTGCTGTTCTGTATATTTCCCGTTTATTTAGCGAGTGTTATCAAACTTCTCATCTAACCCTCTGAAAGAAAGTAAATAAGGGCATTTCCCAAATTATTGTGCTATTCCTTTCAGTGAAGTGTCCCCTTAGTATATCACCTGGCAAAGTAGCCCAGCTTTAATTAATAAAGATGAATTCCTCACATACATTGGTGGAGAATGGCTTCAACATCAATATCCTTTATTACTAACTTATTATTGACATTTACACCCGACAATCAATTTTGCAATATAACATCCTTAAGCATTTTACATTCATATCAATAAAGTCATTAATGACGATTTATAAATCCTGCGAGTATCACTCATTGTGTGACCACATTGATATGCTTGGGGGCCCCAATAACCACCCGTCTCTCCTTGTCTCTGTGTACAGTCTCCCCTGTGCCACTGGAATATTACATCGCTCCATGTTTGCTGTGTGGTAATTTGATCAAACACCAGTTCATTTAGGAATATGCACCATGTAAACACAGAATTAGCTGAAAAAGTGAAGGCTTTACTACTAGATGTTGAGGCAGGGTTAGGGTTCAGGTAATAAAGCGTTCCTTCATCATATCAGTTAATGTTGTGCTTTGTGCTCCAGATTCCCGTATTTTAAAACAAACCTGGTTTTATAGATTATCAGTGATGTGCCTTGGATGACCAGACTCAATAGATGTTTATGTGTACACTGGGATGCCAGGGAGGAAAACTGAAGGAAGTCGTGTGTGATGAGGGATTTTCTTTTTCATTAATTCTCAGTGGTAGGCGGCTCAGTCATGCTGGACTCCTTTTAGTGGATGACATGCACTACAACTTTCATTCTTAAACACACATGCACTAATACAGAGGAAAGAGCTCAGAAAGAGAGAGAAAAAGCACTTTAACATGGGGTTTCTTTTGTTATAAATGTGACTTTTTTCACATATCAAGCGCTCACTTTCTGTGTCTTCAACAGTTCTTAAAATAGCAAGCAAGAGTTTTCCTGCAAGATGCAATTAGTGTGGAAACAATACACTTAGTACACCTCGTGATCCTGTTTGTGTTATAGACAGGCTGTTTGTTTACTTAGCCACTGATTGCAATATCCTATGTTAATATGGGAGTCTGAATTACCAGTCGAGGCTGCAGCTAAAAGCAAAAAAAAGCTGTGTCACTGTGTTTAAACTGATAGTTAAAACGGTATGGTGAGCTGCTGTGGTCCTCCATGTTAGAGGAGGTTTTCTTTGGTCTCAGAAGAGAGAGACTGACATCACTTACATTTTGCTAACCATGCCAAATCAGAAATGTCTCCTGATCCCACCCAGACATTCCTCATGCTGCCGGGCCTCCTCTTCATCTCAGCAGAGGGCTGTCATTCACCGCTTACCTATGTGTGTGTGTGTGTGTGTGTGTGTGAGAGAGAGAGAGAGAGAGAGAGAGAGTATCTGTGCAAGTTAACACATGCTTTTACATGTCTGTCCGTGTATCTATTCAAAATGGCCTCCTCATGATTATTTACTGTATGGAAACATGATCTCACTCAGAGAGGCATGAAAGGAGTTGCGACTCCCTGTTTTTTAACTTCTCCTCTCATATTTTTGAGATAAAGCCTTCACTGTGCACTCTATTTATCACTCTGTTAACAAAACACTTCGTCTGTTGCTGTAAAACTGTTGTTGGCATGTCTCAAATTACACATCAATACTCGAATACTGTGTAGTTTTGGGAAAGTATGATTGAATGTTTGGCAGCACATTTTATAAATATTAAGGTTATGTTAGGCAATGGTTACATGTGTGAGTCTCCAGTTGTATCAATATTAGTGAAATTGCAATACAAAGCAATACTCCCCTTAGACCCTTGAGGAAGCTTTAAACCTGCAATATAACTCAACATTGACACATCATCACCTTTTAAGTTGATATGTTGAACTTGTTAGAACGTGTTGCTTATTTACACAGAGATGTTATCATTCATCTGGAGTCATGTTTCTGTCCACCGGATTAATATAAGTCCAATATTCACTCTCTTTTAGCTCTGTTGTTTTAGTCTCAACCAACTCCTGAGAGAAATATCCAACAGCTCTTTAGCTGCTAATTGCTCCACCATGTTCAGCGGATGTGTCTGTCTGCTGTTTGGTGCAGAGGAGCGTACAGTGGTGTTTTTAGAGCTTTTTTCGCAGAAATCAGCTGCCTGCAACGGCTGAAGATGACGCTATGAGAGCAGTGAGAGTGAACCAAAACAGTAAAGTTGTAGGCTGGACAGCTAAACAATGAGCTGAAACTCACTATAAAGCTGCGTGAAGCCAAGTGGAGGTTCAGATTCAGGTAATAGTACTTTGCAGCTTCATCACTATGAGCAACCCTTTACACATTGTCCTTTGATACATTATTATTATAATATTGATTATAGCTGCTTTAAGTTTGTCATCTTTGCCACAACGACAGTATCACAACTATATTATGGCTAAAATACAAGTGATCGACAGCGTGCAGGATCTTTTGTTTTTTCCACATACATATCTCCCCTGAATTCAGTCTGACATCAGTGACGGACCCACCGTCAGAGAGTTTTAAGAGATTCAATTTCCCCTGAAGTATCTTGTAGATAAAACATTCTGTCACATCTGGTGGTTTCACAACTTTATCCATGCTTTATCAAGTCATCCAAGTTGACATGTTGTCTAAATACACACTGTTGAGTCACATGGAAAAAATGTGTGTTAAGCATAATTTCCTGGTACTCAGCTCAATCGGATATATCTCGAAACCTTTGGAACTTGACGTAGTAACAGTTTGTAGATTTAAACAATATTTGTTTAAAATGTGTGGAAGGACGGGATGAATCGGTGAGATTAAAGAGGTTTTAATCTCTCTATTAGTGTTTAAAATGGTATATAACATAATTGAGTAAATTCATTGTTGATTTTATACCTCATTCCCTTACCAAAAAAAAGCACAAATCCTAATTTCTGAAAACCACGTGTCCCTATATGCTGATTTATTTTGTGTGAAAAAGCTGAAAGGTATTTCCCATGTTGTTGCTGTTGTTGTTGTTGTTGTTGTCGTCCCATACAGTCAACTTGTCATGAGCTAATTGTTTTCAGTTTTGTGACTGTGACATTGCGTTTTTCGTATAATCCACTGGGTTTTTAAATGGTTTATTCAGTTTAAGAAGTAAGAGAATTTCCTTTTCCCTCAATTTTATCTGGAGAAAATTAAAAATCACCAAAATTGGAGATACATGGTTTACATTAGACAGCCGCTAGGATACATTTGCGTGTGCCTTTCTTTGTGAGGGTTGAATCAAACTGACCAAACACATGAAAGTTTACATGGTTGTTGTCTACAGACATGAATTCCCTTGTACCTGTGTGTGTGTGTGTGTGTGTGTGTGTGTGTGTATCTTTATCCCAACACACACACACACTCCACCCCTCCCTCCTCCTCCTCCTCCTTCTCCTCCTCCTCCTCCTCCTCTTCCACACCCTCCATGTTCCTTCCTGTTTCCTGTTCCGCTGTCCGCTGCACAGGAAGCCTGGTCGTGCTACTGGGCTGCGACAAAAACTCGTGAGTCACCGATCCGTAAACCTAGTGGACATAACGGGAGAAAATAACGCGGTGGTGTTATTTTTTTTCTGATCTCCATCTCTCACCTCTAACCAGGCCTTGCATTGTTTCTCAAACAAATGGCTCATGGGGTCTTTAACTCTGTATACAAAGCCACATTTGTCCTCCACGTTGAACCACCTGCTGACTCTTGGCTTTACTATCTGTGAGTAAGCTCCATCCAGCTGGGACGTCTGTAGACTGTATGCACCTGCTGACTCTGATGTAAGTCTGAGTCAACCAATGAAAACATTCATTAAGTCTCCTTTAAGTTGTGACTCATGTACATTGTTACATTCATGTTTGCTTTGAAGAATCTACATCAATTGCCACAAATTGGCAAACTTTCCATAAGTGTATTATTTGCTAGTGTGAGGAGCTCGGGGGTTGAGGGTTGTGACCCCTATCAAATGAGGGGGGATTCTGCTTCGATGAGATCATGCCTGGTCAGTCGAGGGAAGTGACTTTTGACTCATCTGACCTGAGGCCAGATTCAGAGTTCAAAGTTCATGTCATGAGAAGTGACTCCTCGGCCTGGCCCAGCCTCCAGAAACAAAATACACGGCCCTCACTGGCGGCAGCACAGATCTGAAATCAGTACGCAACCTGACTGACTCCTGACATGACCTTAACCGCGAGGCCCTCGCTACTGCCGGGGTGAGGGAGGTCAAGTTTAGAGGACAACATGGTTCTCTGTGTGTTATGTCATCTGTTTGTAGAAGACATTTTTTGTGATATCAGCAACGTTCCTGACATTTATTTCTTTATTTATTCTTTTGCTTATATTTATGTTTTCACTCCCTTTGTCCGGAAGAAGTGTTTCTAAAATGCAACAGTTCTGGAAACACTTGCAACATTTCCTCTTAAAATGACACACAATGAAACAAATGTGTTCCTGCTGTCACAGCTCTTTTCACAGTGACCACTGCAGGCTTTAAGTAAATCCCTCCATCATCTTCTAGACTGCTGTGCATAGGCAGTGTGTGTGTGCGTGTTTGTATCTGTGTGTCCATGCTTGCTGGAATGTCTGCTGGCCAGGCCTTTTATTAGACTCATCCATACCACCACATTATAGGCTCCCGTAACCAGGCAACTGCAGGTTCTGGCTGGTTACCATGGCGAGCGCCCATTGAGTGACGTTGCTGGCCCTGTTTGCCTCTCTCCTCATTGGAATGAGGGCCTTTTTAAAGGTGCACCCCCAACTCTTTCTAAACACACACACATAGACTCACTTAACCCCTTGCTCACACACACACACACACACACACACACACACACACACACACACCCACATACACACACACACACCCTGCGCTTCGTCACCCTCTGTGTGATGACTAGAGGAGTGGAACTAACAATCCGACAAAAACATCTCACTGAGGCAGACCAGACTGGACCTTCCAGGGAGCGTCTTTGTGTAGAAAAACCCATACAGACCCCAAAGTAGGAACGCCTACTGTAGGCGACTGTACTGCGAGTGCTGGGCAGTACTGACAAAAAACACTTGTCACAGTATTGTTAGCTTGATAACTTTACCTTAGCTAGTCGCACAGACGCATTTCACTGAGTTACAACAAGCTAACAAGTTTGAAAACATCTCTTAAGCTGTAACATAATACTTAAGCATGCAAGTAGGGAAGTTATTTTCATTACCAATTACCGTGTCGGTTAATTCCTCAATTATTTGTTTGTTCAAGTAAGGTGCTAGAAAATTGATTATTTATAATTTCCCAGATAATTACTTGTTTTGTCTGACCAACCCACATATTCAGTTTAATATCAAAGAAGACTAATAAAGCAGAAAATATTCACATTTGAGAAGCTGAGAAACCAATGAATTTTCACCATTTCTTCTTTATGAAATAAAACAATTATTCAAATTGTTGCAGACTGATCAACTACTTGCTTAATCAACTTATTGTTTGAGCTCTATATGAAAGATCAGTCTTGACCTTGGAAATATGAAATATGTAGTCTATAATTATATCATTCGACAAAACAACCCCAACTCGAGCCACACTTACAGGACCTTTCATCCAAAATCAAAAGGTGATTTTTGACAACAGATCCATCCATCAACTGAACAGTGGTGGAAGGTAGTACATTCACTCAAGTACTGCACTTGAGTACAATCTTGAGGTACTTTACTTGAGTATTTCTTTTTTATGCAACTTTATACTTCTACTCCACTACATTTTGGAGGAAAACATTGTACTTTTTACTTTTGTTTGACAGCTTTAGTTACTAGTTATTTTGCAGTAATTGCAATATTATAGATTGAGCTACCCAGCAGTATATAAAGTAACTAGAATTAGGTCCACCTGTACCAGCTGCAACATTAAACACATTAATGTATCGCCCATCATAATCCAGTAATATAATATATGTGATTCTAAAATGGGCCATCCTGCATAATGACTACTTTTAATTTAGTAGTTTAAGTAGCCTATATATTTTGCTAATACTTTTACTCAAGTAAGATTTTGAATGAAGGAGTAAAAGTGGAAAAGTAAAATATCTGAATACTTCTTCCATCGTTTGCAACTGAGCAAACTCCATCCACTGATGAAGACTGTGTGATATGGTTGAAAGCTCTGGAAAATGATTGCGTGAAGTGAACCCCGAGTTGGGAATGTTTTGTCAAACCTGATGATAACCAACATTTGAGAGACTTGGCAACAACATCTAATTTCACATCAAAATTGTGTGTGTGTGTGTGTGTGTGTGTGTGTGTGTATGTGTGTGTGTGTGTGTGTGTGTGTGTGCGCGTGTGTGTGTCAGAAGTAAACTATAGTAAATGGGCAGAGGTATTACAAGTTCTCTTGTGGAGTGCAGTGATCACACACTCCCCTCACTGTATTCAGACTTTCTGCACGGCCATATTTTCAACTTTTAAGAGGGCATATGACCTGCTAAGATTCTTAAGTGACCAGCAAAACAAGTATGGATAAGCTTTTGTAATCCAGAGGACTGTTACTCATGGATTGAAATCTCTTCTGTTTTTCTATTGTTGTCACAAGTTAAACAATCCTGCATCTTTAATACCTTAATCATAATACTTAAATGCACATCATCGCCAGTGTGTGGATAAATGCGGCGCCCATGAAGCAGCTGTGGATAAACTAATTGCTTCAAAGTGATGGTGTGTAATCTTTTGTCGTGAAGCCCATCTATCTTAGCACCGCCCTGATGGAGAGAGATGGGGTTGTGGCGACTAATGAATGGAGTGACTTGCGGGAAGACGATTCCAGCAACTTCTCCATAGCTCCAATTTGAACGCCTTTCATTGACTGCGGACGAGGAGGGGTGGGGGTGGTCTGAAAGGGGGTGGTGGTGGGGGTTGTGGAGTATTGTGAGTTGAACAGCAGAGCCCCACTCTAGCTGAATGGGTATTGTCATCTGGATTTCTATGGCTAACCAAAATACTTTCTCCCGCCGTGGGGGTTTATGGATTCATGGTGGGAACTGCATGCATTACGCACAGCCGTGGAGGGCACTCCAGCCTCAGTTGCTCACCACTGACACTCAGTTGTCAGTGGTTTTGTTTAAGAACACACTTTAACTAAAGATTTCAGACAATATATTCAGTTTAATCTTAATAAAATGAAACAATATTGCATCTTCATACACACGAATAATGAATCATTACATCAAACGTCAACAAAACAACAGAAAACAAAGTTTATTCCTTGAATGTTTAGAAAAGAAAAGACTTCCTGCAGTGACAACGATGCAAAAACGTCGCAGGTGCTCAGTGCAGCCGAATAACGGACCGTAACATTTCATGTTGTGACCCACAGATCACAGGCACTCCGGACTCCACTGGTCCAAAACTAGACTGCAAACTTCAGAGTCGCCGCCATCAACTTCTGAACAACACAGAAGCCTGTCCGAGATTTATTAGGGCTTTAACATGTCTACACTTTCCTTCTTCGTTCTTTATTGCTATTGGACATTGTTGGAGTCCTCAACATGTCGGCGTAGTTCCACTAAAGGAAATGGGTCTTTGAATGTGTGGGAGTGCAATCATTCTCAGTTACTGTACAAGTTTGTGCTGACGATGCAATCAAGGCAAAAGAACAGTGTATATATTCGATGGCAAGAGTTCCTCTAGAAAAGAAGAACTTTGCGGATACAACGGTAAACAATTCAAAATACTAATAATTTCGAAGACTTACAAAAGCAGGTACCTAACAAAGATACTCCTTTTTGTCGCGAGCTACCTCTTGTAGTTGATAGTCTTTTTTTAATCTCCTGTAGATACAAAAAGGATTTGTGAATTTGTGGTCCGAGCGTATTGAAGGGCCAGTGTAAAAACAGCAGAGGTGCTTCCATTGATTTTCAAAGTTCAGATTTCTAAAAAATAAAAACTGCAGGTGCAAAGATAATGTCCGTCAAAAATAGTTTTTCAAAAGCTGCAGGTCACTTTTACGCACCGCCTGCTATGAGCCACACAGCTACACATAATTCCTCTTGTCGTAGTCCCCGTTCTGCGTGGTTCTCTTGGTCGGTGCGTATTTTACCGAGTATCCAGAGTTCCCGCTGGAGGGACAGGAGCAGCACAACAGCGCTCCTCCGATCAGCAGCAGCGCTGAGGCCGCCCAGCCGATGTAGAGAGCAGCGCCGATCTCCCTCTTCTTGGATGCGGGCACCTGCGGGTTGTAGAAGTCCGATATGATGTTGTTGGCCATCCAGCAGAGAGGCACCAGCACAAACAGACCACTGATGATGTAGATGACCCCTCCGGCGTTCACCACCCGGGCTTTGACGTTCTCAGCGCGGAGGCAGTTGGTGCACTGCGCCCCCGCAATGACAACCATGAGCCCCAGCACGCCCATCACCGAGGAGATGATGGTGAGCGCTCTGGCCGCCTGCAGGTCGTGGCTGAGGGCGAGGACGGAGTCGTGCACCTTGCACTGCATCTGGCCCGTACTCTGCACCACACACGACATCCACAAGCCGTCCCAGATTGTCTGAGCCACCACGATGTTGGCTTCGATGAAAGCCGTCACCTTCCACATGGGCAGCCCGCACGAAACCATCACCAGGAGCGAGCCAATTACGCACAGCGATAGTCCCAGGATCTCCAGTCCGGCCGACACCATTTTCGCTCTTTACGTTCAATCAAGTCTGTCTGAAGCTGTTCAAACTCTCCCCTAATTTCTCTTCTTGAGAGCAAGGTGTATTTCTGCTCTTTGTTTCTTCGTTCTCGCCTCGATGTACAGGAGCGTCAATCGTTAGTTGCGCATCACTCACCACATTTACTCAGAGATGTAAGAGACAGCAGCTCTCAGTCTCTTTGTTAGTGTGGGGATGTGAAAACAACTGGAATCACAGTAGCACCGGACCACGAATATCTGCGGGGTGGGGGTGTAAGAACTCGAGGAGAAACTTTCCTCCAATCAGCTGTCGCCGCATCCTCAAGGGACCAATGAAAATGCAGGGAAGTTGTGAGGCTGAATAAAGCGGTCCAGAGCGCATTGTGCGTTTGAACAGTTATTTACAATGAATAGAGGGGGGCAGGGGAGGGGTGAAGGCGCACTGGGGGTGTTTTAAGGGTATGGAGCAGCTGAAATGCAGTGGTTGGGTAAATCAGGGCACTTGTTATTGGTTTTTCTGACACGGAGGCTAATGCCACTTGTCTGTGGTACACATATAGCCTAACATAAAATGGCAATTTCACACCCGTTGTGGTATGAGGCTCTTAATTGGCTACCTTTAAATGCCATAAAATAAATAAAATAAAATAAAATATTAAATTAATTCTAACTGCATTCATTTTGATTTGTCTGCAGGTCAAAGTTTTCTGTTTCTGTTGTTTTACCTTTGATTGGAGCGATTTACCATCACACATAAAAATCACGAAATCTTTCAGATTATCCAAAATATTCTTTATTTCATTCTTGAAATCACGTTGCTCTTGCTTTTAATGATTATTTGTATACTTGTGAATTCATAGCAATTAGGCTATTTTGTGATTATTGTTGTTTTTGTTTTTCATTTGTTATGTATTGCTACCATGTTCTTGTGTATGTTTTTTGTTGTTTTTTACGTTTTAATTTTTTTTGGTGGAGTGGGGGATTGTGCACCACTCACAGTAAAGATGTGTGAAATGTAATGACTTGTCAGGACCCTTATTGTAAACAATACATTTGTTCAAGTTTACACCGGAAATACCCTGTCCAGTGCCCTTGATGACAAAGTAAATCTGCATAACTTGTGGATTTACTGCATTCTTTATGTCTTACATTTTGAATTGGATGAAGTTTTTACTTGGCACTATCATAATATAAAAATAATTTGCTAAAAGTATGAAATATTATTGAAGTTTCACTTGGGCCTAAGTATCAATCAATTCATTTTAAATCATTTTAAATGCTTTATTTGCTATTGGGTAGCTTCTGTATATCCGTCTGTAATCTATAACAATATTTTAAAAGCTCATCATGGGCTGTGTTTTGTATGCAAAATCTTAATCAGTAAAGTAATGAGTGACTGTCAAATAAATGTAGTGAAATAGTATAAAGTGCATTATCCTCTGAAAGGATTGAAGTTGAATAAAGTGGCAATGTGTAAATGATGACACAATAAAACAATCTGTACTAAATATGCAAATATGAGGACCTAAAATTGTACAAAATGTATAAACATTTAAGAGTAGTGCTTAACTACTTTCCACCACTGGATAGCAGATTATAACATAGGATATACAGTGGATTTAAATGATTTATGGACAATTTCAGGTGTATTCTGAAATATTTCACTAATTTTGTTTGGCAGATGGAGTTTGCCTGTTTAAATGGACAATTTATATTATATATGATGAAATACTGTAGTTCGACAGCAGGCTACATTAAACATTTCCCACAAAGTTATGAGTCGACGGGCAGAAGAAACCGTTACTGGGCGAACTGTTAAAGAAACCGTAACACTCAGGCAGCCATATTGGATCTGACAAGGAATGATGTTTTGCGGGTCAGCCGCCCTGGTCGTTGAGCCGTAATGGCGTCAGTAGCGCAGAAAGGCAGCCGTTGGTAACGAAAAGATTCAGGGACGAAGGCGGACTCACTGAGACGGTTTCCGGGTTTCCCTTCCTGGGCTGGGACAGCGGCAAGAAGCAAAAAGCTCCTGTTGATTAACAATATTTCAAAGTTACGCTCAGGTAAGGCACTGCTCAGCGGATTGATGTTGTTTGCTTGATTTTTTTATACAAACTGTCTGAATGAGACGGAACAGGGGGAAGAAGACACAGCAAGAGAGTCAGTTGAAGCCTAGCTGGCAACATGACACCAGCCGCGGTAACAACTGTTGCTTGCTAAAGTTTGACATGTAACGTTAACAAAGTTTCAGGGCTGTATTACACTCCAATTCGGTTTATCAAACGGGTTTTTGAAGAGGAAATCAAAGTTCAAGCAGCTACTTTATTTAACTAAGCTGCGTACGTACAAATTAAAATGTCATTGTCCCAGTTGATGTTTGGTAAACTCAGTCAGTGTCTGACAGACTGGGTGTGGTGGACATCCAACTGTTACAGACCCAGAGGCCTTCACACACGTTTCAAACTCCCCTCGCCAGTGACTGAAGCATTGTTTTATACTCTTCTTAATTATTTGACACAAATGTCCAAGTAAACATTTCCTCCTCTTCAGGTT
Source organism: Enoplosus armatus (assembly GCF_043641665.1). Classification (NCBI taxonomy): domain Eukaryota; kingdom Metazoa; phylum Chordata; class Actinopteri; order Centrarchiformes; family Enoplosidae; genus Enoplosus; species Enoplosus armatus. The sequence continues at coordinate 8,385,156 of NC_092183.1, read as the reverse complement.
TTCAAAACAGAGATGACAGCCACACTATCTTTTGAACTCATTTATTGTCCCACTTCATACTTGACAACTGCAGGGAAACACTTCAGTGGGCCTACATATTCCTAAATCAGTAACATATAAACTCTGCATCAGTTGTGCCGCTCACAACATTGACTTTCACAAATTTCCTGTAAATCCCTATTGTGTAACATTCCTGAACTCTGAAATCGCTTTCTAACTTCCGATTAATCCTTGACCTTTGATTGTAAAGAACATTTGCTCAAATAAATTTCGTGTTTAGACAACTGCACAATAACAGTGGGAAACAATAACATATCCTCATTATGTGTCTGTCTAAGATGTGGCTTTCGGCCACTATTGAAGAATTATCATCCATCTTTGCTTGTGTTTTTGGCTCAGTGAAAACATGCATATTTCACTTCCTTTCTTGCTGCGTGGTGAACACTATGGGCACGATGGCAGACTGTGTGAGCTGTAATCTCGGGCTGGCAGCTGCCCTTTACTTCAGAAACAACATAGGTTTATATCCAGCTGGACACAGAACAGTTTGCTATCAGAAGGACAACATCTCTTAGTACTGAAAGACGTCCCAGGCCTCTGATCCAGCACCTTCACCGCTCTCTGACCTTTCCCCTTCCTGTGACCTTATCTCACAGGAGGCAAAGGGAAGACATCTGTCTGACACTATAAACTACAAGGGGATGTTTCCTCCCGTTTTGCACTGTTGTGAATGGAAAAACAAAACTTGATTCACATTGACAGACCCAAGTGAGCCTGAACTATTGTGTCAGAGGTTTGAGTGATGATATTACGCAGCGGGATACCTTTGTTCACCAGACTGTGTGTGAAAAACTGGGTGAACAAACGCACGTTTGAAATAACTTTGATCCCTACAAGTACAGGAAAGCAGTCATATTTCACATTTGATCTACTTTCACTCACTGTTTGTTGTAGTCAGTCAAGTAAACTAAAAGAAGGCGTAATGAGGCCATAATGACCTCAATTTAGGGCCACAACTAACACTTATTTTCATAATCTAAAAATCTGTTGTAGGTTCTAGCGAATACAGCAAATGAAATACCTAACAAATCAAGGTAGATCATTACATTGATCATCAATGGATTTTCAACATTGCCCACAATGTCAATATTAGGAGATATTAAAGGGATAGCTACCTAGGTATTAACCATAGACTGTATATAAAGATGGCCGCTGCCATCTTGCACTGGTGACGTCATTTGGAGCCAGAGTCTGCACAGTGGTGATCGGCCAGTGGAACCGCGGTTCGAGGTCCCGCCCATACACCCGCCCTACCCAATCGCGAGCACACCACAGTCAATCTCAGCTGTCAATCATGACGTTTCACCCCGTTTTTATTGCATCAAATAACTAATAAAAACCAAACATATCAGATTGAACACTTGAACAAACATCAGCGTGATAAGAGCTACTTAAAATGACAGAAACCATCTTTGGGAAAAATGTATTTGATGTGTACTTTGATTTTTTTAGTTTGGGTGGGGTTTATGACCTGATATAATGCAGCCAGCCACCAGGGGACGATCGAGAAGTTTTGGCCTCACTTTTGGGAGTCTGTCATGTCGTCCATATCTATATACAGTCTATGGTATTAACACTATGGCAAAATCTCTTACTTACTAGACACATTTCTTTTGTTTTGCAATATTGTGTTTTGGCAAACCCTAATATGCCAATTATTCTTTAGAATAATCCTTTTGTATAATGAATTATCACAACAATGTGAAAAAGTTCTCACGATCACAATTTTCCTGAGCACAAGGTGACTATTTGGCATTTTTGCTCAGTAAATTACTTTGATGAATTGATGGCGCTTCATTTTCTGTTGGACAATCTCTTACTTGATGATGTACGAGAAATTAATGTGAATTATAATCAAGTATAGGGACAACAAGTGTTGTGATTTGAAGCTGTGTGAGTAGCACAGTGTGAGGATAACATTTTGTTGCTGTATGACTCCCACTTGTTTTTAGTCATTTCCTATCCTGTCCCCATCATCATAAACGGTCCATCCTGTGCTTTTAACTGTGTGTGTGTGTTATGAACAGACCTGCTGGTTTCCTCATGGTTGAAAGGCTTTTTCATTCCGCTTATTGTGGCTTTTTTCCCTCTCTCTGGGCTCATATTATAAAGTGTTTCTAAAACACAGCTTAAAAACCAGTTTCATATCTTATTAGTTGTTGCCCACCACCACTGCCTTTGGCAACTTAATCACAGTCAACTCCCCTGTCCATGTGTGTTAATTTTATTTATATAGCCCAATATCACAAATCACAGTTTGCCTTAAGGGGCTTTACAATCTGTACAGCGTACGACACCCTCTGCCGTTAGACTCTTGATTCAACCCCAAAAAAATGCTTATAACAGGGAGAAAATGGAAGAAACCTCAGAGAGAGCAACAGAGGAACGACTGTGTTTGTGTTTTTACGTGTGCCAAACATCACTTTATTATGCTCAGTAGCTCTGAGGTCCCTGTTGCTGTGATCAGTTGCCAATTAAATTACCATTTTTGTTGTTGTGCCACTGAGTTCACCAAATCTCCATGGTGTGAAATTATTGTTTCAATGTTTCCAATAAGAGCAGAAAGTCCTTAATCCACGGAGAGCGGGTGTGCAGGCCCTTGACACTGCCTGTCAGGAAGGTGAATAGTTCTACTAGCACTGCTGCCCCTTCATGGCTTCAGTCCAGCCAATAAATCAACTGTAAATGCATTACATGCCAAGAACCTTCGGCCAAAAGGGAAAAATGCCACCTTTGAAAAGCCAAACTGTTTAATCTCCCCCACGTCTGGCCCATTGATAGCTGTGTGTGTGTGTGTGTGTGTGTGTGTGTGTGTGTGTGTGTGTGTGTGTGTGTGTGTAAGCAGCTTAGCAGCCCAGCCGATTAAATGGCCATTATTAAGAGAGTATTATTGAAGTGCGCCTCCCGCCTGTCTGTCCTGTAGTGTTGTCTTTGTGATATTATAACTGCGATATTGGAACGTTTTAATTAATCTGCTGCCGGACTAATGCTGGTTCCCACAGAGCCTGTCGAGGAATAACACTTGGGTGTGTGTGTGTGATACACAGGGATACGCCTGTGTGGGCCACTACATTAACTTAGATGTTCATTAACAATGAAAGCACATTTATTATCGTCTCTGTTGTGTTTTTAGGGCTGAAATGATTAAGCTGCTCTAGGAACGGCATTGCCGGTCGGTTGGTTTGTCTGTCCATCACTTTGCTCCAAGCTTGACTTATTTAAATTACTTAAATTATTCATTTTATTATCATAGAAGACAAATATTCACATTTGAGAAGCTAGAACCACTACATTTTTGGTATTTTGCTTTAAAAATAACTTTTAACAATTCATCTATTATTAAGATAGTTTCTGATAATTTTTTTGTTGATTGACTAATCAATTAATTGTTTCAATTTGAGTTAAATTTGTGTCACAATGCTATTTTGTTTCCATAACATTTATATCGGGATCTCATTCTTAATGTCAGTACTTATTTTTATTTTTTCATATCACATCATCCTGTCCATTGATTTTACTGGGTTAACCTTTTGACCTCTACGGCCCTAACCTGGTACGCTACCACCCAAAGTTATTGGTGTCTCCCCTTGCTGTCTTGACATGTGGTCGGTCCTGAATGTGGTCAGGGGTGAGGCACGTGTTCTCCCTCCTGCCCCAGCTGAGCTGCCCTGTATAGGGAAGGCTTCAGGAACCAGGGGGATAAACAGCCATTGTTCTCCATGCAGGCTCGGTGAAACCACCCTGTCAGTAAGAGAGATCTCTGCCCACTTTCATGTAGATACAGAGGGCCCCCCCAACTACCATCTAATACATTTAACAGTGTGAAATGGTTCGCACAAATGTGTGTTTGTCACATGCCAATGGAGAAAGGTCAATTCAGGTTCCCATGCCACCTCTTTTCCCCATTACATAACCAGTGCATCTCCAATTGGCAGCGCACAGCAGCCTGCTTCTTTCTAATGCTTATCACACTCCACCTGTCAAGGGCCAGTGTGTTGGTGATAAAATGGAGCCTGTTCTTCCTGCTCAGTCATTATGCAGCTAATTTATCAAGCGGGCTTGTTGCTCTGTCGTCTGCTCAGGGTCATAGAGTGGGGCGGGAACACGGGGAACACAAGACTGTAACATTTTAATGGGAGTCTGGGAATAAATTTGTTGCCCAGAGCTCTTAATCTCTGGTCCTTCCGTGTGATAGTGTTAAAGAGCAGTGTGGTCGTCAGCCTCTGAATGAACGTCTCAGCGTGGACTCAATGTGCTGAGTTGTTTGAGTCACAATTTACAACATAAATATCCTGAGGTGGAGTTGTGTTTTGTGATTCCTGCTTGAGAAAAAATAGCCACATGAAGGTAATACAAAAGTTTCTTGATGTTAAGATAACTGTGTGTCCTGTCTAAGTGCTATCTTATGGCTATATGGATGTCTTGCACAGTCTGAACAGCTTAAGAAATATTTGATTTATTTATTTATTGTTTTTGCATCAGTGTGATAAAGCACCGTGATTTGTCAGGTACTAAATTTGCTGGATTAGCCGAAAACTCACATTCTTGATTGGTTATTTTATCCACATACAAAGTCTCCAAAGAAATGTACTGAATCTTTAGATATATCTCAATATAATGATATAAAAGAACATATGCTGCGATAAAGGATTTTATCCACATCACCCACCCCTAGTCTGATTTTGACAATAGTAGAAAGACCTATTTCTAGCATTTCTGGGAAGGATTAGACTTAAAGTTGAGTTTTACAAAGAGAGCTTCAACACCCAATTCAAAGCAAATCCCCATGGTAGCAATAAGCTTTGAAAAAAGCTTTGGCTAAGAAAACCTGCAGACAACCTATCAGACTCAACAGATTCCTTAGGTCAAACCAAAACAGATCTTTCTTTTTTTTTACAGCAGAGCATTTTAAATATGTGTGTGTGTGTGTGTGTGTGTGTGTGTGAGTTTAAGAAAGTTTTCTTAAGGTAATTCTTGAGAACTATTTTATTCGAGATGTCTGGAAGAAGTGGTTTGCGGGGGGAAGTTACTCTGAACAGTTATCAGGTGATACTTTTTCCACCCGCAGGCTCGTCAGCCATCCAGTGAACAGTAGCGATGTCTCAGTCTGGAGAGAAAGGGAAGGTGAGTAACAGGCGGACATTTCACCACATAATTTTTACTCTGAACTATGACAGGTCGACAGGGTATACAGGAGGGGTTTCTAATAAGAGCAGTGGTGATTAAGATCTCATGGTACTTGTAATCTCATGCACACACGCTTACACAGGCATCCAGAGAGGATATCCTGTATAAATGTGTATAAGTGTTTCATGGCTAGGCTTTATTGCCTGTTGGAATTTCTCAATGATATGCATCATCATCAGTCTCACTCTGATACACTATGTGCACCTTTACACATACACCTCATAAAATGATGAAAAATGTCAGGGAGGAGTCGGTTAGCAGATTTACTGAGTGAAAGGAACAAGTAGTAAAACATAGAAAATCATATACAGTAACACTCAAATTACATAATTAGGATCCCCTTTCATTTGAATTATTACATATTTTTTATGACTAGTTCAACACTTCATTATTAATTACAGGTTCTCTGTACAATTTGTATGTCTTTTTGTGCTCCATAGTTCCCAGATGCAACAGGTTATGTAGGGTTTGCCAACCTCCCAAACCAAGTGCACCGAAAGTCAGTGAAAAAAGGGTTTGAATTTACCCTGATGGTTGTAGGTGAGTGGTCACTGTTTTCTTTTAATGTCAACCATGTGATTTCTTTAGCAAAAAGAGCTTCATTTTCCATTCTCTTTGTTTTTCAGGGGAGTCTGGTTTGGGCAAATCAACACTTATAAACAGCCTGTTTCTCACTGATCTCTACCCTGAGCGCTACATCCCTGGTGCCGCAGGTACACTCCCCAGTACACACTCCCACATACACATGCATGCACACTCACAAATATGCACACTGTAATAATAGAGAAATGTCTGCAGCAATGTCTCCAGCAGAGCATTATTCCAAGAGGAATGTTGGGAATGCCTTAGTCTCAAGATATGACCCTGCCCTTCTTATGACTGAACTTAGTTTAGGACTTGTTCTGGCTTGAAAACAATTACCCAGGCCCTCCCTGGTCAATTTGTGTAGATAAGAAAATGCGTAGCCCTTTTAGATGACAAAACCCATGATTTTATTTTCTAAGGCGTATCCACTTTCTTAAATCCTGCAGCTATGGCAGCTCAGTGGCTTGTGTGAGCACTTAGCTCAGGCAGGAATTTGGGATATTAATGTTATGAGGCCACTTGGGTACTGAGGTGTCTCCTCTGTTATGCCACCCACCAATTATTCTTTTACTTCCACTCCACAGAGAAGATTGAGAGGACGGTGCAGATTGAGGCATCAACTGTGGAGATCGAGGAGAGAGGAGTGAAGCTTCGCCTCACTGTGGTCGACACCCCTGGATACGGCGACGCCATCAACAGCCAGGACTGGTGTGTTTATGTGCCGCGGAGGAGTAGGGAGTGATAACCACTTGGGATATGTTTCCTGTCCAGCATGCTCTGTCATCCTTCCCTCCTGTCCTTGTCTCCCTTTCTCAAGTTTCATCCCAAACTCCCTATTTCCTTCCTCTCCTCCCTCTGCATTCCCTGTGTCTAGATATCTTAAAACTGTGTGTGTTTACTTGTGTGACATCCTCATGGCAGTGGTGTCACTGTAGCATCCCTGTCCAAGATCTATTTCCTTTTGATTGTCCTGGCATAGCTGTATTTTTACACTCCTGGACCCACATGCTCTCCCTCAAAGGCTACCAAAAAGGAAGCCTTCTCAATAATTAGATTATTCATGTTTAAAAGTAAATAAATTGATCCAAATTTGATGAGGCACTCTTTAACTGAGCATAGATCAAGGTGCAGTAGTAGTAGTCATCGTGGGAGTCCAAGAGAGCATTTGAGTTTCTCAGTGACGGTGAAGATCCTTCTAGACCTCTTACTTGATCAAAATGACGTGTATGATTTCCTTTCCTTGAAACTGGTAATGTCATTCTCAGTGTTGATGGTAAATGGCGTATGTCTGTTTCTCTGTCTGATGTCAGCTTCAAGACCATCATCCAGTACATTGACAATCAGTTTGAGCGATACCTCCACGATGAGAGCGGGCTGAACCGAAGACACATAGTGGACAACAGGGTGCACTGTTGTTTCTATTTCATATCTCCATTTGGACACGGGTAAACAAACACACGTGTACAAACACCAGCAGTGAGCTGAACTTGATGTTATCTTAAACCCAGCTGTGGTTTACTCTATTCCAGTACATTTAAGACTACCTGAAAAGTATATGGTTCCTCTTCTGAAACACATTGTAGAGTCATAATCATATTATTTGGCCTGATTTTGGTGTGTTTTAATTGTGAGAGCTTTGAACAGTATAAATTCACCACACCCATCAGCACACATTTAAAGCTGACAAAGCAGAACTTCCTCATTCTGGATATTTCAAAATAATTTCTAGTGAAGCTGCTAGCTAGTGTTACACCATTAACATTTTGTAGCCAGCAGTCGTTACTATCTTTGGCTAGTTAGCCTACTTAGTTAGCCAACAACCAGGAAAAAAGCATAGTAATTGTTGTGCTCCGAAAAGGGGCGAATTCTGTCTGAACTGTAATTACTTATCTATATTTAAGTTAATGTAGGTAGCTAAACTGAGCAGCGTCGCATGACTTCTGCTTTGTCTCCCAGTGCTATTATGTCATTTTACATTACATAATCCAGTTTTATCACCTCTAATTTCTCTCCTCCCCTCTAAATTCTCACTAATCTCTTTTTTTCAAAACCGTCTCCTCCTCTGTGTCCACTTTCCTAATTGTACTTTTTGTCTTTCTCATGGTGTTTTTCTTTGCTAGATTAAAGCCTCTGGATGTGGAGTTTATGAAGGCCATCCACAGCAAAGTCAACATAGTCCCGGTCATTGCCAAGGCTGACACACTGACACTGAGGGAGAGGGATCGCCTGAAGAGGAGGGTGGGTTTGATGTCCACACACACACACACACACACACACACACACACACTCACACACTCACAATTTTGAACTACAGCTGTCCACTGTTTTCTATATCATATGCAATCATCTTTACCGTAGATTTGTATTCTTGGCACAAGGAGAAAGCTGGAATGTCTAAGCACTTGTTGTCAGGATGTTGGGGACTTTTGAGGTGTGTTATGTGTTGTTGTTTTTGTCCCATCTACAGTTGTATGGTTTAGCCATTAGAAAGTTTATCATTGAATCATACACTAATCATGGCAAAATCACTTGGCCATCCTTATTGGCAGCCTGGTGTGTCAAACATCCGTGTTCATGTGAGAAAGCACACGTGTACTTCCATGTATAATTGCAGTGATGTATGGCTTGCATTTTGTGTTTTTGATGATACTGCCAGATTGTTCAAAAGTACAGGGAGGGACGACACAAGAGAGGAAACAGTAGGAGGTACATAGGACGTAGGAAAAGAGTGTTGTATATAATATAGAGGCTGCACATCTCATCCAGTCTCAACCCGTCCCAGATACTTCCTGTTGGAAGTGACCCAAGTGTCTGCCTGCCTGCACGCTCCTCAGCTTCCTGCTGTCCAGAGGGGGAAGGACACAGAAGTGCAATACAACACACATACACCTCACTGCAACGTGTTCTGCTGATAACCTCTACCATGCAAGACGAGTTAATAGGATTTTCCGTCTTCTGTGTTACACCTCTCCTCTCCCTTCCTCTCCTCTACTTTATTTTACTCTTCTCTACTCTAATCTCTGTATGATTAACACTGTAGATTGACATGCTTGTTGTGTGCTTTATGGCTGGATTTAGAATAGAGCTGAAACAATTAATCAGTCGAACGATGGAAAATTATTGGCAATTATTTTGATAATCTAGTTTGGTCATTTGGCTGCTTTTCTCTGCTTTATATCATTATGAACTGAGTATATTTGGGTTTTAGACTGTTGGTCAGACAAAACAAGTAATTTGAAGACGTCACTGTGAGCTCTGGGAATGTCTGAATGGTGAATAATGGAAAATAATCATTAGTTGCAGTCCTAGTTCAGAACAAATGCAGGCAGTTTGTGGGCGGGTGTTGCAAATGACTTTTTTCAGCTCAGCCAACTTCACCCTGTTTTTAATTGGAAGTCAGCCTGTCTCCCCACCTGCCCGTGCATGCCCAGACCTCCCACCTGCCTCATTCAGGTCTCGGAGCCGGTGGTCTGGCAGGGTGTCAGGCCGACCGGAGTGCAGCTCAGCTCTGTTGTCTTCAGCAGCGAGTCTGCTTTGTTCGTGGCTCCCACAGTCTGATTGCTTGAAATTGCTGATGCAGCATCTTAGAAAGACAGGGTCACAGTTTCAGGACACACACAGCGTTTCTTCCTGAATTTAAGACAACAACATTTCACATTTGCTACATTAGGACAATACAAGAACTCAATGACTGCACTTATTCTTTGTTTCTGCTCGTATGAAAGTTGCTCCAGCATCAAAGGTGAAATTCCTCCACTGTGTTGTCCTTAAGGGACCTACCAGTTGAATTGTGCTCTGTGGAGTTGTTTTGTGTTGTGACCTTCCTCAAACCTTCTGAGTGTTCCTCTGGCACTTAAGATGAACAAAACCATGTTTCCTGCCACCACTGACCCCCGCCCCAAACTACAGAAAACCCCCAAGCTTATTGGCTTTCTGATCCAGCTGGCAGCGTGCGGAAGGTCCGCTGTCTTGATTACAGTTTTGATATAACTTATGTTGTTCCTGTTTTTCTTTTGATTCAGTTCACTTTTAGACATCATATACTGTAAAATGTTAGCCAGTAGCGACAGAGCAGGTCATGATAAAAGTGTGGCAGCGGAAATACTGTAACACTATCACTCTGATCTGACCTCCTTGCTGCTGAACTGTCCACAGCACTATCTATCCAAATGAGTTTGTTCACATGCTTCGCTAAGTGTTCCCTTAACAGACATTTCCCACTGTACACCAAGGTGCAATTAGCTGCAGAGTTCAACAAAACAGACAAACTCACGCACATAGGCCCACACATACACACACACACTCACTACCCAAATCCATACGTTTGCTAATTCTAGCAATGAAGAAAACATGTTTATTTCTGAACTAGATTTATACATAGGTCTATTTTGTACTGGTAACACACGCAAAAAGTTTAAATTTAGTTTGACTGTGTCTAATGATAGTGAGTTCCTGTAAAAGCCATTATTGTCAGGAAATACAGATGGTTAATTGAGCTATCTGCCCCACATTTAGAAATGGCATCATGTGTCCCTAAGGAAGGCATATTATCTCTTGTTTGGCCACATTTTGGGCATATACAACTTTTATCTTCATCTCAGTTTGTAAAAATAAGTTTGCTGCAGAGGTGCTTCTGTGCAGTGTCTGTGTATTACACATCTACACAGTTGCCCTGATTTTATTCAACAGAACTGGCTGCATTTATATGCATTTAATTAATATGATTATTCCTGGCTTTTGAAAACCTGTTTGGCTTTCTCAGGCAAGTTGACACAGCTAAATTCCTGCAGGAGAAACCTGAATATTTCACCATGTATATCCTTAATCTGGTTTCCTTTTCCATGCCAACGTGTATAAAACAAATATCGGGACAGGGAGCAATGCATGTTTTGCAGTCCAAAACTATCAAAAATGGCAGCGTCATATCACCAAACAGGTTTCTTGTGACATGTTCACTTACTATATTTTAGTTAATACTTTTACAAAAAACATGGGATGACATAAGATTACTCACTAATTTCAGGTAAATTGGAATTTCAGAGTAATCAAGACAATTGTAGCTATTGTAAATGCGTTCTTGGATTTCCTGCCTTTACTCATTTATCGCAGTAATCTGGTTTCTTGTGTGCATGTAAACGTAGTCATTGTTAATGTTAAGCGTCATAGTAATGCTCATTCATCTCTTTAAGTGTCTCTCAGGAGAACAAATACATCTGGCTTGAGTATTTGTTGGTTCGATCAGATTAGTTGAAGTGGCTCTTAGGTATACGTGCCTGATTCCTGCCATACAGTCCAGTACAGTGTAGCGGGGCACCAGGCCTTCCTTTGAGGTCAGAGCACCAGCAGCCAAGAACCTGCCAGAAAGCCGAGTGCTAGAGGATGATTGATAACCCCCAGCGTTTCTCCCACAGTATTTATTAGTTTGTTTTTTTGCAGGGTACTTTCTCACCATTTGGAGCTATTTGTCTCTCAGTAAATGGGACCCCCCCCCCCCTCCTCTCAAGGTTTGACCAGTCCTTTCTCCTATTATTAAGGGGAAACAGCTTGTACAGAACAATATAAGTTTCCTGAAATGCGTCAAGACTGTTCCACTGACAAGACACAACCTGCTGCCCTGTGCTGCTCAGGCTCACGGACAAAGTTAACAAAACCTCCCACCGTTCACCTTTCATCCCCTTAGTTCTGCTTGCTGCTCGCCCAGTCCTTCCTCTCCTGGCAGTACCTCACTCAGCTGCCTCCTACTTTCCTCCTCTGCCTCTTTGTGTCCTCTCTTTTCAATTTACTCTAATGCCAATTTCCTTCACCGGGGTCGCTGTGGTCTCTAGCTCATAAGTTGCCCTGAGGAGGGTATATTGAGGGACTGATCCTCTCAGTCTGGGACCTCATAGTCATATCCTGTGTAGGGCTTTAGTCTCCAACTGCTTTACTGGATATTTTCTGTTTGAACACGGAGGACGATACTGGTTTAGACTGGAATCCTGATGGAGGCAAAGAAGTAAAAATGCCTACTTTTGTCTGAACAGAAGAGTGCTTTTTATGTGTGTCTGTTTTTTCACACAATTATATAGCTGCAACAATTCATGGATTAGTCAGTTGACATAAATATTCAATACTCCCTACTTCTAGCTCGTCAATTGAGAGGATTTGCTGCTACTCTTGTCTTATGTGATAGTAAACTAAATATAATTTCAGACAGGTAATCAGAAAAAAGAAGCAAAATTTAAAAACAAAAGATTTGAGCTTTAGGAAATTGTGTAGAAATGTACAAAAATATTGGCATGTTTGCTTTTCCGATAAGCTGAGCTGTAAGAAAGTTGTGTTAAACTCTCCAACTCGCCAACCAGATGCATTTTTGCCACAGGCCTCAACCCCAGTCTATGTGATTGCTCTTTTTTTTTCTTTTGTGTGAAGACCAAAGGCTGTTCTCGTAGGCCAGAGGTCAGCGATGGCTAGAGAACCCAGCTCCTCCTCTGTTCTCGCACAAGCAGCAGACAATAGTTCAGCCCTTTTTTCTCCCTCCACTCCCTCCTATTCCCCTCCCTTCTCTGCCTTCACTCCACATCTCTTGTCACTTCCCTCATCTTCCTCATCTCCTCTCATTTCTTCTCCCAGCCAGCCTCTTGTCCTATCTCTGCTCACTATCTCCCTCCTTCATGTTTGTCTCCCTCAGCTGCCATATTTCACCCCCGGCCGAGGCACTGTCACAGTTTTCCCCTCATTGTCTGACTCGCTGTCGTCTCCCCCAGTCGCTCCACCATACTCTCGCTGTGTGAACCAGCTCTACGGCCCCGCTGGGACACATTATCAGTGCCGGACAGCTCGCACTGGCCAGTATTGTCACCAGGTTTTCTTAAATGGCAATAACAGAAAGTGAAGCACTTTCAACACAGAGGGTAAACTTCAGCAGTCAGGTTGGTTGAGCTAGAAAAGGAAAGGCAACTGAATAATGATGTGAAAAACAAACTTGCATAATTAAATATTTTTTCCCCTGTACATGTCTAAGCTAGCGCCCCATGAGTAAAGGTTGGGTGGTGATTACTTCATTCCTACCTCACTGCCCCTGTGTGTGTGTGTGTGTGTGTGTGTGTGTGTGTGTGTGTGTGTGTGCATGTGTGTATGTGTGTAAATGTATGAGCCCCTGGTCAGCTCGGTTCTTTTCCTGCCAGTGTTTCAAACACGCGGACATATTTATTTTTCTGCCCTCCAGCGGTCATTGTGCCAGAGCATGCTCCACGTCTCTGCAGATTTTAAAACAATAAATATGCGTTTTTCCTCATGTAGCGAGCAGCTCTATTACACACAGTCATCTGTTCTCAAGTACAAGCCGACTACAGTGTGAAAACAGCAGGTTTCCTTGTTTGAGGGCCAACCTGAAAAGATGGTTTCCGGACTTTGCCGTGCTGCTAATGAGTCGCTTTTTGCTGTTGAGTTTGCCGTTGAGACCCTTTTGATTACCAGACCAAGTCACAAAACTTGAAGTGTGTTTGCAATCTTAAACTCACACTGTCCCCTTCTAAATCTCACTTAGATACAAGATTACATGAATAGCCCGATTGTTCCTCCCCATGCTCTTTGATCAGAGGGAGAGGTGGGTGGTCTTAACTGTACTAATACTTATCCCAGACAATAGGAGTGTGGGTGTGTGTGCGTGCAAGAGTGTTGATCACAGTAACTCATATGATGCCTTCATGTTGCCATGGTTGTGGTGACTTCCTCTGTACTTTCCATTAGAACAAATCCAGCTGTTCTGGTCCAGTCTGCTCCAGTCAGGACTGTCCACTCTGTCTCAGACTCTGACTGAATATATCTGGAATGCGTTTTTGTGCATGCTTTCAAGTGTCTTTAATCCAGTGAACAGAAAGGTATTGTTTTCCTGAGCTGCTACGTGCTGCATGGGTACTTTTAGGGAGATGATATTTGAACAGTCAGAGGGATTTGGTCTGTAGATGGTCTGAAGGTCATCCTCCATCTCTGGTGATCCACCGGCCTCCTGGAGCTACAAAGCTCCACATGTAAACTTTTTTCCTACTCCTGACGCCAGATTATACCAGTTCACAAAGTGAGGCAACAGTTAGCTATGCGTATGTGAAAGTGTGTGTGTGTTTGTGTGGGAGGCTAGTATGAGGTCTAAAGCCCTCCGACCCCCCCTAGATCAGGTATTGTTGGGGCTCCCTCACCCCCTAAGACTCCCTGCAGGCAGGAGAGAGCCGGCTAGTTGAAAGGCGTTTCCTGGCAAGAGAGAAGGATTTGTTCTCGTGTGTCTGAAGGTTCGCAAATTAAGTTTGGAAACTAAAGAATAATCTTAGGAATCAGCTTTTTCTTTTCATGCTGCCAGACCTCTGTTGTTTGTCTTGTAATCTTATACTTGAGGTTTGTAAAATGTGTTGTCTGAAATATGCATTACACTGACGCACAGCTCAGTACTCTTCACTCAGTGTACATATTTATATTTGTTGCCACATTGATGCCTCATGTGAGAGACTGACTGAATGATAGACGATAGAGCAACCTTCATCTTCAATTTATGGACATAATGCAGTCTGCAGTCTGCACTTGAAACTTCAAAGGCTTACTACCGTTCTTGACTTAGATTTAGGAAGAGACCATATTTTTGCTTGTCCAGAACTCATATTTTAAATAGTTTATTGGCTGGACAGTTGGAATTAATTCACTTGGAATTGCTTCATTTTTCTCCTGCGACAGACTGAAGCTTGATGCTTTAGCCGCTGTAGGACAGATCTCCTGATGTGACATTAAATGTCAACAGCAAATATGAAGCTCAGCTTTTTTAACATATGGATCTTTACATTCTACTGTTGAAGAAACAGTTTTTATGTCAATTGTTTTCCTACTTGCTTTCACTCTGCTCCAAAATAATATCAAACCAAAACCACATGGTAGTAATCAGGGTTTCCTCTAGCATATTTGTAGAGCCGGTGTGATAAGCCACTCAGATGTACTTGATGTATCTCGTCTTGTGATAAATTTAGTTAGTAGATGATGGCCTAAACAATAGCCACACTTATTAAATATAAAGTGTTTGTTGTGTGGAATAGTATTTTCATTTTTTATGATGTTAGCTTGGGTGGTCTTAGTTTCAGGTGTGGTGGCCCTCCTCTACTCTAAAACAGTGTCCTTGTAATAGAGTAACTGGAGTTATGTGTGTTTACAGTTTATTTGCCAAGCATGATTGTATATAGCATTTAGGAAATGTGAAGCAATTAGGCAAAAATGTAAACAAGGAAATGAGCATAACACCATGTACAGCATAAGTGTGTCACTGGAACAACGTTTGATTCTGAAGAAAATGAAATAAAACTAAATAATAAAGCTTCTACAAATGCTACTCTGGGAAGTTTAGCCCCTTTCATGCAAAACTTTCACCTTAGTTGTAACTTTTTATTAAGTTTGAATGCTGCCGGCTGACCTGTGGTTACATATCACCTCAAGTTTCCTCTGAAGAGCAGATATTTCTGTGTGAATGAAATTAATTTAGAAGGTGCAAAGTAAGCAGTTGTTTTATGCATCGATATGTAGACTCACAGTTGGATCTACAGGAATCTCATATGGGACAGAGAGCACTCAGCTAAACAGATTTAACGCTCACCATGGCCAGAATTTTCCTTTAATAAACTCTGCAGTCTTGGAAAAAGAGGGCCCCTGTCTGTCAGGGGGTTTTCTCAGTATGAAACAAGGTTCAACAGCGACTGAAAGCTGATCAGATACACTACTTCTAATGGCAATGATGCACTGTTTCCGTCCCAGGGCCACTCTGCAGGAGCTGGCAGGCAGCTGTGAGGTTACATAAACGTTACGTAAAAGTGCTGCTGGTCTGGTCCCTCTGAGTTCCCGATCCCTGCTCTTCTCAATAAGGGT
Source organism: Enoplosus armatus (assembly GCF_043641665.1). Lineage (NCBI taxonomy): Eukaryota > Metazoa > Chordata > Actinopteri > Centrarchiformes > Enoplosidae > Enoplosus > Enoplosus armatus. The sequence continues at coordinate 8,369,448 of NC_092183.1, read as the reverse complement.
TGATTAGTGTCGAGATGCAGTTTGATTGTTTTGTTTTGTGGATGTTTTTCTCTCTCCCTCTGCATTGTTGATTTCTAAAGAATTTTCTGGTGCATGTTTCTACTTCCAAGTATTGTTCCCTGTTAGAGTTTTAGTTTGATAGATACAAACACCATGCCAGGCCAGAGGAGGCTCCACTCTGCCCTCAACAATCACTAGATAACTGTATAATTGCGAGTGTGTGCCTGTGCATGCGGTTACCTGTTGAATGCCAGGACTACAGTGTTCGCCACAAATCCCGTCTTTTGTGTCTTTGCTCTTTTCTTCTGTAGCTATTTGTTTTCTTCCAGTGTTGTTTGTCCAGGGATCCTTTCTCATTGCTTAGCAGGTGTTTGAGTCATTCATATTTTTGTGGGTTTGCTTGTGAGAATGAACAAATCATAAAAATATTATTCCCTCGTCAGGTTGACGTGATGAAACACTTGATCTCTGTAATGATGGGTTTGCGCCCTGTTTCATTATGATTGGAGGTTTTGGTTCTACCTGCTGTGCAATTGCAGAAAAACTGCATAGCCATGTCTCCCACGACTTCACCCTGTGTAATTATGTCTATGTATAGACCTGTGGGCATGCTATATTTGGGCTACACATAACCGCTACAGTATAAAATACTGCTATACCTAGAACTGAATGAGCCGGACTTTACACTGGGAACTCATGTCTGGCATGATTCACCTGCAATTTGTCTCATTTCTAACCCATTTTCTTACTGGACAGCATCAGCCTCCACCCACTTATCATAACTGCCTGACACGACGGAATATTTCCACAAACAATGCTTCGCATAAAACGATGTGAGCCAGAAACATAAGGCGATAAATCTTTAGCTTCCTTTTCTAATTAATACTGAGGCAGAGTCTTGTGTGGCATTGTTTGTCCGCTGCCCTGACAGCATTGAGTGGACCTTCACGGCCAACCATAACAGCAAACGGAGGGTGGGGCGTGGGGGGTGTATTATAGCTGGACAGGATGGTCATAAAATCAAAATGGCTCCCACTGCCAACATCTCTGTGCCAACGAAAATACACAACTTTGAGGAGGCGGAGGAGAGACTGGTGTAACATTAGGGATTAGGGCCTACATTGTGTACAGTAAATCAGCAGGAGACAACAGGGATTTGGAGCAGGCAGTGATTTTGACTGGTGATCCCTGAGAGGACTTGATTATAGGTGTCAGGTTGTACTAAGCACATGTTATGGAACAGAATAATTCAGGTAAACAGCCATTTTGCAGCTTTTGGCTTAGAAGGGTTTGGAAACAGATGATTGCTCTAGATATTTAATGGTAGTTTGCGTTCATAAAATATGTCTTTGTTGGTTGTTCATTTAACTTTGAGGCAAATGAGTTTCAGTTGGATTTTTTTCAGTTTTATCACATTTGAATCTGAGCTCTATCTTATCTACTTGTGTGACTGGATTTGTTGTTTGTGTCATTTTTTCCTGCCATTGTGTCATGCGTGTTTATTTTCCCATTGAGTGCAGAGTTTCCCAAAATTCTTCATGCTCTCTCCCACCAGAATGATGTTTATCCAGCCTCCAAGTTCGACGGATCTGTAAATCGTGTGTGTGTCTGAGTAACTGAAGGAAAAAGAGGCTCTGGCCCTGTGTCACGCTCTCCTCTGAGTCCTGCAAAGCCTGTTTGTTTTTAGATCTGCCCTCACAACAATACCCGACTCTCCCCGCACACACACTATCTTGCTCACACTGCGCACAGAGCTCACTGAGAAAACAAGCGACAGCCATAACAACGGCTCAAACAGGAGCTGCTCTCGGTAGGAAAACCTGCGCTCACTTCCCAGGCTCCTGGCCGGGACCACTGTCCTATTATACACTACAGTACATGAAAGTCCCCCAAAAAGTCAGGAAAACAACACTTGACATTTTTTGGCTCCATTACATAAGACTACATTGTGGATTTAAAAATTCTGCTCTGGGGCAAACAAAAGAAAAATGCAGCTTTGATGTTTAGAATAATAAATACTGACATCTGTCCCCGAGGTAGCGGGGAAGAAAGCTTCTTTGTTTTAACTTGTTTCTTCACCGGTCGGCCTGTGACTAAAGGAGGGTGAGAACTTTGTTTCTGACTCTTTCAGAACTTAAACACACACAGACCATTATTATATTTTCACCTGTCTGCCCTTTCTGTCTCTCCCCTCTTTTCCTCCACGGGGGGCTTTAATTAAATGTGTTGCTACAACAACAGGTACTTGCACCCTCCTATTAGTCTATAGAGCCCTCTTACTTTCTGTTTATGGGTCAGAGCGGCAGCTGTTATTTTGTCCATATGACTCATAGTTTACAGTGAATGCACACATTATATATATCTATAGATATATGTTTATAGTCTGTGCCATGCTTGAATCAACTTTCAGTAATGGGCTGTAGCTTTCATTTACATTACATTCAGGTTATATTGTCAGTTTATTTAAGATAAGATAAACTACAAGTACAGTACAAGTACAAGAACAGATGCATAGTGTGGATAAGTAACTTTAAAAACACTAGAATATTGTATACATTATGAGCAAAACGAAAAAAGTGGAGACATTTTAATTGAAAGACATTTTGAAGGAAAAGGGTCCTTAGTGGTAGTGACAGTGGGGATGTTTTATTGTTTCTAAATGAGGTGGCCGTCTAGATCATTGGTTTCTGGACAGTTTGAGTTCAGATGGATAATAGAAAGTCAAGCTGACCCTCTCTTAGTGTCTGCAGTGACACCTCTGCAGGGTCAGAGGTGAGTCAAGTTTTCCCCGTGTAGTGGGACATGTCAGGAGTTCACAATGAGGTCATGACCCTGCCGGCTCACCCTGTGTTTCTCTTGTGTTTCCACCTCTCAGATCCTGGACGAGATCGCAGAGCACGGGATCAAAATTTATCAGCTACCTGACGCCGACTCTGACGAGGACGAGGAGTTCAAGGAGCAGACCAGAGTCCTGAAGGTGAGAGAGGGACACACAGCTGGTTTAGTGATGGATACCCTTCTCTTCCTATTCGTCCTTGCTTCCCTTCACTTCATTCCCGCCTCTCTGATACCTTTATCTTCCATGTCTCCATCCATATCCCTTCCTCTGACTTTGTTTCTCTCTGCAGATCCACTGACGTTTTATCTTCCTTTCCCAGGCGAGCATTCCCTTTGCTGTGATTGGCTCCAACCAGCTGATTGAGGTGAAGGGGAAGAAGATCCGTGGTCGTCTCTACCCCTGGGGAGTTGTTGAAGTGGAGAACCCCGAGCACAATGACTTCCTCAAACTACGCACCATGCTTGTGTGAGTCTCCCTGGCAATAAAACTGCTTAAGTAATAGGATTTTCGGAAGGAAAGTCTTTTAAAACCTCAACAGAACTTCTTCCTCATTAAGGTGGTTGTAAAAGTCCACTATAGAGAAAACGTTTACAGCGGCGCTGTACTGCCTCCCAGTGTGTGAAGAAAGGATTGCATTTGTCTGTTTGTCTGCAGGACCCACATGCAGGACCTCCAGGAGGTAACTCAGGATCTGCATTATGAGAACTTCCGCTCAGAGAGGCTGAAGAGAGCGGGCAGGTGAGACTCACACACGAAAAGCAGATGAGTTGCTCTGTTTTAGGCAGGGTTTTTTTTAAGTAATGTGTTTCTCTGCAGAGCCGTGGACGAGGATGTGGTGGATAAGGACCAGATCCTGCTACAGAAAGAGGCCGAGGTAAGAACACACACACAGCTGCAAACAAAATCTCTTTTCTTATTCTTGTCTCTTTGTGCTAAACATATGTCTTGGTGATCCAAGTGGGTTGATATAAATAGATGGTTACAGGCTCCAGTCATTTTCAGTTGTAGCTTCAGCAGTTTGAGTTTCAGTCTTTTTGGTGCAAAATTTCTATTTCCCCTATGTTAAATATTGGGCAGCCGAGTTTAAAGGACCATACCAGTGCCTTTGTACAATCAGCCCAGTAAATCTTGTGTACAACTCACATTACTGACAACCATTTCCCAATTCATGCAAATGGCGCTGTCATTTTTACCTTCCAGCGGCCCATTGGTTTTAGTTCATGTTAGTACACTATGAAAATTAATTCACAGAGATTAATAATAATATTTATTGTATATATTTTTTACTTTTATTTTTCACTTAAATATTGTAAATGTGTATATATTTTTTTTTCTATTTCTTATTTTTATATTTTGTACATACTTTTAGTTCTAAATTTTTGCTACTTTCTACTCTTAAATGGGAGCACCAGTACTGTACAATTTGAAAACTTTAACAATTATGCAAAATGTTTCATACGGTGAAATATGGCTACATGCTCTGGGAAATGACTGGCACCAATGGAAGATGTAAGCAGATAGTAATTATATGGCTTAAACATGCAAAACCACTTACATGGTCCTTTAAATCCCTGTGTAATGAACTATATCTGTGTATTACCTGACAAGTGTATCTACCTGATTTGACTGCTGAAGCCTCATATTAGCTTCAATTGAACTTCAGCACTCTTTCAGTCTATATATGGCAATATTAAATGTGTTAAAAACACACGAGGATCTGATCACTCAAACCACATTAACCCTGAGTACTGTATGTAGTAAAGTATGCAGCCTCACCCTGACTGTGTAGGAAAACTGCCATGTCATCTTTGTTGTACATATGGCATTATAGATCAAGGTCAAACCAGGAAAGCTTCAGTGTCACTATATTTTACGATCTTCCATATGTGTTGTTTACCTTTTGGGCCGTGGAGCCTGCACGGCACCAGGCAATAACCCGTTTCCTGATTACTCTTGATTGGCCTGTTTGTGTTGCTGCTGCAGTGCACCGTAGTGAGCGGGTGGGGTGCAATCAGAGCTGTTTGTAAACAATGTGCCCAGGCAGGATATGCCATCACTTCCTGCCTGGATGTCCTGGCCCAGTTTTATGGTGGGAATGACCTCAGTAGTGTGAGGAGCCCAAACACAAAGCCGGAGAGACAGTGGTCCATTTGTTTACGTGTTGTCAGGGTTTTGGTTGGGAGGAAAGATTACAGTAACTGATGATACTGCACGTAGACTTATACATGAAAAGGTAACACTTCATTTTACAGGTTCCTTTCCTAATAATCTCCCAGGAAGCAGCTGATAAGTAACTGTTATTTCTTAGAAAGGTTCCTGGAAAGCGTTATGGAATTTGTATTTTCTATAGGGAAAATGGAGACAGTGTTCAAATGTTACACTTCAGTGAATTTATTCAAACGGCAGGTCAGCTGTCAAATCTGTCTTCCTGTGTCGATTTAAATTACAGGCAAAGATACAATTCAGTAAATATAAAGACTAACATTTCCATTAAGAAATAAACATTCACCTAACTTTAAACTGATCCCTGTCAGTTGTTGCAGTCTTTACCTAGATTTAATATGAATAAATAGATTAAATCTGTATTGAAGTAATACACAGTTTAAATTTTCAACGTCAGTCACTTTGAATATGCCCTCACATTTCATGTTTTTCAGTTTATCATGAACCTAAAGTTTGGCTGTCTAAACATCTGTAGAATAGCGGAGACGTCAGCCTTTTAGTTGTCTACAAAACAACTCACTTTATAAGTGTAGCCAGGTGCACCACATATACACCTCGATATATAAATATAAATAGATAGATGTAGATTAAATGTATATGTTCCTGAACACATCAGACCAGAGGAAAGACAAAAGGCAACAGGCTTTGACAAGAAAAACATCTCTGCAGATTAATCATTTGAAGTTCTGTTCTCAGCCACAAGATGGCGATAGACATTAAAGAACGCTACAGGAGTGTTTGTTGTTTAACAGTGTGACTATGACTTTACATCCTCTTTAGCTGAGTTGAGTTTTTTATTAGATTATTCACTTATTTATGGGCCCATCTCATTAACATTTATTTACCATTTAGCCATTATTAATTTGTTGTTTGACATTGATTTTATGCTTCATTCATTTTTAAACACTTTCTTCAATTGCTATTACAGCCGCTGTGCTGATATAATATAATATAATATGCATTATATCATAATTTATTGCGCATTAAAACAGTGATTTTCTTCAGTCCTCTGTTTAGTTTATTTACAGTGATGTTGCAGGTTACCTTGTAATGGTAAAGAAATGATCATGGTATAACTCCTTTAAACTGTTACATGTTGTAATCCATGAGATGCTTTTTCAGTAGTGTTCATTGCCTTGTTGTTTTTGCACTCGCGATCACCTGCCAATCAGTCAGCTTGTGTCCAGCACTGTACTGTCGACCGGCTGTTTCTTTTCTGAAGTTTGTCTCTGTACAGATTGCACTTCTTTTCTCAGTCATTGTGGTTCGATGTAACTTTAACTTTAAAGCATACTGAACTTTATGAACACGAGGATCTGATCGGTCAGACCATGAAGTCTAAATTCATGTTCGCACTCAAGGTCAAACCAGGAGTCCTGTCAGTTTGTCTATATTTTATCTAGAAAGTGACATGTCTTATTTATTTTCCTTTCCATTATCTGAGCCTTGTTTCCTGATCGCTCTTAATTGGCTTAGTTTGTCTCACAGATTGCACTTATTTTGTGTGTTTGTTCAGTGAAAATAACGTACCTCCAGTTTTCATCATTCTGAATGACTAATATTTAATTTTTCACTATTACTTGAAAAAACTCTCCATCATTGGGATTTTTATTTTTCTTCCCTCTGTAGCTGAGACGCATGCAGGAGATGATCGCTCAGATGCAGGCACAGATGAAGATGAAATCAGACGAGTGAAAGAGTCGGAGCAGAAGGGAAGCATGGTGATCCAACCCCCCCCCCCCCCCCAACACACACACATACACACACACACACACACACACACGGTACTCCTGAATCCATCTCAGCCTGCCACCGCCCTGCAGATCCACCAGGAGTCACATCGTCTTTATCTGCACACTCCCTCCAAACATCCATCCATCAGCTGTTCAGGAGCTCACCACTGATGCTTTTTAATTTGTCTTCATAATCTTGTCAAGACTCCGCTGACAATCCACATCTTAATCTCGCTAATTGTCCTGTTTTGTGGGTACGAGTTTTCTGAGTGGTACTGGGCAAAATGTATGAATCGTGAATATGAAAATGTTCCAAAACTGGATGATCGTCATTGACATGTTTGTTGTTTCGTCTCTGATCTTAACTGTGGTCCAGTGACAACGGTACTAAGATGTTTTGTTTTCACACTAACATGTTTACAAAAATATATGTATGAATCATGCATTTTGTTCAAGTCCAATCTTCAGAGTTTCCATTTCTTTTACTATCAGGTAAAGATTGTTTTAAGCATATTTTAACTTAAGAGTGATTCAGTAGCCCTTCACCTTTTACCTCTGGATGGTTTCTGACCATCAGTGCCTAATGCAATAACTATAAATATTACCACAGTGAAAGGTAATTGTTGTTATGAGTGAGGCAAACTGTCCATATCAGGAACGAGGAACGCTCGTGTGTCTGGTTTTCCAGGCAAAATATTTGTCTTTAATTGTGTTCAACTAGAAACCTTATTTTGTAGCCAACACTACAAACTTTCTATTTTAGGCGTTTATTTGGCTTTTAGGCTGGAAATCTACATGCTAGTAGTCAAACTAATAGCACTTGGTTATAAAGAGAAACAACCAGACTTAAGGAGGATGTTATAGTTGAATCAAGCTGCCATGTTGTTCATTTTTTGTATTTATCATCAAGAGCTGCCAGATCTCAATGACAGTGCCAAACTACACCTGCAGACTGAAAGCTAATCAAACTATTCAGACCAGTAACTAAATATGTGTCCATATTTGCTTCAGTGATGCCGTTTAATGTGTAAAATGGTCTGTTGGTACACGACATGTGCAGTTTCATCGTACTGTGTTTGGGCTTTCCCATTTAATACTACAATATTTAACTGTCCTATGTGTGAAGTCCCTCCAGCCTTCTGTGAGCAGCAGACTAAACATCCTAACTTTTATTCAGCAGCGTCGTCTAACCGTGCTGTCATTGACGTGCCACTGGCATTATTTTGTTTTTCTGTCTTTTACTCTCATATGCAAATGTGTCTGTTGAGCTTATTAAGACAAACATGATTATTATTTCTTAACCATATCTCAGTAAAGACTTGTTTTTAGGCGTCAACATTTTGTTTTTGTATTTCTCCCTGAAATAAAATTTGTTTAGAAGAAAAAAGACAAAGGTGATTCTGGAGTTACTTTTGTATTTCTTTAACATTTTAGTCTTTATTTTAGTGGAGATGCAGGTGCAGTCAGAGACCCTTTGATTTCCATCAGCAGTATTTCTGTTCTAACCTTTAATATAATTCTTGCTGATTTGTGCCTTGTTGTTCACCATATAGGTACCAGCTATAACTTTAGCGCAGAATTTAGAAAAAAGCAAAATTATAGAATATTCTTTTTATTAAAAGTAAACAGCAGCAAACAGACCAGTGCCTGACATTTAGAAAAGATTATAGATTGAGTATTTATCTGTTTATTTCTATGGGTCTGCTGACACAGACTGAGTGTGAACTTATAATTGAGTGAGATAGTTCAAGGAAACCCTGTAAGAGCTTCAACTGGCGCTCAACACAATTCAAGTGAGTAGATAGTCCAGATATTTATGTTCAGTCTGGTTGAGGAGTTATTAAAAAGCCTTTAATGTGCATTTAAAGTCTTAAATGAAGAGCTCCATTGATGCCAGTGAGGTTGGTTCGGACCCTAACCCCCCTCGTGGCATCCTGTAGGACCCCTGGTTGTAGAAAACTCTGCAGTGTGACTGGCTGAGCCTGTGAGGAGGAGGAGGAGGGGCCTTCATCTGTCAGCTCAGCCCACCCTCCTGCTGTCTGTCCGGGGTTTGGAGGCGAGGCGAGGGGGCCGCTTTCTGTGAGCCGTCGCTTCGGTAAGATCCAGGGGACGAGAGCGGTCAACATGACGACCAACATCAGGTACAAAAGCCGGATCCCGGTGAAAACAGGTGAGCGTGGATTTGATTTACATCCAAATCTGTTTATTGAGAACCAGCGCAGTGATTGCTTCATGTTTCTGTCTCCTGGGCGTCGCTCTGCATCCCTGCACCTGCGCCGCCGCCTCATCCATCCTGTAATGGCCAATAGAGGAAAGCGCGGAGGTAAGAGACGTCCTTTTTATGTGTTTATTTTGTTTTGTTTCTAAGTGCTGTTGAGGATGCATTTTCAACATGGTGCGTTGTCAGGATATAGCCTCGTACTGGACGGCCTCGGCTGCAGCAGCATCAGCAGTGTTTACGTCTCAGATCTCACATTTTAGCGTTTTATTTCTGTTTATTTAGTTATTTCGCGATGTGCGATGTCAGTTTCATAAACGCAAGATGCTCTGAGGGCAGCCATGCCATCACAGGCTGAGCTGTGATCAGCAGACTGGCAGGCGGATGGTGGGGGGGGGGGGGGGGTTAGGTTTCATTTTTAGACGCATATGTGGAGCAGGCCGGCGTCACGAGAGGCGAGCAGCCAACATGGTACTCAAAAGGCAGCATCCGCCCTCTCCATCCTCTCCTCCGTGGCACCGCAGAATTATTAGCGATTATTGGTCATTTAGTCGACCGATTAACTGACCTAATTGTCATCGTTACATCAGCACGACTCATGATTAGAGTCGCTGCTGCCTTTAGTGAACCCTTCCTGACCATTGTTCAGCTCAGAAACACAGCTGCCACATGAGCCTGCAGGGGAGGTCGCATCTCTGATGACCCTGGGCCTTCCTCCTCCTCCTCCTCCTCCTCCCCACAACCCTCTTCCTCCTCTTGGCGTGTAGTGTCTGATGTCAGTAGAAGAGTATTTGCACGTGCGGACTGTGCGTGGATGATTCAGCGAACCGGATTGTTAAGAGATTAAAAATAGGGTCCATCAGCAACATGATTCAAAAGGGGATATTTGAGAGATAAAACTGAAATGATTTACAGTTTAGTCACTCACATCAATAGGCGTTTTGATACCAAATATTTTACCACAACACATGAACACTTATGGCCTCTCTCTCTCTCTCTCTCTCTCTATATATATATATATATATATATATATATATTGCTGCTACCGATGTGTGTATATTTGGCAGGTGTAAAAGAAGTATTGAGATATGTTACCTAAGTAAAAGTAGTAATACCACAATGATGACATTCATGATGGTACTAATAGTTCAGAAGTATTTGTAGCAAAATGTATCAAAAGTGCTCATCAGGCAGAATTGAACCTTTCAAAATGTTAAATGATTTTAAGTATTTTTTATCCTTTTTTTTGTTTGTTAGAAAGCATACAGTAGAGAGATGACAGGAAATGTGGGAAGAGAGAACCTGCAACATGAACTCGAACTGGGGACACTGCACACACCCCAGAGTTGTATATATTATTATAATGTCATCGTATATTTAATCATTTTTACTGTCAAAGTTCAAGCAGCATTTTGATGTTGTAGTTCGTCATTGTGGAGCTAATTTTAACAAATGTACATACTGTTGGACAGTTTAATAAACTAGTCACGGGTTTGCATGTAACAGTAAGTCGTAACTATAGACGTCAAATAAATGTAGTACGATAGTGGAGTGGAAGAATAAAGAAGAAGAAAATAGAAAGTACAAGCACCTGAAAATTGTACTTGCATGCAATACTTCAGTAAATGTTATTTCCGCCACTTTGGGTAAAACATTTAAGCGTTTACTAAATGACAGCAGCATGAAAGCATTTGGTCTCTAATTCCTGCACCTTTGTCTTTTCACTCTGTAGTATTTAGCATTTATTTTGTCGCCATCTTCCTATTTGTCCACTATTTAGTCTCTTCGTTGCCCTTTGTCCTCCTCCACCCCCCTCGCTGCTGCCACATGTAAGCTGGTCAGGTTGCAGACAGATTTGCCTTCTCCCAGAAATTCACAGTTGGACCAAATCCAGTAGTTGAAACAATTGTGATCACATGGCATCGCCACCACAGCGCACACACACACACACACACACACACACACACACACACACACACATACACACACACAGACATGCAAGCTTATGAGTAGATTGCTGGAAAACCTGGATTAGTATGATTGTTGCAGAGTGGTGTGCTCGCAGATGTAGCATTTCCAGTTTGTGCAGCAGCTGTTTCCCTCCTCGAATAAACAGTCATCTACTCATAGAGTGATTCACTCATTCTCAGTGTTTGGATTACTACACAGTTTTTACACCTTGTGAGTTTTGCTTTTTGGCTATCATCCGCTCTTCACTCCCACATACTCCACAGCATCTGACCCTGTTGAGCACTTAGAGAAAAATATCTCATATTCTGGATCATCCAGGCTGCGGAGGAGGAGGAGGAGGAGGAGGAGGAGGACCGAGAGACTGAATGCTGAGATCAGAACTGCTGAAAGAATCATAACTGATAATCAATCCTAAATCAATATTTTAACAACATTCCCCTCTTCCTCTTCCTCTTCCTCTTTCCACGTCTCACTCCCTCACATCGCCTGAAACACTCCCATCACTTCTTTTGCTGTGATATTACGTTGCCAGGCAACAGTCTTTTTTTAATCCATATTTCATCACTGATACGAAGGAAGGGACGGCGCCATCTGACCTACCCACAATGCCGTGTGGTGATTATTCTGTGTGTGTGCGTGTGTGTGGGCGGTTATTCACTGAACATTTTATCATCACAAGAAAATCACAATTAACAGTTGGCTGAGATGTGTCACCTCGATGCAGCGAAGCACGCAAGGATCAAAGGAAGTATGTAACATAATGGTCGTCGTTGTAAAACATCCCGTCCTACCTGATCAAATGTAAATGTTTTGACGTCACTTTCAGGACCACAGAGTCTGTCGGTAGCTTTCGATCGAATCACACAAATTATAGGAAAAATATCCACTTTTCGGAGGACTCCTCGTCCACGCTGGCCTAATATGTGATATTTAAAGTCCAATCTTGATCTTGGAAACAGCAGCTCATTAGTAACTGTTCAACTCTGGATTTTCGTGTCAGAATTAAGAAATAAATAACAGCAGCGTCTTCATACAGGCAGAAGAAATCAATCACAGAAGAGCCACAAATACAAGTTTCAGAATGTAACACAGCTACAAATACACTAATATTATATGTTTTGTACTTTATTTACTTCTAACAGTCACTGTAGCCACAAGTGACAATTACAGGATAATGGTATGTTTACAAAGTGCAACAGCAGCACAAGTAGAAATCTGGTCACACAAGAAAAAGTGAGTGTAGTAAATTGAGTTTGGGTCTGTTTTATATCTTATGAATTCAACTTGTCGTTTGTAGAAGGAAGAATGTTATTTTTATCGTTTGCTTGTTTCCTGGAAGATGGATCCATCCTCTGTTCCTCCTGCTTTTTCTCTCTTTTTTTTGGCGTCTTTTTTCCAATCTGCTAAATAATAAATAATAAATTGTATTGTATGTTGTTCGGATCACAAAGCTCTCCGAGACAAATGTGTGATTTTGGCCTTTATGAACAAACTTTACCTGAAAACAAAAACTTTGGATCGCCACTGAGAATCAAACGTTGCAGATACAACAGGGGAAGATTTAACGGTACAACTTTCTAATGAGGGTTTATAAGTTGTAATCAATGCCTTTATGAATGGTTAATGAGTCAATTACATTAGGTCATTAATACTTATAGGTACTTAATACACTCAACTCTCCTCTCCACCTCTCGCTTCACTCCGCTCACTCTTTAAACACACACACACACACACACACACACACACACACACACGCTGCCACAGATGGGAGCCTCAGTGAGGACCAGCTGCGGAGCAGGAATAGGCGTATCCAGGGGGGTTGGGTGGGGTGTTGAAACTGGGATTTGGACCCCCTGTGGCTCCGGCTTTTCAGCAGAAAAGAGAAGTTGTAAGAAGAGAAGGAGAGAGTGGCTGATCCAAGAAGTCTCGAATTTCTTCTTTAATAACTATCTACTGAATTAATATCACGTTTTCTGTATCGGCTTGTTCAAACTCTTCATGGAGTCTCTTTATGGCTTCATCATATTCTAGATGCCTTGTAGATCATTTTATACACTTTTTCCCAAAATTTAGCCGACATTTGTTTTTCTAAGTAGACTAGAATTTAAAATAAAGTTCTGTGGGTTTAACAATGTTTGACTGCAGTAAAGAACACATGAATACACTAAAGCGAGCTCTGTGAGGCTGTTCTGAGGCATGGTGGAACCTTAAAAACAATGCTAACATGCTGATGTTTAGCAGGTATAGTGTTTACAGTGTTCACAATCCTGTCAAACATGTCTTTAAATTTCTGACATGATGATTACACATGTAATAATTGACATTAGTCTGTACCAAAGTGGTTGCATGTTTGAAAGACTGACATCTATAGAGCTATCCCACTCAGCTTGGCTGAAAACCTTAAACAGACCACTACATTAGACCTCTCTGTATAATCCTTCTGTATGTTAACATAGCGTACAACACACTTCACTGAATATCATGGAGGACAAAGCAGCTTCTGTCCTCTCTGTGAGTTTCTGCCTCTGCAAGTTTTCTTTGGAGTGTTTTTCCTCTCTTGACATTTGGTGTCCTCGTTCTTGTTTGAGGAGTTTCTGCCCTGCAGTGTGTTCTCATGCACATACTTTCATCTTGTCATGATGCAAACATGCATGTAACGCCCGCGACCCAGCAGAGCGGGTGTGGGGCTTGTGTTTGTCTTGTACCTGAAGCAGCTCACCTCCTTTTCTTCCCCGGGTTTTATTCATAACACAGCAGTGCTCGTCGTGCCCCGGCTCTGTGTTTCAAGAAGCTTTTAGAAAGTAACTGCAGGCTGACCCAGATAGCTGAGAGATTCTTTGAAAAAATCTTTTCAAGTATTCTGTCGGCCTCAATATGTTTGGGATTACAAGTTCTTTGGAAATAGGGATCAGGAGTCTGAGCAGTAATCCAATGAAACGAATTACGTGAATTAAGATTATTTCATCACTGTTCTCGATGTGATAAAGACCAAATCTGAATTATACTTGAATCTATCACTTACAAAGTTCATTTTTGACTAGAAAACACTGAAATGTTGCACGTCACATGGTCTTTATCTGCATTATTGAGTTTGCTCAGTTGACATGGAACTGTAGTTGTTCACACTTTGCACGATTTTAAGCACCTCCAAGACTTCTCATCCAGACCAAAACCAGAAATCTATTAATCTCCTGACACCTTCTGACTTCCCTCCTCAGTCCTACTGAACACGTTAAACTTTCAAAACAGGTTACAAATATGTGGCTTCATTTCCTAAAACAGTTGGGCGCTGTAGTTTTTATCTGACGTTACTCAAATAGGAGTAAATGGTTTGATGATTTGTTGAGGACTATTTTCAGCTGAGGATTGATACACATTTGGTACATTAGTGAGTGTTTCCGGCTGTAGGACATTGTATGTGGGATTGATTCAAAATAAACTACAGTGTGTGTTAATGGTAATAGGGAGAGCAACAATGTGGCTCATTGATGTGTTTTTAATAGTTTAATAACCGAAGACCTCTATGACACAGAAGAATAAGATATATCAGGTTTTAACTACACAGATGACACGTGTTAGTTGTTTAATGCATTGTTGGTTTGACTTATCCCGTGAGAGAAGTTTTGTTTTGCATACCTTCCAACCTTCCTAAACACTTCTTCATCTTCTACCTTCTGTCTTGACAACATTTAGCTAAATGCTAAATGTTCGAGGATGCTATGTTCCTAATACCATTCGAGGTTATAGCCTTGCTCCCATAAGTGTCCATTGTCATTGAATAGGCGGATGCTAAAACTGGGCTACGACAGCCAAGTGTCCTTTAGTGAAGCAATTTTATTGTTGCCTGAGCAATTACATGCTGTCAGATTAGCATGTTTAAGGAGGAGAGAAAACAGAGGAGGCCGGGTGCTCAGTGTCCATTTATGTTGTTTTTGTACCCCTCTCCTTCTGTCTAGCCCACCCTCACCCCCCTCCTATCTCCCTCTTCACCCTCTCCTGCCTCACTTGCTGGTCAGCAGACAACCGTTTAGGCGAGGCAATCAGGGTTAATGGTGTGAAAGTGTCATCTGGACGACTGAGAGATGCAGAGAAGTCGTCAGGAAAGGTCAGCGCTCTTCACTGCTGCATCACAGGGCGTCTGGCTGCTTTAAGCTGGAAACACGGCACTCAGTTTTAAGCCCAGTTATTACCACGGTGTCACTGTGACGACTGAATTTAAAGATTATTGCGAGTCCACACTGGTCAGAGCAGATACTATATACTATAATACTATAATGGAGAAGGTTTGGCTGGTAGATGACACCACATTGACCTTTTCATACTGATGATGCAGTGAATAACTTTTAAATCAACATAGTCTTTGAAAGAGCTGCTTTTGTAGTGTTTTCAAGGTTTTTAGTCATGGAATGATACCTGGTGCCTGCACACAAGGACACGCCACCAAGGATACTCCTCGTACATTATCTTGTACAAACACATTAGCCACTGGACCAATCTGAAGTGATCCTGTAGTTTTGACAGTTTAATGACAAGCGAGTGTGTTGGTGTGATTTTCAGTCTTTTCATGGTCAGTTATGATTTTAAAAAGGCCTCTGTGTGTCTGTGTTGTGGTGTCTCATCGCTGTAGCCTCTTGAAAGTGCTTGGCAGCAGGGAATGATGGGTACACTGTTGGACCAGACTCATTTGGATTAAGTTTTGTATTTGTGTGTGTGTGTGTGTGTGTGTGTGTGTGTGTGTGTGTGTGTGTGTGTGTGTGCCCTGGCAGCGGCGTTGACTGCTGGGTCCTTTTGAGACTCGTTTCCTTTAAGGTCACTACTTTGTTTGACTGAGAGGAAGAAGCTGAGCGCTGCCTGCTGATTGAGTGGCTGATCTCTGGATCTCTGCCACTGCAGGACCGTCCGACATACTGACTGACTGACAAACCAACAGACAGAGTGCATCTATACACTGAAATAATATTCTGACAGTGAGAAAGTCGAAGACCATATTTTGTCCACATGAGGATCCTGAACACTTTTAAACAGGTTGGCAGTTGGTGCAGACTTGTATAGAGGTTTGATTAAAAGTAGAACAAAAGTGCAGTACAAGTAAGAAAGTAATCAAAGCAATAAATACAAAGTGCATTCAGTGCTGAAATGACTAATTAATGAATTGTTTAGTTGTTTGACAGAAGGGTTAGGGATAGATTTAAGTGACTGGTTGAGCAAAAATGCCAAATATTGTCTGGTTTGAGCTCCTAAATTGTGAATATTTTTTAGCTTTTTCTCTGTTTTATATTAAAACATAATTGAAAATTAAACATTTTGGGCTTTTAGACAGTTGCTCAGACAAAACAAGCAATCAGAGTACGTCATCTTGGGCTCTAGTAAATAACCGTTACTTGCAACAGTAGTTTCAAAGTGCGTTACAGACGGGACACACAAGACAATGTCTGAAAACATGCACACAAAGTGAACAAACCACGAAATATAGAGATCCACGATCATGAAATCCAGAGAGAAACAAGTGAGTTTGAAGACTCACAGCCTGCTGCTTCCCGTCATTAGTCCTGACTCATGGTTTCTCCTTGACGTCCACCTGCCGCTCGCTCTACCTTCCCTCTCTCCCTGTGTTTGATCAGCTGGAGGAGGCCAGAGAGGCGACGCCGAGTCGCAACTTTGACAACTTAGTGAGCCTGTGTAGCTACAATAACAGCAACTATGATGATTTCTTGTAAGTTTTCAGCCTTTTTTATCCAGATGTTCTGATAGACTGAGGTGGACAACTTCTGCGTATAATGATATTTCATGAGTTTGACAGTGTGTTTTGACAAGTCTTAACCTAGAAATGGATGCCTTTCGAAGATAACAAGCATTTACATGAGAAGTAAAAGCAGCAACAAGACGTGACATTAAGTGTCTGGAGTGAGGGGGTGAATAAAAAAAGATTATACAAGACTTTCGGCTTCACTTTGTCGTGAGAAAATTGAACATGATATCGAATTTGCAAGTAACAAAAGAAGCGTGACTGGCAAAGATTATGTGTAGTTTGTCTGTCTGGTCGTATGTGTGTATATGGGAGAAAGGGACAGCTGGCCATTGAGAAAGACTGAAGGTGGGGGGTTTAGCCGGGGGGGCCATTGTAATACTACTTCAAGACATCTGTTCCTTTCTTCTATTCAGTTTGACTTTCCCTCCCCTCCACACACACTTGCACACTTTCTAATGTCTTTCTACTATGACGTAAACTCCTCATCTAGCATCTCTAATGTTTGCATCAGCACCACCATATCTGAGCAAACCAGGATTGTTTCTTCCCTTTGAACTGCGTCAGTGGACTCTTTTTAATGTGAGTCGAGTCCTCTGTCTCCCTCCTGTGGTGCGGAGTGGGACGGTAACATCCCGTACGTGGCATCGCCGCGGGGTGTGCCTGCTTTGGGAAAGAAAGGAGAAAAAAAAGGTCTTTTATTTCAAAGAGCATTTGAGCTCTGCTGCCCACATCATGTATGAGCCGGACACACCCGTGTGCACACACACACACACACACACACACACACACACACACACACACACACACACACCACTGACACATCTGGAAGCAATCGACTGCAACCTCTGCCATGAAATGTACCTCGTTCACCTCTACGCACACACACACCCACACACACACACACACTTCTGAGGTAACCAGAGCAGACGACATGGTGGCTGATCTCCTTTACATCCTTTTCATTACAGTCTAGACCAGCGCTTCCCAAACATTTTTAAACCATGACGCCCCTCCATGTCCACCCATACAACTAACCATACGACTGATTGACGTCCATCATGTGATAAATGTGGACAAACATCAATGTTAAAGGAATCGCCTGACATTTTGGGAAATATATTTATTTGCTGTCTTGCAGAGAGTTAGATGAGAGGATTGATACCAGTCTCATGTTGTAATTATAAAGCTACAGCCAGAGGCTGGTTAGCTTAGCTTAGCATAAAGATTGATAATGGGAGGAAACAGGTAGCCTGGCTCTGTCCTAAAGTTTGAAAAATCCTCCTTACAGCACCTCTAAAGCTCACTAATTAACACGTTATATCTTGTTTGTTTTCTCTGTGCAATTGTGTAAATTAACATGTTAGTGAGCTTTAGACGTGCTGGTAGGTTGATTTTGTTACCCACAAACAGAGCCAGGCTAGCTGTTTCCCCCCGTTTCCACTCTTTGTGCTAAGCTAACCAAACCGAAACTGATCTTCTTGTCTAACTTGCAGCAAAAAAGGGAGTAAGTGGTGACTTGTCTGTCTTTCTTTAAGATGAACCGGTATAATTTTTGCTGTACAGCAGCTACTGTATCCACACATAGTTTTTATAGGTTAATTGGTAAATGCTAAAAGTAGCAGTAGTACTAGTAGTAATAGTATCACAAGTAGAGAGGACTCGTATAGTCAGCAACAGAAAAAAAGTTGGTGTTTCTGTCTTCTGTGTACCTGGAAAACTCACCTGCGTCTTATGTTTCTATGACTACCAGCAACTGTGAGCTGCAACATAACTGCATATTTAACGGGATTTTTAATGTGGTGATTTTAATGTTTATTTCTTCCGTCTTGGTACATTAAAAGACGTAACATAAAATGTAGTTTACTATACTTGAGTACAATTTAGAGGTACTTATACTTTAGTTGAGTCTTTCTATTTTGTGCTGTATTTTCTTCAGATTAAGATTTTCCAAAAAACATTTACAGTACAAAATACAGTGCATTGTTAACGATTAAACCAGTCATTCCCAACCTCTTTGGGTTGTGACCATCTATAAAAAAAGATGGTTTCATTGAATTTGAGTCCCAAAGAGGTAAAATGATCCAATATTCCACAAAAAAAGCACAGATGAGAGAAAAGTACAAAAAATTAACACAGATCCATTAATCGTCTCATGACCCCTCAGATTTATCTTGTGACCCTCTGGAGGAGCCAGATCCCTCGATTAGGAACGGATTAAACTTCCTAACTTTATATAAAGTTGTGAAAACAACTTTCACCTCGACCAGCTACAACTGTTAAATGCTGCTCATGAATTATATTTTATAATATATCAGTCAGGGTCCATTCTTTTGCAGAAAGAGTACTTTTAATTTGATTCTTTAAGTACATTTTGCTGTCGATACTTCTTCACTTTGATTTAAGTTTGAATGCAGTATTTTTACATTGTTTTATTGGTACTTTTACTTTAGAAAAGGATCTGACTACTTCTTCTACCACTCGCCTGTAAGGCACTCACTGTGAATTTCTGGTCTAGACGATGGTGAGCCGCCTCTGCTCACCACACACACACAGAAAGCACACAGATTGACAAATTACTCAATAATCTGATAATCTCACTCCGCACGTCTGTACTTGCAGTGTTTGTGTCTTTATCAGTTGTTTGTTTCACTGCACCTTTTGTCACCGTCAAGTTCAAACAAGTTCTTGTTCTGTTTCACATCTTTTAACACTGAAGCCAACAAAGCATCCAGACTTTCTTTCTGTCTTTCTTTGCGAGCTGGTGGTCATTTCTCTCTGTGCAGTTGAGTTTTATTTTTCAACTGTCGGAGCTGTGGGAGGGAATACAGGCTGAATGAATGAGTTCCTTTTAGACCTTCGCTTCTTCCATCCCTCCCTTGTTTCCTCCCTCAAATTGCCACCTCTCTCTCTTACTCCCTCTCTCTCCGTCTCAGTGAGAATTCCTACGTACCTGTCTGAACAGGGAGAGTCAGAGCGCTGCAGGGCAGAGGAAAGAAAGAAAGAAAGAAGGAAAGAAAAGAAAGAAAAGAAAGGGAATCAAGAGAAGGAAAGTAGGAGGAACAAAAGGCGCATATTTAAAGAGCACAATCAGGAAAGAGGTGTGTTAGAGACGGAGAGCGAGAGGCGAGTTCATCAAGGTCTCGAGGCTTCAAACTTGCTTTTCCCCTGTTCCCTGCTGGGCTGTTTTTCAACTTTCTGAGACCCGTCGCTATTTCAGTCCGTCAGTATTGGAGCGGTTTAGGATGGATGCCATCATGCTGCAAGAAAAACTGGTGGAACGGCTGCTATGCCCACGAGTGAGAACAGCCAGGCAGAAGGTAAAACGTCGGATTTCTGGGGACAAAATGGGTGTAAAATAGACAAAAAAAGTGGGGGGAAATATCAGAATAAAGACACAGAGTTCAGGATAACTTTATAAATGCATAAACAAAGAAGCCTTAACACCCGCAGACCCACTGCCTGCATCTTGTGGTGATGTCTCTGCTTTTCTGTGGAGGTGTTTTCTCTTGAGATGGCTCTGCAAACTGTCAGATTTACTGCTGAGATGAGATGTGTTTTTATGATTACTCAATGATTTATCTACAGCTTTCTTCATACTTACGCCTCTGGCTCTCTGGCAAGTGTGGTCTGCCAGGCACTGTTTGCACCGCCTGTGGTGTTTTTGTGCAAATGTGTGTGTTTTTGTAAAAGCGATCCTCACCCGAGGGGGCTGTCGGAAATGCCTATGACAAGTTATGACAGCATATAAGGACGCTGACTGCGTGTTTGGCTCGTGTGTTTGCAGAGTGAAAAAAGAGCTTTTCAGGTCTGTTGAATGTAGCTTCTGTCTGTGTGTGTGAATGCTCTCACACGGGCCTCGAGTGTGTATTTATATCCACACATGTCAGCACGTACTGTAGGGTAGAGATGACGCTCTGCCAGATGCAGCAGAGAAAACCTGCCGGACTGAGAGTCTCTGTGTGACACAGTGAGAGACTGGTATCCTCTGGTCCTCTTTGTGTGTCTCTGCGAGAGGTTTAGTGGAAAGTCTGAGACGCTGGTTATTCTCAGCTGGTCAGAGAGGAATGCCGTGCACGTGTTTTTCCATGCAGTTGTAGATCTTCTGCGTTATAGACGCCGTCTGTCTGTTGTGGTCGTTTTATTGCATCGAACGCTGCCAGATGCATTTTGTTTTCACATTAGAAACCCTCCCAGCACTCTTACACTTATTTGGTGTCTTTCTCAAATGTGAGGATGTGTTACTTTTGTTTGTCTTTTTCAGTGGTGGAAAAAGTACTCAGATCTTTTACTGTAGTAAAAGTAGTAATCCCACAGTGTAGAAATATTCTATGACATTGAGACAGGCATTTTCACTCTTCTTTACTTTCAATCAATTGATTAATCAAGACGATGATTTAGGATTGCAATTATTTTCATTATCAATTAACCTGACAATTATCTTTCCTAGTAATAGACAACCTGTCCTAAAACTGGCCTATAAATGTCAGAAAATATAAATAGCGAAAAATGTAAAATCTCCTGAAGCCCAAGCTGATCCTGAGATGTCCTGTTCTGTCTGATCAACAGTCCAAAACCCAAAGATATTCAATTAACTATCAAATGATATAAAGAAAAGCAACAAATCTTCACAAATAAGAAGCTGTAACTAAAGAATATTTAGCATTTTTAATTCAATGAATTGATTATCAAAATAGCTGCCAATTATTTTTCTGTCAACCGACCGCTCGATTAATGGACTGGTTGTTTCAGCTCCACAATAACTGTCAGATAAAAACAATCATTAGTCACAACCTTATGTTACTGATACTTTCTTTCACAAAGCATGAATTAATACTTTACACCTTCTTCTTCTTCTTCTTCTTCTTCTTCTTCTTCTTCTTCTTCTTCTTCTTCTTCTTCTTCGTGTCCTCTTTTTCTGTCCCAGGAGAAACAGTATGTGGGTTTTGCAACTCTGCCCAACCAGGTCCACAGGAAGTCCGTGAAGAAAGGCTTCGATTTTACGCTGATGGTGGCAGGTCAGTTTGCAGTTCAAGATGCACACATGACAGAAAAGCTTTCAGGTACACCTAGCTGATACTAATGCAGTCTGAAACCACAGTCCTGCAATTAATCCTACTTACTTAAATTCAATCTGAGTAATTTTCAACAAAAAACTGAGCATTATAACCCTCACGAATGATTTATTTCAGGACTGTTGCATTAGACTGCATTCGTTTTAGCTAGGTGTACCTAATAAACTGGTATCTTAGTTTATTTGGATTTAATTCAGATTAGGTTCACATACATCGTGACCTTTTGTCTGTCTGTGTGCTGCAGGAGAGTCTGGTATGGGTAAATCCACCCTGGTCAACAGCCTGTTCCTCACAGACCTCTACAAAGACAGGAAGTTACTGAACGCTGAGGGTGAGTCTTCATGCTATTTACTATCTCTCTGCATTAGTCATAATGAATGCACTGCTCTGAGGTCAGGTATTTATGTAAACCAGACCACCATCCATCTTACATTTGTGATGCAGCTGCAGTGAAGAAGTCCAGTTGAAAAGAATTGATCCCACTAATAAGTGTTGTCTGCACAGCCAAAAGCCTGATATTTCTTATTCCTCTGAACCTCAGAGCTCCGTCGTTAACTACTCATTAACAATTCATTAATTACCAGGTCGTTCCTGATTCATTCCTTATAACTAGTCACATGTTTGTGTACTGTATTGTGAAGTGTTCAAGAGCCTTAATGTCAAAGGCATTAGTAAAGCTGCTTTTGTAATAAAACAATCAAAACCCTGAATGACTCCATCAGGGCTTATTTTGCAACTCTTTCACCTCATCTTCTCCCCGTCGCCTTCTCCTTCCCTGTGTCGATGCTTTGCAGAGCGTATTAACCAAACGGTGGAGATCATCAAACACACTGTAGACATCGAGGAGAAAGGAGTGAAGCTCAAGCTGACCATCGTAGACACGCCGGGGTTCGGAGACGCCGTCAACAACAACGAGTGGTGAGCTGGAAGATCTGCTTGTCTGACGTGTGCCTGATTCAGCCTGCTGGCTTGATTTCACAGGGCCTGGAGGAGCTGCTAATGTGTGTGTGTGTGTGTGTGTGTGTCCTAGCTGGAAGCCGATCACAGACTACATCGATCAGCAGTTTGAGCAATACTTCAGGGATGAGAGTGGACTGAACAGAAAGAACATCCAGGACAACCGAGTCCACTGCTGCCTTTACTTCATCCCTCCATTTGGCCACGGGTAATAACACACGCACACACACACGCACACAAACTATTGAAACGACACATTTTCTATTTTCCATTTTCGTCAATTAAAACTGTTTTGATTCGGATTTACTTTGCTCTCAAAACGTCTGTATTTTTACCCTCAGGCTGCGTCCGGTGGATGTTGAGTTCATGAAGGCTCTGCATGAGAAGGTGAACATAATTCCACTCATCGCGAAGGCCGACTGCCTCACGCCCAACGAGATCAAAAAGCTCAAAGACAGAGTGAGTCCCTCCACGGTGAATTCAACATGTTTCACTGTTTGCAGATTGTTCACTGTAACCATGATTCTGATTTTATCTGTGTGTGTGTGTGTGTGTGTGTGTGTGTGTGTGTGTGTGTCTAGATACGAGAGGAAATAGACAAGTTTGGGATCAAAGTGTACCAGTTCCCCGAATGTGACTCCGATGAGGATGAAGAGTTTAAACAGCTTGACAAAGAGCTGAAGGTGAGTCAGGTCCCTGTTGCAGAGTCCAGTGAATTAACTGATTCACTGCAAGTGGAAGTGACTCTACCTTTGGCCACAGTTTGGGGTCATTTCACTTCTCTGGGATTTACAGGAAAACATATCTCTCACTCGGGGTAGCCAGGATGTTAGAGATACTGAGTTTGTATTAAATTAAATACAATAATAATTAAATTATGATGGATTTTTCATATTAGATTTGTAGTGGACATAAGTGAATCCTTTTTCATTTATTTATTTTGTTGGCTGGCCGCAAGCAAAGTTTAATTCACCCCCAAAGTATTTTGAGTGGTGGCAGAAATCAGATATCCCAAAACCTGAGCAACTAAAACTATCTGCATGGCTGACTTGTCAAACGCAGTTGTAACTAATGACATTATTACTCGCTGCTTTGCATTGAAACTTGGTTATTGAAGACATGACAGTGCCACTGCACCAGAGTAGAAAAATATACCAGTCGTAATTTTGGTTTTAACCGTTTTAAGTGATCTTAAAATAATCTTAACTCAAGGTCTACTTACTAGCTTTTTCCGTGGTCTTCCTCAGTAGGTAGTAAGTGGACCTTTTGACCTTTTAAGTGTACAAGCCGCTCAAAGTTTTCGTCTCATGACATGAATCGACTGATCAGGTGGGAAATCTGTGCAAGAAAAATAAACAACAAACCGTTTTTTGCGTCTCAACCGTTACAGTTACGCTTCTCTTGAGCTGTTCAGAGGCCTTTAGTGAACCTGTATAATTCTGTGAATGTGTATCAGGGCTCAGCATGCTCAGTCGGCTGTCTCTGGGTGGATAGGGGTCAAAAAAACGACCCACCCTCTATCTCTGTGTGCAGGAGTGCACCCCGTTCGCTGTGATCGGCAGCAACACAGTGGTGGAGGCTCGAGGGCAGAGAGTGAGAGGGAGGCTGTACCCCTGGGGGATCGTTGAAGGTTCGTTCATATGTTATCTATCTGTGCAGCTGCCATCAGCCTGAATGCCACTCAGACACAGTTTGAACGTCATGACTCGGAGTGTTCATTCATTTTACATATTTCTTTGCTCCAGTGGAGAACCAGTCGCACTGTGACTTTGTGAAATTGAGGAACATGCTGATTCGTTCGCACATGCACGACCTCAAAGACGTGACCTGCGACGTCCACTACGAAAACTACCGAGCGCAGTGCATACAGGAGATGACCAGGTGTGTGGAGTGTTTTGTGAACGTCGCAGATAAATTCTGATGTTTACAGATGTCAGTACAGTTTGCATGCTTCACCTCTCTTCCTCCTTTTCTTCTTCTTCTTTACTTCTTCTTCTTCTTCTTCTTCTCCTCAGTAAACTTGCTCAGGACAACCGTATGGAGAGTCCCATCCCCATCCTGCCGCTGTCCACCCCGGATGTGGAGACTGAGAAACTAATAAAAATGAAAGATGAGGAGGTATCAAACAACTGTGAAATGATTGCAAGAAACTCGTTCACCACTGAGAGAATATTTCATATAATGAAATAATGGTCCAGCTAGTAACCAGCAGTGGAATGTAGCCAAGTAATTTTACTAAAGTACTGTACTTAAGTACTTCAACAAGTACAAACTATTCAGTGTCACTTCAATTTACTAATTTTTAAGAGAGTAGGATAACTTTATAGTGTGTAAGAAAATCTTCTTCTTCTTCTTTTAAGAGGTGCCTTGCTATCTTAAATACATACACGAGCATTAATGATTAATACTTTATTAATTTTACTTGGTTATGAGGCAAAAACAATAGAAACATTATTTAATAAATGTAAAAAAACACAACAGATAAAACAAAAGCAGAATATAACATTAAAACGTAAACATAAGTACAAGATGAGAAAAGGAGAGAAGAAACATATGCATAAATAAGTATATCTTAAAAACACTAATATAATTCACATATTGTTGGCACTGAAATACACATAAATACATATACAGAGCTGGTACATTGTGGCCCAAACTACAAAACGTTGCAATACCAGCTGCTGATATACAGCCTGGCATTGCAAATACATGTAAAATGACATAAAAAGTGTATAATCAAATTAGTGCAAGAAATATACATCATCATCGTCATCCTGTCGGTTTCATACTACAATCTGCACCGAGTCTTTAACCTGAACAACGACCATAAATCAAACACAGTTGTGTCTATTTTACACTGATATCAAGTAGTTACTCCATTTAGAAGTATATTACTCTATTTGTAATATCTGCCGTATATTTAAATCCACAGCAGTGATTATTGCCTTTAAACCACTCTGTGTGATTTTTAATCTATTCAAAGATTAACACACACTTGCATTCGATTCAAAGGCTACTCTTAGCATCACATGCTCTAAATGCTGTGAAACACTGTGAACTCTCCAGACCATTGAGCCAAACGTTCCTCTCTGTCTGCAGCTGAAGAGGATGCAGGAGATGCTGAATAAGATGCAGCAGCAGATGCACGACAAAGACCAGTGACGTCTCGCCGGAGCAGAGCTGGGCTGCAGCGCCGCCTACTGTTTCTCCTCTGAACGACAGTGAGACCTTCAGATGTTGAACATGGATATCACGTGTTAGTGGCAACTCTGGCTGTACATTTATCCTCAGTTTGGTGCTTTGTAAAGTTTGTCTGCCTGGAGGGTTGTTTGTCAGAGGTGTTTTTTTCTCTCTGAAACTATCCGTTTGCCCACTTTGAGCCCCTCACTGTGGTTTAACAGTCTTAACATATATAATATAAATGCGTAATTTAAATTACTACTCAGTGTATCTAATTTATAAAATGCAATGCTAAACTTTTTGGATATTTTGTCAGGGTATGAACGTGTGTGCTACAAGATGTTTTGTAAAGACATTTAGGTTGTTGGTGATGTTTAAATTTGAACATGGATATTGTTTTTTATTACGTGTTTTGTGAGTGTGTGTGTTTGGGTGCGTGAGTGTGTGTATTTCATGACATTTCCTCTGATTATCACCAGTTATCCGTCCATAAAAGTCCCATTTGTCCTTCTGACTTTACTTTTGTTAAAATCCAACTTTTGCTCTTGTTAATTTGCTCTCTGATCCTCAATGGCAAGTCAAAATATCCTCTCCCAGCATTTTTATATGTGCTGGCTGAGCTGAAAATGCACTTATTGCCAGTGGCTAACTGTGAATGGAGAGCCTTTGACATAATGAGAGGGTTGGTGCAGTGCAGGGTGCATGTGAGAGCATGCAGCCATTACTCATATCCGCCAAACGCTGTGGGCCTATTTTTACCGCTTTATAGCCGATGGCCTGTGCTTGTATTAAAATGCATCGTGACCTGCAGGATGCTTTGTTGCCACTTTGTTGGGATGGTAAAAATAGATCAATAACGAGGAGCACATACTGTGTCTGTTTTAACTTTGAGTTGTTGCATTCTGCCAGTGAAGATGTGTGTCCTGTGTGTGAGTTAAGATTGTGTGTGTGTGTGTGTGTGTGTGTGTGTGTGTGCGTGTGTGTGTAGACTGATGCTGAGGAACATATTTTGCCTGAAGGCCGTGAGCTCAGCCTGTGCCCCGTTTATAAAGGTGTGACAAATAAACTCTTGTTTCTCGTCCATCTGGCTTCACTGCCTGTGTGTTGTTTTCTCTGAAGGTTGTGGAGTTGTACATGAACGTCCAGTGAGCGCAATGCAATGTCCTCTCTGTCACCTCCGGCCGTCAGTGTCTGAACGACTGCTGCAGGAACACTATCTGCTAATTCATATTTATCTCCTGCAGCCATTCTTCCTCTGCACTGTACACGACATCTTCTCCCTGCCAGTCAGAGGAGGCACAAGCAGACATAAGATTAGCATGAACGATAGAAATATCTGTATTTTCTGTAAGAGGACTTAAATATTTCTTTTCTTTTTAATATTCAGTGGAGGAAGAAGTACGCAGGTCTTTTAACTTAACTCTTTAAAATACTCCTGCTTTCAAAATTTTACTTAAGTTAAAGTACTATCAAAATCTACTTAAAGTACCAAAAGTAAAGGTACTCATTGTATAGATTGACCCATTTCAGAAGTATGGATTATGATTATTGATGCATTAATGTGTTCATCCCTTTAATGTTGCAGCTGGTAAAAGTGGAGCTAATTTCAATTACTTTATATACTGCTGGCTAGCATATTTTAACATATAATAGTATAACATCATTTATTTGATGATTATATTATATTTTGTATTATTAATCTGAATCTGCAAAGTTATAACATAAATATAGTTCAGTCAAAAGTACAATATTTGCCTTGTAGTGGATTAGAAGTATAAAATACATGGAAATGGAAATACAGTACAAGTACGTCAAAATTGTACTTAAATACAGTACTTGAGTAAACCTCCACTGCTAATAATCCATATTACACTTGATGTTACACCTGACGTGTATCATGACACATGTTGTCTTCTTTGCTGCATGTTCTGATGCAGAAATGGATCTCAACACTGTTTGAAATACGCTTTTACAGGTCAGTAATTTACTATTAATTTTCTAGGAAAGAACGTGCTTGCTGACCGGCTGTAATTTCACTGAAACACTCTCAAGGTCACACCAGCAATTAATTAAAACAAATTAATTGTAAGTGAACTAACTGAACTCTATCTGTCTCTGTTTGACCTCTAATTAGTACCAAAGTAAACAGTTCTTTCCACAGAACGTTCTAGAAATTCATTAGAAATGAAGGAACGCTAAAATAAAGAGTCATTGAGATACTTCCCATATCCTGTTTATGTGTGTGTTTGTGTGTGTGTGTGTGTGTGTGTGTGTGTGTGTGTGTGTACTGTACTGTACGTGTGTGTGTTCATATTTGACAGCAGTCTTTATCAGTGAGTGCCAGCTTGCAGTAACTCACACACTTGAAGAAACACAGTCTTCTCCTAAAGACACGCA
Source organism: Enoplosus armatus (assembly GCF_043641665.1). NCBI lineage: Eukaryota > Metazoa > Chordata > Actinopteri > Centrarchiformes > Enoplosidae > Enoplosus > Enoplosus armatus. Next base: position 8,341,109 of record NC_092183.1, on the reverse strand, counting down.
GAACTGAAGGTAAATGACCTTATTAAGACTATTTTAGTTCTGCAGCTGTTTTAATGAATAATTATTGATATTAAAACAGGGTTTCATGACCCATGACCCAGTTTCTTGCTCTCAAAATATCCCAGCAGTTAGAAAGCTGTCAAGTTGGTGTGTGAAGTTCAGTTTGGCAGAATTTACTCTGTTTTTAAGAACATGGCGGGGGGCTGTAAATTATCAATGGGACATGTTGGATGGATAGTGCTTCTTTGTATTTAGGGGATGAGTAGATGAACTGAAGTCAAATGAACATGTTTCGTATATTTTACTCTTGTGGAATAAAAATTATGAAAATCAATAAAACATATTTACAAAATAAACTAAACCCTACACACTCTAATGCACTTGTAGTCCAGAGCCTCACAAGATACCACAGAGCTGAGTCAGTACCTCTCATACAGAAAATCATAAAGTTTCATAAACTGCAGGACTGTTGGACTGCATCAGTGTCTATTTTCTAATAATTTTAGATCCAAATAGGTTTTGAAAACCACATAAGTACATAAATAAGATAAGGCAAGATTTGATAAATCCCCACAAAGAAAATTAAGTTATAGATATTATGTTTTAACAGACGTGTTCTTACTGTTTGATGTTAATCTTGCATATTCCTTCCAGTAACAGCTGAATTATTTATTTTTTTAGGCCTTAAATCGATAGAATACACTGAAGAGACAGACAGTAAATGTTAGTATATCTGACAAAAACAAATATTTCAGCTGTCCAGAGATACAAAGAGCAGCAGCTGCTTGTGGTTCCTACAATAGAGCCAATTACATCTCACAATGCAGTTAATCTGAGGATTCATCTTCTCCTCTCCTCAGTGATTGGTTACCATGAAGGGGCTCCTGCTCCCGTGTCTGCTACTCTTGTTTGGAGGTCAAAGGTCATCAGCATGCCCCCACCTCTGCTCCTGTCATGGCAGCCAGGTGAATTGCAGCAGCAGGCATCTCCGCTCCTCCTCGCTGCCCACCCATTTCCCTGCTGGGACCACTGAGCTCCATCTCCACAACAACCTGCTGACCCACCTCCCCAATGGGCTCCTGGATGATCTGACCTCCCTCCGCTTTGTCTCCCTTCATGGTAACCCCTGGGTGTGTGACTGTGGCGTCCTCTACCTGCGAGCCTGGCTGCTGCGTCAGCCAGCCACCCTCACATCACACCTGGGCGTCAACTGCAGCTCCCCTCCCGGCCTGAGAAGGCGGCTGGTGGTGTATTTAACGGAGGAGGAGGTCCTGGACTCCTGCCACTACTGGTACTGCGACCTGGCTCTGGCCTCGCAGGTGTGTCTGTTCGTGTTTGTGGTGGTGCAGGCTGCTCTGCTGGTAGCTCTCCTGGTGTTTCTGAGGAGGTTCGAGAGGCTGACCAAGGAGGCGAGGAGAACCAAGGAGGAGAGCTTCACAGCCGGGGAGGGTCTGAGGGAGAACGAGTATGCGCCTTTGAAGGACAGCAACTTCTGAGATGTATGATTGTTGGACACAAAAGAAGAGAAAGAGCTGTCATTTGGAGAGAAAATGTCTCACATGCTTTTTGTGTTTCAAACTATTGTTCCAAAGATCATCTTTATGCACAAACACATGACAAACTAAAGGAAAAACCTGAATAAATGAGTAAAGAAACAAAACAAAGGCTTCCATAAAGGGCACAAAGGTTGTTTGTTGAAATTGTTGAAAAACTGATGAACAAATATGGATGTGTTTGTAACAGTTTCTGTTTAGCACCTTGAGATATTTTATTTGTGGATGTAAGTAATTAAAATAAGACCGAGTGAGAAATGGTTATGTCTGCAGTACTTCATGAACTGCTGATGGGGTGTTTATGTGTGTGATGATATCTGGCATTTGTTTTAGTTTCTCTATGTAAATTATAGTTTAATGTTTATTTCAGATCTAGTAATTTGCCATTTTCTCTTTGTGAAATTTGATCATCAGTAAAATAAAAATCTTAAATGATTCTGATTGTGCCATGTTTATGTTTGTCCCACATACAATTTTAGATATTTATTTATGGAACTTTGTTTTGATGTTTTTAACACAAAACAAATGTTATTAATTATGTAATGTAATCAAGATTTACTCACATCGTATGGCAGTGTTGTGTATTTCCTTTTTATTTACTTTGTAGAAGAAATTCCTTCATTGTGGCTGAAATTTAAAAAATAATTAATGGAAAAATTAAATTATATGCACAGTTTTCTGAAATGTATTTTAATTGACAAGACGTTGAGTCATGAGTTATTATATTATGGAGATATTCAGATCTTCTACAACACCAAGACACCAAATACATATTGGGGATTCATTTTTCTCGTGTGTCTTTGTAGCGGAACCTTTCTGTGGAGACAACGTTTCCGCGGCGGATAGTTTTACGTGATGGACCCTCATATGTTTACACGTGAGGTTTGTGCAGGGCTGTAATTTCTAACATCAAGTGTTGAAATCTCAAACCCCGTCGTTTGACCATCTAAAATAAAAAGGTTTGTATTTTACAATACTCATAAAGATTTAGTAATGTTAGCTAGTTAGCTCTTGTTACGTTAGCTGGCTTTTTCGTGGTGTCTCACAGTACAAGTTATCACGTAGTGCTTTGGTATACATAGTTTGTTATTTATTAATCCCCAGACCTCAGTTTAAAATGGGAAAACTAAGAAAGAAACGCAACTGGAAGGGAAGACAGCAAAGTGACCCTCAACAACCAGCAGGTGAACAGAAGACAGAGGTTGTGGTGGAACTGCAAGGTAGGAATTCAAAAGTGATATTCATAAACTGGTTGAATTATTTGGTCTATGTTGCCACTTAAATTTGGCTGTGGCTTGTAACAGTGTCCGGGCTTTGTTTTCATCAGATGGGGGCAGGCTAAAAGGTGTAGACGAGAGCAACGCTTTGGTCCTCCCAGCCAACAAAGCCACGAAGAAGAAGCTCTCAGTGACACCTGTCTCCTCCAAAAAGCCCCTCACCAAGAAGCAGAGGAAAGAGCTGCAGAAGGTCCTGGAGCGTAAGGAAAAGAAAGCTCAGGTGAGAGTTTGATGCCGCAGATTCAAACAAAGATGTGTAGCTTTAAGAATCTGCATCAAAGACTGGCCCAAAACTGTCAGTTTTGTTGTCTTGTTTATTTACTCTTCGATTTGTTTGCCAACTTTAGACTCTTTATTTAGGAGCTGTTGTATGCCTGCTTGTGTTTAGACATTTGACTTTGATTTCTTTTGTTAAGTGAAAAAAGGGGTTGTTGACAAGGAAATGAGAGAGAGAGAGAGAATTTATTCCTACTCAGTTATTCGCAGTAAGTCGTCCTCCATAAGATCATCAGGTATGCTGGACTTAAACATGTTAGACTCTGCCAACAAGACTTTGGGAGAAATGGGATATAAAGGTGTTCCGCTGTCTGTCCTGTCCAGAGAGCAGACATCCTGACCAAACTAGCTGAGGTGCAGCTTCCAGAGTCTGAACTGAAGCTGCTGTACACCACGTCCAAGCTGGGAACAGGAGACAAACTTTACCAGACTAAACAGTAAGTGCACATATGCAACATACTAGCTAAGATAAACAAAGGCCTTTTTCTCATTGGAAGTTATGGAGAAGGTGGCGTCCCGGAGTCTGATGTTTTTTTAATTTATTTCCAGGTCATCAGATGAAGTAAAAGATGGAGACTCGGGGCCAAAGATCAGCAGCGTCAGTGGAGCAAACAGAAAAAGGAAATGGAAAGACGACGAGGATGAAGAAGAGGAACAAAAGGCAGAAGAAAGTAGTGATCTGAACACCTCGTCTGATGATGAGGAGGAGGATGAAGAAGTGAATGAGATTGCGCATATGAGTGAATCTAAGGAAACCACCTCTTCCTGTCAGGAGACAGAGAACAAACAGGAAGTGAAGGAAGAACAACACCAAACAGAACAAAATGGACAGAATGAGAAGAAGATTTCAGATCAGGAGAAAGTCCAAAACAAGAAGCCGTCTCAGCCGGCAGTCTTCGTTCCTGTTGACAGATTACAAGAAATACAGGTGTGTGTGTGCTCACCGTATATGTGAGTCTGAGAACGACTGAGTACGTCTGGAAACTACAGGTTTTCCATTCAGGTCGGTGTGTTTTTTGCAAGCTTGCTTTGAGTGTATTTCGATCTGTTGCTGCAGGACGCTCGTCTGAAGCTGCCCGTGCTGGCAGAGGAGCAGGTCATCATGGAGGCAGTGAGAGAAAATCCCTGTGTTGTCATCTGTGGAGAGACAGGAAGTGGAAAGACCACTCAAGTGCCTCAGTTTCTGTATGAAGCCGGCTATGCCAGGTAGGTTACCCTCTCTATGGGGCTGTCCTTGAAGGTTTCACTATATACAGTGCATCCGGAAAGTATTCACGGCGCTTCACTTTTTCCACATTTTGTTATGTTACACCCTTATTCCAAAATGGATTAAATTAATTTTTTTCCTCAAAATTCTACACACAACACCCCATAATGACAATGTGAAAAAAGTTTTTTTGAAATTTTTGCAAATTTATTAAAAATAAAAAACTAAGAAATCACATGTACATGAGTATTCACAGCCTTTGCCATGAAGCTCAAAATTGAGCTCAGGTGCATCCTGTTTCCACTGATCATCCTTGAGATGTTTCTGCAGCTTAATTGGAGTCCACCTGTGGTAAATTCAGTTGATTGGACATGATTTGGAAAGGCACACACCTGTCTATATAAGGTCCCACAGTTGACAGTGCATGTCAGAGCACAAACCAAGCATGAAGTCAAAGGAATTGTCTGTAGACCTCCGAGACAGGATTGTCTCGAGGCACAAATCTGGGGAAGGTTACAGAAAAATTTCTGCTGCTTTGAAGGTCCCAATGAGCACAGTGGCCTCCATCATCCGTAAGTGGAAGAAGTTCGGAACCACCAGGACTCTTCCTAGAGCTGGCCGGCCATCTAAACTGAGTAATCGGGGGAGAAGGGCCTTAGTCAGGGAGGTGACCAAGAACCCGATGGTCACTCTGTCAGAGCTCCAGAGTTCCTCTGTGGAGAGAGGAGAACCTTCCAGAAGGACAACCATCTCTGCAGCAATCCACCAATCAGGCCTGTATGGTAGAGTGGCCAGACGGAAGCCACTCCTTAGTAAAAGGCACATAGCAGCCTGCCTGGAGTTTGCCAAAAGGCACCTGAAGGACTCTCAGACCATGAGAAACAAAATTCTCTGGTCTGATGAGACAAAGATTGAACTCTTTGGTGTGAATGCCAGGCGTCACGTTTGGAGGAAACCAGGCACCGCTCATCACCAGGCCAATACCATCCCTACAGTGAAGCATGGTGGTGGCAGCATCATGCTGTGGGGATGTTTTTCAGCGGCAGGAACTGGGAGACTAGTCAGGATAGAGGGAAAGATGAATGCAGCAAAGTACAGAGACATCCTGGATGAAAACCTGCTCCAGAGCGCTCTTGACCTCAGACTGGGGCGACGGTTTATCTTTCAGCAGGACAACGACCCTAAGCACACAGCCAAGATATCAAAGGAGTGGCTTCAGGACAACTCTGTGAATGTCCTTGAGTGGCCCAGCCAGAGCCCAGACTTGAATCCGATTGAACATCTCTGGAGAGATCTGAAAATGGCTGTGCACCGACGCTTCCCATCCAACCTGATGGAGCTTGAGAGGTGCTGCAAAGAGGAATGGGTGAAACTGCCCAAAGATAGGTGTGCCAAGCTTGTGGCATCATATTCAAAAAGACTTGAGGCTGTAATTGCTGCCAAAGGTGCATCAACAAAGTATTGAGCAAAGGCTGTGAATACTTATGTACATGTGATTTCTCAGGTTTTTTATTTTTAATAAATTTGCAAAAATCTCAAAAACTTTTTTCACGTTGTCATTATGGGGTGTTGTGTGTAGAATTTTGAGGAAAAAAATGAATTTAATCCATTTTGGTATAAGGCTGCAACATAACAAAATGTGGAAAAAGTGAAGCGCTGTGAATACTTTCCGGATGCACTGTATTAGCTAGAAAAATGGCTTACATGTGGAGACACATTCATGTGTGAGATCATGCTGGTACCATCATCTTCTTCATTCTGGTTTATCGTGCAGTGGCAGTGGAATAATAGGCATCACAGAGCCAAGAAGAGTAGCAGCTGTCAGCATGTCCCACAGAGTGGCCAAAGAGATGAACCTGTCCACACGGTAACAAACATTTGCTCGTTGTAGATGTTCAAAATATTTTCAATTCTCAAATCCACAGACGTAGAGAGTATACATACTATTTTGTTTTTTGCAATCTTTGTGACGAGCTTGGAAATAAAAATATGCTGGAAAAAATATTTTGTGAATTTAATTGTGCGTCTGCGTTCAGGGTGGTGTCGTACCAGATTCGATATGAAGGGAACGTGACCAGCGATACCAAGATCAAGTTCATGACAGATGGTGTTCTGCTGAAGGAGATTCAGAAGGTATCATCTTTACTCTCCATTGACTCATTTTGATAAAATGAAGTAAACATGACAGACTTTGGTCTACTGGTATTTTGGATTTTACCATGAATGTAGGTGGTGAGGAAACATCCAGGTGACTTCTGCTTTCCTTCATGACGACTGAGAGACAGACAGACAGAGCGATCATAATAAAAACAAATCCTGCCCGTGCTGATGTAGTGATGAGAAACCATATTTATAGTCCAGAACACAGAATATGAGGATGGTGAGACGCATTATTTTCAGTCTGAAATGTAGCTAATTCAGCTTAAAAACTCCCTGTTTTAATGAGCCGACATGACGTTGGAGTTTTTTTTATATAAATATGAGTAATGGAAAAGTGGAAAACTGTGACTGAAAGCACTTTTGCATCAACAATTGACTTGTTTGTAATACACAGTACATTTGATCTGCATGAACCTTTAATTACCTCGATGTTTCTGTGTCTTGTCTCATAGGACTTCCTGCTCCAGAGATACAGTGTGATAATCATAGACGAGGCTCACGAGAGGAGTGTGTACACAGACATCCTCATCGGACTGTTGTCTCGTATCGTCCCGCTCAGAAACAAGGTAAGAGACTCCGCTGTGCAAAAAGTCACTTAATGTTTAAAGCCTGAATTACAGACAGCATGCACGACATCATCTTGTGTTTTATTCATTTTAATCCCTACTCTGTTTCGTCCCACTCTTCACGTCTCTGCAGAAAGGTATGCCCATGAAGTTGCTGGTCATGTCAGCTACTCTGCGAGTGGAGGACTTCACAGACAACACCAAGCTGTTTCGGACGCCTCCGCCTGTAATCAAGGTGGACGCTCGCCAGTTCCCGGTCACTATACATTTCAACAAGCGCACCCCATTGGATGATTACACTGGAGAAGTTTTCCACAAAATCTGCAAAATCCACCGGATGCTGCCTCCAGGTGCACATACACACACGACACATTGTCTCAGATTTTGTACTTTTTAGTATTAAGATTTGTTTACTACAATACTAAATTGATCTACAGGGATGAAATCAAAGATCATCAAATCATTTAAAGAACATTGGAAGATAACCAATCTGTCTCTTTCATGTTATATGATGAAAATACTTTTTACTCTTCATTTAGCTGGCATCCTTCTACTAACTGATACCAGTTTTCATCTACGAGCATGCGTTATCTAACTAACTAAAGTCTTAACATACACATGTTTAACATCTCAATTCAAACAATTCTCATTAATAATATCACCGTCATTGAATTAACAGATCAATACAATAATGAAAATATAACAACACACTCTTATTTATTTGAGGGGAAACTAACTGAAAAATATCTTTTAAATCCATCAGATTAAAGAAAGAAAGGAGAATCTTGTAGCTCTCTGATAGGTGTTTGTTGAGATAATGTGGCGAGATGCATGAATTGCAAATTGTTAGTTAATATTTATCTGTACAAATGTTCAATTCAGATCTAGAATAACTACTCAGAGTAATTTGCTGTAAGTAAGCAGGACAAACTGCAGTTGCAGGAGTTTAACCTTCACACACTCACCACCACACTGATGCCTTGTCTCTGTCCTTCAGGTGGTATCCTGGTGTTTCTGACCGGTCAGGCAGAAGTTCACACTCTGTGCAGAAGACTAAGAAAAGCTTTCCCCTTCAGGAGGGGTAACACAACCACTGGTGAGTGTAACACACACCTGTTTGCCCCGTCACACAGACAAATCTCTGAGTTTTATTTTCTATGTTTACGTGTTTTTGTGTTCAGGTGGAGACGAGGAAGCAGACACCTCAGAGGCGATGAGGAAGTTTAAGAAGGCCAAACAGAAGAAGACTGTCGTAAGTCTACTTTTAGTAAAATGCCCCTAAAGGCGTCTGTAACCTAACAGACCCTTTTTATGTGTGTGTTTTTGGGATGTGATTAAAGCGTATTTTAAGAGGGTCATCTGTGCCTCCAGTCTTTGCCCCGAATCGACCTGGATAACTACTCCGCCCTCCCGGTGGATGAAGGGGACGAGGACCGAGAGGCGGGGATTGGAGACGAGGAGGACGGAGGCTCTGACCTGGAGATTGGAGACGACCCCGCTAATGCAGGCAAGCTACTCCAAATGAATAACTCTCCACATCCAGTCGGATTTATTTCATATTTAGATAAGTGCTCACTAATTCTCTGTGTTTTGTCTCTGTAGAGGAGAAGGCGGACCCCTCCATTCCTCTCTATGTTCTCCCCCTGTACTCTCTGTTGGCTCCGGAGCAGCAGGCTAAGGTGAGATTAATATCTCATGTCCGCACAAAACCGATAACAAACTTTGATCCATGAGTCGTAGTAGAAGTAGGGATGTTTTTGCACAACTGGGCTAGAAAAAGGGGGAGGTCTTTAAAGGTGGCTGTAGTGTGGATGTAGGTCCAGTTTATTACATGGTCGATTGCAGAATCATGTTGTTACCCTGCTTGGTTCTAGTCCGTAAGCGAATTAAGTGAACTAAATTCTTAATGAAACAGCATTTGAAGAGTATCTTACTTCTTGTCTTGATGTTTCTCTTAAAAAATATGATGTTGGAACGGTTAGAAACTAGTGTAATATTACTTTAAATAACGAAAGGCAGTTTTATTTGAGTCTTACAGGGGGATTGTTCAGAAGACGTTTCATTTGTGCTTACTAGTACACAATAACTTAACAATTAAAGTCACACTGTTTTCCAGAAAATGTATTTAAGATTTAAGATTTTATCATGTAACCACCACAACCAGCTACTAGTTATAACTAATTACTCTGTATGTTTATGTTAGCTATTGTGTAAATCAGATTTATTAACAAGACAGTGGTCTATTCTGTACAGATTTAGGTTTTTTAACTTACTATGATATCTTGTATGCGTGCGTCTCTTGTCTGTAGGTGTTCAGACCTCCTCCACCTGGTACTCGTCTGTGTGTGGTATCCACCAACGTGGCCGAGACGTCTCTGACCATCCCTGGCATCAAGTACGTGGTTGACTGCGGCCGAGTTAAGAAACGTTTCTACGACCGAGTGACCGGAGTGTCGTCCTTCAAGGTCACGTGGACCTCGCAGGCCTCAGCCAATCAGAGGGCAGGTAGAGCAGGGCGAACAGAGCCAGGACACTGCTACAGGTCAGGACTTTGAAGCTGTGTGATAATATAATTACATGGTTGTTTTCTTTACTTGAGGAGGATATTCATAATGTTTGTCGCTCTGTTTCTATGATGTTTCTGCAGGTTGTACTCATCTGCAGTATTTGGAGACTTCAGTTTGTTCTCGGAGGCAGAGATCACTCGCAGGCCTGTGGAGGACCTGGTTTTACAGATGAAGGACCTCAACATAGATAAGGTAAGTAAAAAGCGAAAGACTCAAACTTACCAGCCGACTGAGTGTAATGCTGCTGTATAAGAGAAAAAAAGAAGTCTTGTCATAAAAATGGCGTCATATTTACTGTTTTCTGCAGGTGGTCAATTTTCCCTTCCCCACGTCTCCCTCTGCTGAAGCTCTTGTTGCAGCAGAGCAGTTATTAGTCTCGTTGGGGGCTCTACAGGAGCCGCCTCGCACTGGAAGGTAACCAACTGTCTGTCGATGGGTTTCCCAGTCTTTACCTAGTGTTGAGGGATATTTGATTCTGCCTACACTCTGATTCTTACAGTGAAGCCTTAAAAAAAAGTTACTTGAGAGAATAATCTGTTAATCAATAAGAAAAGATTTTTGCCCTTTTTTGTGGACATTTGAGAGTATAACAAACGGGTGTTATCAGATTCCTCCTGTTGTCCAGGGAAGTCAACTGTTGATTTATTTTTGTCCTATAAGGGTGATCGAGATGGAGCGGGCGAGGCTGAGCTGTCCCATCACCCCCCTGGGCAGAGCAATGGCTTCATTCCCTGTGGCACCGCGTTATGCTAAAATGTTAGCTCTCGGTAAGCAGCAGGATTGTCTGCCCTACGTCATCGCTGTGGTGGCAGCCATGACAGTGCGGGAGCTCTTTGAAGACCTTGACAGGTGAGGACGCATGTTTGCACTAAAGCTCAGTGGTCTCCTCATGCAGCTTACTTCATTTTGTTTATATATTTTTCTACTTGTAACACGTTTTTGTTTCTCCTCAGACCTGCAGGTAGTGAAGATGAGAGCTCCAAGCTCGCCCAGCGTCGAGCTCGGCTGACCCAGATGAGGAGGTTGTGGGCTGGACAAGGAGCGTCACTGCAGCTGGGGGACCTCATGGTCATGCTGGGTAAACCCAAAAGTCTACAAACACATTTTATTTTGGACAGAACTTTTACATTCACCCCTTCAAGATGCATGAAGGGGTACAGAATGTTTTATATTAAGTACATTGATTATTATATATATTATTATTATACTATATTTCTGACTACAGGTGCTGTTGGTGCTTGTGAATTTGCTGGTTGTACTCCTAAGTTTTGCGAGGAGAACGGCCTGAGGTATAAAGCCATGGTGGAGATCAGGAGGCTCAGAGGACAACTTACTAACGCAGGTACATACACACACACACAGAAAACCTGACACATAATGTGCTGCAGAAACAAAACGGAAAATAATGTGTTCTCTCATCCCAGTGAACGCCGTGTGTCCAGAGGTGGGAGTATTTGTGAATCCCAAGATGGCTCCACCGACAGAGCACCAGGTGGTTTGCTTGCGGCAGATCGTTCTGGCCGGACTGGGAGACCATCTTGCAAGGCGTGCGCAGGCAGAAGATATACTGGACCCAAAATGGAGGAATGGATACAAGGTAAGTTACTCTTAGGACTGTAATTGTGATTTAGGAGAGTCTACTATCCTTCACTTTCCCACCTATCTGTTTTCTTGTTGTTTGTAGACGCCTCTTATGGACGAGCCGGTGTTCATTCATCCCACCTCTGCGCTGTTCAAAACGCTGCCGGAGTTTGTCGTCTACCAGGAGATCATGGAGACCACCAAGATGTACATGAGAGGTAAATGAGCTTGTGAATGAATGTGAAAAAACGGGGGCTCATTAATTATTATTTATAGTTGTCTAATATGCAGTGTCAAGTTAAGGTGTGGCACAGATTCAAGCTGGCAATCAGTATAGCTTCCCCCCTTTCAAGCCCTCACTGGAAAAATACCTTTGAGTTCATGTGAAGTGCCGCTGGGCCACATTTTATGTCATTAAAGCCAGTCACAGGGACAGCTTACTGTGTTCAAGTTATCACCACAGTGTCAGACTCTGAAACCCCCTTGTGTGGGCAAATCAGTGGATTTTTGGTGTAATGTTTTCTTTGCTTCACACGGCTCAGAAGTTTTGATGTGTTCAAATGCCAATCGTATCTCAGAATTCTTGCATCTGTGTGACTTCTACATTGCACAATATTGAGGTGACAAGCCAAATTTCAGGACAACAAAGTTTGTCTTGAGTTGTTTTTGTTGCTGCTGTTGTTGAAGCTAGATTTGCAGGCTGATGGTTTCACCTGGTGGAATGTCTTCCTTTCTGTCTCTGTCAGGTATGTCAGCAGTAGAAGCACAGTGGGTCCCCCAGCTTCTGCCTCAGTATTGTCATTTCGGCTCCCCTCTGGATTCTCCGTCGCCGTGGTTCTGTTCGTCTGCAGGCACCATCAAATGTCACCGCTCAAGCACCTTCTGTAAGTTTTCTACAGTTGAGCATCATTGATACGATTCTACTGAAAGGTGTCTCTGGCTACATTTGTCTGATTTCTGTGTCTCTCCTGCAGTCCGTGTAGCTTGGCAGCTGCCAGCAGTGGAGATGGAATATCCAGAAGGCCTGGAGCGTTACAAGCTGTTTGCCAGGTTTCTGCTGGAGGGACAGGTACTGCAGCAAAACCTGACAGTTCCCCATCTCTGTTCAGTCTCAAGTTTCAATTGGGCATGAAAGCTTGAGCCTGATCATTATGTCCTTAAGAATCCTGACCACTGCTAGAGGCTAAAATTGTGTATTACCTTGTATTAATTATTAGTAGTAATAATTATTGAACTTCCTCTCTTGTATTGTTTATTTAGATCCCTAGTAGTTGTTACCTTGGAAAAACTACTCTTAAACTACTCTATATACAGTATAATCAACATATATTTCCACTGACACTATCACCACTACACCAACCCAATAAAAAGCTGTAAAAGTGATGCCTGGGCCTGATCAAACCTGACAGGATTGCTTAGGCATTAAGCGTAATATTTGCTTTGTCTGGTTTGCAGGTTTGTCCTAAACTAAAGAAACACAGCAGCCACCTTCTCTCAAACCCCTCCATCATGCTGAAAACATGGGCAAAGTAAGTTGGTACTCTCACATACACACTGCTCTGCTGCCTTTGAGGCATTTCTCTGTTTTGGTCAATCAACAAATTGACTTGTTTCATGGAAGGGCTTTTATCTTACCGTTTTATCTTTTCTGCTTCAGGCTGCAGCCGAGGACGGAGGCTTTGCTGGGAGTGCTGGTGTCAAAGAGAGTTGACTGCAGAGACGCCCTCCTCTCTGTCTGGAAAACTGAAGATAAATGTGAGGATTTAATGTGCTTAGCATGACGTTGCCCGAGTTTGATTTGATTCTTATTATTTAATCTTGTCGTTCTATCATGTATTTTTCTCCTCCTACAGTTCTGTTGTCTGCATACTGCCAGTGGTTACCTGAAGCCATGCATCAAGAAGTAGCCAAAAGTTGGCCTCCGATGTGAAGGCTTACATCTGAAAAGAAGGCAGAAAATGATATTACACACTTAATGTGACCCATGTTGACATACAGATCCGTAGAACTCCCTTCTTCACCATCAGAGGGCTTCTTCACACCTTAAATATTCTCAAAGTGCAACTACAATACCACAACACTGCCTTTTCTCAGTTTTGTATTTTATATACTGTATCTATGACTTGTACAGTTTTTTTTCATCCAGAAGATATTTCATCTCAAGCTCTATAATGACTTTTAACTTGTTGTCAGTGTGCTGCTGTGAGTGATGTATGTCTGATTTGGTCTTCATAAGACTCATTAAAACTGTGTGGCTCTGAATACGACTGCTGTGTGATTTATTCATGCTGTCTGTAAAGCTTGAGCATGGAGGCAAATATTGTTTAACAGAAAACAAACTGGCGGAGTTACGCGAAATATCTGAACATTTACCAGGCAGGCAGTGTCTAATGAGAAGATGGTATTGGTTGAGATTGAATTTTTGACACCCACCACATGGTCCATTAAGTAGCTAACGAAATGCATCTTGTGAGATGTTAAATGGTATTTGCCGCTTTTGGAGTTTGATTAATGCGAGGGACTAAGAGCCTCTGTTGCTTCTTTTTATTTAAAAAAAGTGAGTCCAACTGCAGCTGTTAGAGTATTTATAATAATGTAATGTAAAATTTTCATCTTTAATATTCTCATGGGAAGCTAAATGGGAAGTCGTTTTCATCTAAAAATGGAGGATATTGCAGGGAACATTTTATTAGGAATTAGAAAATGATTATTTCAATGGGCTGCTGTGATTGGCCAACTTCTGTCGTGTCGTCATTTCCTATTGTCAGCGAGTACACTTCCGGAAGAAGCGGATGACAACAGTGGAAATCTGCATCCCCTAGGCAAATTTTCAAATAAGAAAACAGAAACAGACATTTCGATTTGAGTCGTTTGACGACCAAATACCCAAACTGTCGACATGGTGAGTAACACTCTGCTTTTATTCAACGTTGACGATACATTCATCTCAAAACAAACCGTACTTGAAGCAGTTTAGCTAGCGAGCGGCTAACAACAACACGACAGCAGCAGGAAGGTGCCCTGTCATGTTGGAATTAAAGTCCTACGTGGACGTTACCGACTCACGTAAAATATAAGTGTGTGTGTTTGTTAATGAGAGTTTGTTTGCCCCACAGTTTTCCTTCCACGTATTTGACCACCCGATGTCCCGGGGTTTTCAGAACCGCTTTTCCACTCAGTACCGCTGCTACTCGGTGTCCATGCTGGCAGGTCCTAACGACCGCTCCGACGTGGAGAAAGGAGGCAAAAGTAAGTATTATTGTCATAAAAGTTGGCCATATACTTTCAGACACTTCCAGTTAAACGTTTGAAAACAAACAGGTTTTGGCATCTTTGGTAAAATCTCAAGAATTCTGCAGTAAACATAGGGGTGAAATGATAGAAAGAAATGTCTAATTAGAGTGATCAATTTCTCATTTTCTTTCTTAGTAGGTCTAGTTCATTCATAACAAACAGTTACCATTCATTCATACTTGTACCTTATGTGTTTGTGTTGTTAACGTGATCTTGTTTGTTGCTAATGTCTCAACTAATTAACTTTTCTTTTTTTCTCTTAGTAATAATGCCACCTTCAGCCCTCGACCAGCTCAGTAAGTCCAAGTTAAATCAAGATCCTCTTCATTATAAATGTCCTGTGTGAACGAACCCTTCATGGTTGTAACCTTTCTCCTCCTTTTCCTTGTACAGGCAGGCTTAATATCACTTATCCAATGCTGTTCAAACTGACCAACAAGAACTCAGACAGAATGACACACTGTGGTGTTCTGGAGTTTGTGGCAGATGAGGGGATCTGCTACCTGCCACACTGGGTGAGAAACAGTAACAAGTTTAATGTCTGCTGTCATCAGTGGTGGAATTCTAAAGTATTGTATCAGTCAAGGCAGTACTGATATTTGCTTTGTTTTGTGTGCTGCAGATGATGCAGAATCTCCTGCTGGAAGAAGGTGGTCTGGTCCAAGTGGAAAGTGTTAACCTCATGGTGGCCACTTACTCAAAGTTCCAGCCACAGAGCCCTGACTTCCTGGACATCACAAACCCCAAGGCTGTGTAAGAAACATCAGTTAGGATCGTTAAATAGACCTTTTTTCATATTTTGTGTTTTTGTGATTAACTGAGTAGTCACTTTATTACAGACTGGAGAACGCATTGAGGAACTTTGCCTGCTTGACAACTGGTGATGTCATAGCGATCAACTACAATGAAAAGGTAAATACATTTATTCAAATTAGTGTTGAACTAATATGTGTATATGTTTATCTCTGCTAATGGAATCTGTGTGTTTGTTTCAGATATATGAGCTGCGAGTAATGGAGACCAAGCCAGATAAAGCAGTATCCATCATCGAGTGCGATATGAACGTAAGACTCTCTATATTGTCTCAGACAACATTAAAGTATTCCGTTGCGTTCTACACTTTAAATGTGTTGTGACTCTGTTTCTCAGGTGGATTTCGATGCTCCTTTGGGTTACAAAGAGCCTGAACGACGACCTCAGCACCAGGAAGAACCAACAGTAAGGACCAAACCCTAAAGACACCTTTACATTTTGTGCTCTGAACAATTTTATAAAATTAATTTTCTTCACAGGAGGAAGAAACAGATCCCAGCAGTTACGCTGACATGGATACAGGATTCAGAGTGAGTAAATGTTGCTGTGGGTTAGTGACAAATAAATGTCCCTATGACTTCTGATAGCCGTGATTCTTGGAGCTAATGTAACTTCTAACCTGTTTCTGATCCTTAGGCTTTCACCGGCTCTGGCAATCGTTTGGATGGTAAAACAAAAGGCATTGAGCCCAGCCCTGCCCCTCTTGGCCCAAGTGACATCAAAAGGTGAAAAGATGTTCAGTATTTCATACAAGTGTAACACAATGGTTTAACTATTCAACATGATAACGCTGCAACATTATAAGGCTTCTCCTTTTAGATTTTGTTTTTTTAGACAGCAGATGGTAGAGAGATGACAGGAAATGAGGGGAGTGCCACCAGTCAACCCACATTATGTTGTTTTTGGTCCTTTGGCTGTTTTAGACAAGATCTCTCAGATAGGAGTAAATCTTACATCTTACAGTGTGACACGGTGAGACACAGCAGATTGTCAGCTGATGCATAGAGTTGTAAACTCTGAGTGGTTCTGGCAGTGTGAGCAATTCTGTATCATGTTCTCACTTTTTTGCTGGTGCTACAGACTGGTGTACAAACTATGCCACTATGGTACAGTAGAGCATAACAGGAAATTACAAAAAACTGGAAATACTGAGTCTAATGCCTGTTGGAGAATTGCCAAACCAAACCACGCCTATCACTGCCAAACCAAGACTGCGTCCACACCCTTCTAATTGTGCATCCTTGGGTTTCTCCAGGCATTAAACTCTCTGCTGCTCGTTGCTCACTTCCCCATGTCATCTTGTTTTGGTGTCACATGACATGGTCTCCTTTGCTTTTAGGAGATGTAATTCATACTTTGCACAATGTGACATATTAGTTCACGAGATTATTGGAGGTCCACACTGTGTGGAGACCATTAGTGGAACCTGTTCAATCTTTGTTTTACCACACATCACTGAACATTGAACCTTTCTACCAGTGTTTTGTCTTGAGTGTAAATTCCTAATCTTAAACTCTCGTCTTTCATTACAGAGGCATTCCCAACTATGAATTCAAAGTTGGCAAGATCACCTTCATCAGAAACTCGAGGCCTCAGCCCAGGAAATTTGTAGACGATGTAAGAAAAGTGAAGGATTTTATCGCATTTGTAAATATTTAACTAGGCTGTATTTGCAGTCTCTCACACTCTTTTCCAGTACAGCCTTTTTCTGTAGCACATCAACCAAACTATTTTATTGTGTGATTCATTCTATTTATTTGTATTGAATTCTCTAAATACATTTCCTTATGTAGCACTCATGCTGTAATTATCCAGTTTTAAATTTCACTGTTAAATCTATTTTAATCCTCTCAGGATGACGCCTTGAACAGATTCATCGCCTTCTCTGGACAAGGACAGTCACTACGTAAGAAGGGCAGAAAGCCTTGAAGGATTTCAAGTGGAGAGACTGCCTAATGTGCACAGACTCACCATATCTATTGTCCCCTTCAACAGCAAAGTAAAAAAAAAACCTGGCCTTCAGATGCATTGGGGTTTTGTGTCTCTCTCTGAAATCTGAGTTTTGCTGTGGAGTTGGATTATATGTCATTAAAACTCTGACAGTAATATTTTGCTCAACAGAGGCTGAGCTGCATAAAATGCTGTCAGTTGTAATTTGGTATTCATAAATCCAGGGTGACTGATTTGAGCCAGGTGTAGTAAACTATATCACCACACCACCAACACAAAGAATAACTTGCATTGTTGTAATGATATCAGATTTGAATTACCTTTTGATTGAGTACATTTTCCATATTTGTTGCATTTTTACACTTCTCTTTAAATATACTATTATCCAGAGTCCCACTGATAAAATGGGAGCAATAATAGCTCAGTACTTCAGTTTTTAATTATTAAAAGAATTACATTTTATGCTTGAGGGTTTTTTTTCTGAGTTACAGGAATAATTTGCAAGTGTTTTTCCTTTTTCCCCAGTTTATTTGCAGACAAATAAAGTACTGTTTTGAAATGAATTGATTGCAGGTAATAATTATTTTTGTAATGTCTTAAGCATATACATGAGCTACCAAATGTGATTGGAATTTAATAGTGTAATAATGTAATTAGACCAAGTGTAATGGCATGGAAAATATTTAAAATATTTGAAAGCCAATAAGAAATTTACTGAAACAGGTGCTTGACTTAGATTTCATGCAGAGTAGCTTTAAATCAATTGGACACAATGATGTGACTATAATTATGGAATGTTTAGTGTGCTCATCTTCAGCGATATTCTTGATTCATTTTGATGTTTGCTTTTCAAAAGCGCTTTATAGCCTTAAGTGAGTCTTTTCAAAGGAAGTGCTGTAAAGTTGTGTGGTGGGGCTTTTATTGTGAAATGAAATCAAACCGGACGTACTGTTCCTGTTGAAGCTAACGCAGCTAGCAATGGAGCGGCCAGAACGTCCGTGGAGGGTAAATATGATATCGTTTATTACGTTATTGCTTAATGTCCTGAGTTAATTTAATCTGGCTTGTTCTTGACAGTCCTGATTAAGAGTGGGGAGTGCCAAATATGAACCAAATAGTTAGCAAAGTCATTAGCCAAATTAGCTGTTTGCTAAAATGCCGAACTAACCTTAGCTAGCAATAAGCAATGTCAGATAGAGCAGGAGGTTTTAACAGAAACCCGCAGTTATTTATCTGATCGACGATTTGCTTTGAAATCAAGCTAACATTAGCTTAGTCCAATTTAAAAACTCGCTACATGTGAAAATAGATAATTGTAACGCCAGGTTAGCCACTGAGACTGATGTTCATCTAAACCTTAGCGACCGTAGGGAGGTGCTGTCAGACAGCTATTTAATTCCTGCTTTATTTAAAATAAGTGAACACAGAATTAAGCTCCTCAATACTTCAGAAGGCGTCTTGTTTGTGGACGATTAATTAATTCAAATATATTTGTAAACCCAACGTTTAACAAAGACATTACGAAATAAATATCATATGAATAATTGACTAAATAAATGCTTTAAATTGTTAAATAATTCACAACATTTTAGCTTCTGCTCATTGGTATGAAATTATTTAATCCCGCCTATTTTCACAATAAGGTCATTTTTATTTAATTCCAGGAGTTTCTGTTTCAGAATGGCCTTTTCCCCAACTTTGTTCAGTGCCATTTTTTCCAATTATAGTTTTATTTAATAATGTCACTTTTTATGTATCACCAAGTCAATTAAGACAAATGGTCTTGAATGAGGTTGGAAGCACAAACCATGGCCAGCCACACAACTTTAACACTTCCCAGGTAGATCCTGTTCTCTTACATGTTAGGCGTAACCAGAGAAGTGGATGTGATGCAGTAATTCACCGGACACAGCAGTAGGGGGGGAAAATATCATTTGTACAAGTTGTTTTGGTGATGTTTCCTGCCTTTGTCTGTTTGCACAGTCACCCCGGGCCTGTGATGACTATTTGTGTGAATTCAGACACTGCAAAAGCTTGTGGAATCGTTTTCACCACTACTACACTTACGGTACCTTCCCATCCTGCCAGCAGTGGAAAGAGGACTATCAAAACTGCAGAGAGTGGGAGAAACACAGAGGTGCCAAGGCCAAGGTACAGTTGCAGGAAATCACATTGTTTAAAGACCTAGACTTTTGATCTGTGTGACACTATCCAGGGTGACTGTCCAAAAAAATGCATGTAAACTTGAAAATGAAATCAGCCATTTTATACGTCATCTATCTGTATTGCAGGAAGCCTTGCTGCAGAGTGAGAGGAACAGAGTGGCAGAGCAGAGAAAGTTCACCCCAGTGTGGGAACTGAGGCGAGACCCTCCCAGAGATTGGCACATGCCCCTGAACCAGGAAAAGCCTCAGGACTCCTGAGCGGTCACTGTAAACCTGCTATGTCTGTTCCATGGCGGCCAAAGCAAAGTGAAATGAAGATTTTAGATTCTTGTCACTTAATGGACTTAAGGAAATCGTTTAGAGCCACATGCAGGAGAGACTTCTCATCACTCATCTCAAGTTGTATTCAATGAGCTCGTCTGAAAACAGATGTTAAAAAAGTGGTGGCAGCATCTGGTGGTCAATGATGAGGATGACAGCGTCTGTTCAACCTGCTAATTACAACATGATCTCCGCAAAGGCAGTGTTGTTTAGTGTTAAGTGTTTTGTTCATAAATAATGAATTCTCCAAAGCTTGTGTAACCTGAAGCACCCACAGACTCGCTGTAAATTAGTTTTAGTATTAATTTCCTTGTTTTGTTCTGTGTTTAGTTTAAGGAAAGGGCAATATTAAGTCAAATAATGCAATGAATACCTTTTCGAGATTCCTCATAGGTAATGAATGATCTGTCGTGCGTTGTTTTGATAGGAGTTAAATAAAAAATTGATGGTGCACTAGAGTGTACTCACACGCTTTTGTTGGCATAAAACAGGAGATTTGGCTCTAGAAGCCGGTCAACATTTCTCAATAATACTATGAATGGTCTTCAACCTTATTAAATGTGCTGTTCTTGATGCTGTAGGTACTCTTCTGTGATGAATACATATTGGTGCATGACAGAATTCAGCTTTACAGTTTCAGCCCATACAGAGTTGTACATCCGTTTTCTGTCTTATGTAATTGATTAAATAACAATGTTTAAAATTATTCTGAACAAATTGGATCAATAAAAAACTTTTATTTTGTTTTCTTCTGTTGTGTTTTATACAGAGATGTGAATGTGAAAAAAAATCAGACTATTCAGTGCATAATTTCCATGAATGTTGTTGCACTTGATACAGAAATTAAACGACAGAGGTGACTGTAGAATTCAACAAAGAAAGAACATATGCACAGTGTCCTTCACATCTGTACATGCAGGCTGTTCAAAGGCTGCATCTTGTCTCACTGAATCATGTACAAACAAGGACACACAAATAAATGACAATACACACAGGCTGCACCCACAGCTACTCCCTGTCCATCACTGTGTGTAAACTTTAGTGATGTTGTTGTATTTCCCATCAGGAGCTTCATACGTGGTCTTTGGCGGTGTGTAGGTAGGACCTTCATGAGAGAAGGGAAACAGAAGCAGGTCTGGTTTCAGCGCTGCCTGGTACAGCTCTTCAGACTCTAACTTCAGCTCCTCCATCGCCTCCCTCTGTGCCTCCAGAGCAAGTTCAACAGCCTGCACTTCCGCCATGTGCTGCTCCTGCAAGACGAGCACATCAAACTATAGCTCAATAAATGCATGATGGAGCGCAAAGGTCAGAAGCATTTTCTATAAAAGCTTAAGTGATGGAGGTGTGATAGGTAAGTGGTGACCTGTTTGTATCGACACCACTCCTTCAGCAGCAGGGCTCGACCCTCACTCTCTTCAAATGACAGCCTTGGTGCAGAGCGGTTCCTTTGTAAGAGAATAATAAACACCAATTTATAGCACTTTAAAGTCAGCAAGCACCACAATAGCAGGGAAAGAACAAAAGGTACAGTACGTCAAAGGAAGGCGAATGATACGTATAAGATATTAAAATTTGTCATTTTAATGTTGAGCAAGTATTAGCCAGTCTTCTGATGTTGTGTTAATGTCTGAGAGCCTTAATACCAAAAGACTTTTTAAATTTACTGTTTGGAACAGCAAACTTGACTGAAGAAAAATTCAAGTAAAACCCAAGTCATGACTGTTTTGAAATCTGAATCTGTGGAGAACAGATCTGGATTCAGTCTGGTCTCTGAGTTAAGATTTTCAGCTGCCCACTGGTTATGTAACATAATCTTGACCACAGATCCAGTGGGCAGAAACAGCAAAAATGTTGACCTCCTTGGATTAATTAAACTGCTCCTCCTGCTGCTAATTGTATCCGGTGCGAGAGGAGTTTGACGCTGCTTCCCGACAGTACTACAGCTGAGAGGTGAGAACATATTTCTTTTTCTGACAGTTTCAGTCGAAATGTGACAAAGCATCAAGACAAAAAGGATGCGGCTGGCGTTATCCTACTTTTTTGTTACTGTCAAAACAATTCCATGAAAAGACCAAAACCAACATGTTGTTCATTGATGCATTTTTAATAGATTTAATAGTTCTGATAAGCTATATCAGGCTTTAGCCACTGAGGCAATACTTTGTATTTGATGACAATAAGAAAAACATTGTGTATGTATGTCACCACACCCAGCACAGCAGGTAGGTTAACAATACTTCAGCACAAATGTCACGTGATTACTTGAAAATGACGGCATGGACAACAGTGAAATGAGCTGTACCTTGTTTCATCCAAGCATTTGGCTGGAGTGATGAGGTCCTCTATTGGGATGAGCTCAGGTGGAACCTTCTCCAGCTTCTTCAGCTTTTTTTTCAGCCTCTCTCTTATCATCTGCTCCCTTCTTGGGTCCACTTTCTTCTTCTTTTTAGGCTCTGCTCTTAAACGTACAAAGTATAGCCCTATGTGAGCATATTCAATCACAAGATATATTTTCAAACAGATCTGGGGAATATATGAATATAATATATACTGATACTGTGACATGAAACTCAATATTGTCTAGGATTTATGTTGTCATTATGAACAACAAATAGCATCATATCCATATAATTTTACTGTTCTACAGTTAAACTGACACGACATTACTTTGACTTCTGTTTTTAGACCTTTTTTCCTAAGAGGTAAGAACACACCTCAGCTGTACAATCTGGACTGTTAGGGCCCCTACTGACTAAACACCTCTACCTCCAGTTACTAATTATATAGTGATTGCAATGATAAAAGGTGTTAAAGATGTTAAAAGTAGATTTTGGCACAGAGCCACTAGATTAGCAGTTAAATGCAGGATCTGTTTTAGTTAATAATATGTTTGAATAGTGCATATTCCCAAACAAATTTGCAATTAATCACATCACCAAAAACCAACTGACATGCAGTGAACCTGGGACTTTTGAAGCCCCTGTGGCTCTGGGTCTTCAGGGCAGTTGGTTTATAATCCAGCCTTGATCATACCTCAGTGGAGCAGATGTCTTCAGTGTCATCACTGGTGCAAACCAAGGACTCTGTACAGCATGGTGATGTTCTCCCAACAAGAAACTGCAAAACAACACACAACAAACAGTACACAGGTCAAAACACCTGCCTTTTTTTGTTTACCACAGAATTGATTCAGAAGCATTTCTCTACTGAATAACCTTAGCTATTTTAGCTCTAGGTGGCTAGCGACTTGTTAGCTATCAAAGAGAGTTCACATCATCCTATAGACACTCACCTTGACGGAGCTGTCTGTCGGGATAAAACCCTGCAGAGGCAGCGCGATAAAGCCACAGACATGTTTCCCACTGTCTGTCGTTTCACTTTAAACTCATTCCTGTGGTCAGAATAACAGAAATGTTCACATGTAGTTACATATCACTTCGCTTGTCCCCTTGCTTGAGTGACAGAACAGACGCGGCGCGGTAAGATGACGTTGTCGAACGGTCTCGCTCGCAATTTAACGGTCGCACTTTCGAGTATTTTGTTTGCGCACAAAGAAAACATACGGCGTTAAATTTAGAAAACTTCGAAAATACAACCACTAAATAAAACGAAGCAAGACATTCACAGCAATTTGAGGATTTAATAATGTCTTAGTTTGAATTTATATGTAACATTTTTGTCGAATCTAACTGGACGAGTGAAAAGTTATAGGATGCTTTATTTAGGGGAAAGGTCGCGGTTATCCATGGGGTTTATATTCACCGCCGACTGATTCGGAGTGCCACAAGAAGCTATCAGTCGAAAAGTTGGATCCTGACTGTGGTGGTTTATTGAATCGGCATCATGGCACTACTCAGAGGTAAACATACACTTTTCAGTTCATCAGGAAGCAAAAAAAGCAGGCATGCTTGCTGGTGGACAAACTAACTTTGCTAGCTATGCTGCTTTGAGAATGGTTAATGTGAGAGCTATATTTTTCCTTGTGTATTAATGTAGCATTATCTGTGACCTAAAATGAGTGTCATCACTGTAAGTCGACTCTATGTAAATATTAATGTCAGAAAAGTTGTGAAACGTTTTCAGATCACAAAGTAGGCGAAAGGTGACGAGACGGTGTCAAGATCAATAACAGCCGTCCATTGCACTCACCTTTCGACCCATTTAAGTCCAAATATTTTGCTTTTTTACTAATAATGTTTATTATTATCTCCAGTGGTGGGGCACGTGTAAAAGTCCTGCATTCAAAATATATTTAAGTAAAAATATTATCAGTAAAAAAGCAAAAATATGAAGTACGAAGTGACCTATTTCAGTGTTATTATTATTGCAATTATTATTATTATTACATCCTTGGATCATAGATATTGATGCATTGGCTTGGCTGCTCAAGTTGCAGCACACTTTAACTACTTGTAACAACAGATCTCAGATAAGTGTAGCGAAGTAACAAGAACAATATTAGCCTCTGACATTAAGTGGAGTAGAAATATAATATAGCATGAAATGGAAAAAGTACCTCAAAAATTAAATACAGTTACAGTTCCAATTTGTATTTTAATCCATATACAGAGGAGAGTCTAAAATTCAGGACATATTTCACAACACTAGACGCACACCTCCAGCTGTCAGGTGCTACTTTATACGGTTAGTTAGTCAAAAACCAAAACGAAAGCTCAGTGCAGTGCAAATGCAATGGCAAGCCAAGGCATCCTGCGCTTCCTGACACGTACCAGAGGTTAGTCAACAGTTCAATCTCTGATTAGAAACTTAAAGGCATATCAGCGCTGTAGTTCAAGATAAGTATCAGGGACTTGTTTATTATGAAACACTGTGCATCATTGCATCAAGGCATTTGCATTAACTCAAAATGTTGAGAAAATGTGTTTTTCAAATGAGTTCTTGGCAATTCTGGTGAAGATAAATGTTAACTGACCAAGATAATGAAGATTATATATAAATAAAAGGAAATTTGAATGATTTTGTTGTTTCAAAGAAGGCACCACAGTTTAGTACATGTGAACCAACAGGTTTAACTTGCCGATAAAAACATCCACCACACCCCTGGTTCACAGTACATTGATTGTGGCTTCATTTTGATACAGCTCTTAAATCAACAGACATAGTTTGTAATTTTTTTTTTTTAAATAACAGAAAAATTCCATAATCCATGAACATTAATAGTGTGCATATGCCTGTGTGTGTGAGAGAGAAATATTCCTGGGAAAGAGGTGTATACTCTACCTTGAGGACTGAAAATCCACAAGAAGTTCCTCCTCTTATCCCTCCAGTCTAATTTGATCCATCTGATGTTAGTCTCCCCCTTTATACCGTATCTTGTATCTCAATGCACAACCATCTCTGCAGTGTGCACCGCCCAGTACCTCCTGACGCTGTGATCTGGCTCTAGCTCAGTGGTGGGTGGTTTGAAGTCCTTGTCGCTGTACTGAAATGCTGCGTTTCTCTGCAGGTGTATTTGTTGTAGGTGCCAAGCGCACTCCGTTCGGTACCTATGGTGGCGTGCTGAAGGATCACAGTGCAACAGACTTGGCTGAGCATGCAGCCAAAGCTGCCCTCGCTGCAGGGGGTGTGGAACCAGAACTTGTAAACAGTGTCATCATGGGAAATGTCATGCAGGTACCTAAAATCTAACAGATTGCAACTACCAACACATGAAAATGTTAAAATACTTACTTGTGTGCTGACTCGTGTCCTTGGTTTGTTCCTCACCTTTTAATTTCTCTTCATGTACCCCCTTAATTTCAGAGCTCAGCCGATGCACCCTACATTGCTCGTCATGTGGGCCTCAGGTGTGGTGTTCCCATCCCAGTGCCTGCTCTCACTGTGAATAGACTGTGTGGATCTGGTTTCCAGTCCATCATCAATGGTGCTCAAGTAAGCGCTCCACCAAGAGCAAAAAACATTCTGCCAGAAATACAAATGTAGAATTAACTCTAATGTTGTACACTCAGTGACCACTTTATCAGGTACATCTTTAATATAATGCAATGCAATGCAATCCAATCCAAAACAGTTCTGCCATAAAGTCTGCTTTTATGATGCCTGTCAGGCACTATCATGTAGGGCTTAACTATGTGTTAGCATTGAGGTCATAGTTAGCTGTGATGCTGCACTGGACTGTATTATATTCAGAGGTGTATGTGTTACAAAGAGCATGATCCATACATTAATAAAAGTACAATATTTCACATATATCAATTGAACATAATGTGTCTTACCTTTTGTCTTGTTGCTCCAAAACAAAACCCTGTTACCTTGTGTGTTTGTAGGAGATTTGCCTCAGGGAGTCAGAGGTGGTCCTGTGTGGAGGCTCAGAGAGCATGAGCCAGGCCCCGTACGCTGTTCGTAATGTTCGATTTGGTACAAGGTTTGGAGTCGATCTCAAGGTTTGGCTTTTGGTTGATTTTCTCTTTTCTCTCTAACGCTTGACACAAATATACATGAAGCCACGTGAAGGCCATGAAGTCAGCTTGTTGACACAAAGATAAAACCTCTCCTCATCTGCTTGACAGCTGGAGGACACCTTGTGGGCGGGTCTGACTGACCTGCACATCAAAATCCCAATGGGCATCACAGCAGAAAACCTGGCTGAGAAATACCAGATCACACGAGAAGACTGTGACAACTATGCATACCAGACTCAACAAAAGTGGAAGGCAGGTGAGATGGGTTGCATTTCTTGATATTTTTTAAATATTTTCATATTTTCAATATGTTGTTTTTAAACAGGAAATCTGGTATTTCTGCAGTTAAGAAGTTCAAGACAAGCTCATTATTAATAGTTAAATCATAACTTTCTTCTAATTACAGCTCACGAGGCTGGTTGCTACACAGCTGAAATTGCTCCCATTGACGTGAAAGCTAAGAAAGGCAAGGTGTCCATGGCGCAGGATGAACACCCCCGACCACAGACCACACTGGAACAGATGGCCAAACTCGCTCCTGTCTTCAAGAAGGGAGGGACTGTTACTGCTGCCAATGCCTCGGTGAGTTCATGCGTGAGGTGCTGACTCTTCAGGATCTGAAGTGATCCCGTTATTTATCATTCTAGTTGTTGTTTTACTAAACAATAACAATGTTTAATGCTGTAATGTGAAAAGCTAGAAGCATCCATTTAGTTGTTAAATGAGTTATGAGTTGAGGCAGTGACATTTAGCGTTCCACAGAAACACATATTTTAATATAAATATTGTGCAACTATTGTTACGTAACCTTCTATTACTAAAACACTCCTTTCTTGATCTCCAGGGTGTATCTGATGGTGCTGCTGCTGTGGTGATTGCAAGTGAAGATGCACTTAATGAACATAAGCTCACTCCACTGGCCAGAATCGTGGCCTACCATGTGTCTGGTTGTGACCCGAGCATTATGGGAATTGGTGAGTGACACCACTGTTATGGAGATGCGATTTAATCCCTTTTGAATTAAAAGCAATGAATGACTAAATAAACTGTTGCGGTATTTGACACGTTTCCTTAAACTTCCGGTTTTCTTTAAATCATCTTAGGTCCTGTTCCAGCAATCACAGAAGCTCTTAAAAAAGCCGGTCTGACCATCAATGATATGGATCTTGTGGAGGTTTGTTTCTAGTGAAAAATCTCTGTAACTTCCCTCCTATGAAGTCATTTCATCAGTAGTGGAAGAAGTACTCAAAGTAGCAATCCATCAGACTCCATTACAAGTAAAAGTCCTGCATTCAAAAGTCACTTATATCAAAGTACAGAAGTATTATCAGCAAAATGTGAAAGT
Organism: Enoplosus armatus; assembly: GCF_043641665.1. NCBI lineage: Eukaryota > Metazoa > Chordata > Actinopteri > Centrarchiformes > Enoplosidae > Enoplosus > Enoplosus armatus. Next base: position 8,313,612 of record NC_092183.1, on the reverse strand, counting down.
ACTTGCTCTGTGGAAAATTATTAAATTGTTATTACTGAGGCATTCATGTATAAGCAGCCTTTTACAGTTGTTGCTGGTTGAGGTGGAGCTAGTTTGAACTACTTTTATATGCAGTTATCTAGTTTACTCCAGTGGTTCTCAACCTAGGGGTCGGCCCCCTCCTAAGGGTCACAAGATAATGCTTGTTTATAAAGGGGACACTAGTCAAAAAAGGTTGGAAACAACTGGTTTAATTTTTAAGGATGTGCTGTATTTGATATGTTTATCATGTTTTTTTATTAAATGTAAAATCTTATTCTGCCATGTAACCAGTAACTGCAGCTGTCAGAAAAATGTAGTGGAGTAGAGATTGTACTTGATTTAAATGTACTTCATATATGTTTTGATTCATTCTGGTAGTTATTACTCAGTTGTGTCATTGATGTGATTTGCTTACAGGTGAACGAGGCTTTTGCCCCTCAGTACCTGGCGGTTGCCAAGGCTCTTGGTCTGAATCCAGATAAAAGCAACGTTGACGGCGGAGCTATTGCCATCGGACATCCTCTCGGTGCTTCTGGAGCACGCATCACTGCCCACCTGGTTCATGAGCTCAGGTAGCCTTGTCCTCAGTAATTATATGAATGGTATATCAGGGGAGATGTCTGTGCATTAAGAAGCTTTTAATAATGAGGTTTGTTTTCGACAGGCGACGAGGAGGCAAGTACGCTGTCGGCTCTGCCTGCATCGGTGGTGGTCAGGGCATCGCCATCATCCTTGAAAATTACTGACTGAAGAAGCTGCCAGAATCAGAAGAATTCCTGTAGAAGAATGTCTTGCACCACCATCCATTCGCATTAAATAATGACACATGCTAAAAAGAGATTTTTTTAAAAAACCTTTCACATACACTTAAACAGCAAATGTTCTGCTGCTTGGTTTTTCTCTGGCACTCAAAGAAAACTATCACGCAACATGCATTTTTTCTGCTTACTGTTGATACATGTTTCAGTCTATTTATTCAAAATTGTACAGTAAATATTTCAGTCCAGTGTTGCCTTGGAAGCCACTGATGTTTCTGCGCTCTCTGTACCAGGGTGCAAGAGACTGTTTATGTATGTGCCTGCAATACAGGGCTAGGTCCTTGGTCACATGAAGATGTGTAGTATCTTATTAACTCAAAAAGTATAGTTTGTGTTGGGTTATAGTAAGGTTTCAAGGAACTCTTAACTCTGATGTTTGCCTTAAAATGTTCTCTATCACTCCGTTATCAGGTATCAGCCTGAAAATATGTCTGACCTGTGATGGCTCCAGCAAAAACTCACTTTGTATTTCTGTCTCAATTAATCTCAATCTCAATAAATGACATTTTCAAAAAAAGAAGTGAAGTTCTGTTTTTTAAGTTTTCATGATCAGCCCTTGACTGCAGCCAAGCTATTTTCTTTCTTCAGCAGGGAATTCAATTCAGTTTTCAACATAATCAGTCTTCTTTTTGGTTTTATCTCTTTACCAAAAATATGTTAGTCAGCAAGTAAAGGGACTTTTGATCTTCTTGATTATTTTGGTACATACGCTCAAAATGGTTTTAGAAAAACTGATAGCATACAACTGTGGAGAAAGAATTACTGAATGGGTGGTATTTGATATCGGACATTCATGTACTTAGTGACAAGTTTTGGATCATAACAACACTCTTAAAACGTTTTCAAAAGTTGGCTCCAGCCCACTGTGACCCTGCAAGGGAGAATCAGTTATGGAAAATGGATGTATTAAATGTGCTTTACAATATCTTCCAGAAAATCAGTTTTATGCTCTGCTGTTACAGAGACTGTTTAAGGTTTGTTTCATTAAAAAAAAATTATACCAATTAGAAAAGTCCAGTTAGAAACGTTGTTGTTCTTTGTCCATGGATATGATCTTTAAGACTCGAAATACTTTAACGCAAATTATATATATATATACAGTGCTTAACAAATTTATTAGACCACCTGCCATAAAAATGAGAAAACACAAATATTTTAGAAATCTGTCAAAAACTTGTTTCAAACTAAAAATTGTATTGTTATTTATTAGGCAAATAACAAACTGGAACAACTAAATAGTCCTTATTCACATATATTAACCAAAAATCTTAATATTTTGTATGACCTCCTTTGGCCCTGATAACAGCTTGCATTCTTGCAACCACAAAACAAATGTTTCTGTTCAGGAATGCAAGTAAATAACTGTAATTTGGCATCTCAATCAAAAAATAATAATGTGCTGTACTATTTTTTTCTGTTTTTTTGTAAATTTGAGAATTCATGGATAACAACAATAATTATATTTTAGCATTAAAGATATCATTTTGATTAAAGAGCTTGGCTTGCACATACTGGTGGATTAACCATTACAGAAACATAAAATATTTTGGTAATCAGCAATACTGTTAATTTAGGGCAGCGGTGGCAAACACCTTACACTGGGTGGTGGTCTAATAAATTTGTTAAGCACTGTATATATAATTTGCGTTAAAAACTATTGCAATGTTGTTTTTATTTCTAATCTACAGTGAGAATACAGAAGTATATATATTTAGGACTACAAGGACCATTACGTCCTTGAAACTCGACGCAATTACGTCAGCTTCGTCGTGCAGCGTCCTTATAAACGTCACATCCCCGGATGTCGGTCTTTTTTTCATAGCAAAGGTAAGAAACCCTTGCCTTCATGTTGCTGTAGGAATAAAATCTGTTCTCATCTGCGTTACAGAATAAAAATACAATCTCCAAATATCAGGAAACGAATCTGTATATCTAGACGATGCGTTAGATATCGTTATTAGCATGATGTATCCGTCATGTTTCTGTAATAATGAACAGTTTGGTGTATCGGCGGTCCTAGGCCGCCGGCTAGCCTTCGTGCTGTCTATAACATTAGCTAGCTGGCTAATAGAAACGTGTTGTCCTTCGTTAGTCTTCTGTACTGTTTACCATACCATTCCGCTTTCACACACTCATGTTTTCCGTTTAAACATTAAAGACACATTTCGAAAAGGAAGAAGTGTCTGGCTGACCAGTAAAGCGACTCTTATGTACTGTGTTGCTAACTGCTAGCTAACGTTACCAGTCATGCCTCTTGTGCATTGGTGTGGTGTTTAGCGCTCAACCAAATTCATGTAGTGATAGTTTGTAGTATGGCTGTGATGTTTTCAGCTCTTTACCAGTGCATTTTGAAATATGTTCGTGGTGTTTCTGCCGTTTACCACTGCATTGTGTAGTTCAGATTTGCAACACTATTTACTTAAACGCTGTACTGGTTATTGATACAGTTCTAGTTTTCTGTAGTTGATACCATACCTATGAAACAGTAAATTATACAGTGTACTTTCAAACCAAGTTTGGAATGATTTGGTTTTAAGATGATTAGAAATGAACTACATCAAATACATTCTGTGACATTTCACACAACATTCCTGCAGTTGGTACACTAACATCTGTTTTACTTTGTATCAGATGGCAGAGGGAGACAAGGCTTCTGCCAAGAAGAAGCATGGGAGCCGGAACCCGGTTCTGGCCCGGGGCATCGGCCGCTACTCCCGGTCCGCTATGTTCGCCCGCAGGGCCATGTACAAGAGGAAAACCAAGACCACTGAGACCAAGGTGAGGGCCGATCCATGACACCCCACAAAATGAATGATATAAGAAGCCATATGCACATCACACTTGATTGCATAATGTTTTGATAATTTGCGCTTGTTTCAGGTGGAGAAAAAGATGAAGGTGAAGCCACAGGCCACAGTTGTCAAGACTGTTGGAGGAGACAAGAATGGAGGCACTCGCGTTGTCAAGCTGCGCAAAATGGTGAGTTGTGTCTCCAGAATTTATTTTGTTCAGTTTGATTGTTGCAGTTGTAAATGTCATTATGCTGACAGAGAAATGGAATTCAAAAATAAGTAGCACACACATTTAGAAAACTCCAGTATGTGTGCTAATGTGAGGGGAAATTACTCAATCATATACACCATTACTGATTTTCTTTTTCTATTACAAGTATTGTGAGCACAAATGGTGTGCAAAATTTTAATTTCTGCGACAGGTGATCACTTCCCATCTCATTACAACTTGTCCTATTAGTTGATAGTGCTGTCAAACTGAACTGTCAGTGTTGTCATGGCTTTTTGGTTTGTTTTTGTATGTGCATGTCTTCCACTGGGTTTATGCAGCGAACCTAAAATTTACATACTAATTTATAATGTCCTCCTACCGTAGCCCCGCTACTACCCCACAGAGGATGTTCCCCGCAAACTGAAGAGCCACGGGAAGAAGCCCTTCAGCCAGCACAAGAGGAAGCTGCGTGCCTCCATCACCCCAGGAACTGTACTCATCCTGCTGACTGGTCGCCACCGTGGAAAGGTGAGAACCATTTCTAGCACACGATTTAAATGTTCTCATGGATTAGCAGAAATAATTGACACTCAAATCACAGGCTGAAAAATGAAAGCGTTAACACAATGTTTCTAATGTGTTGGGAAAACTTAAAAGGTGAATATGTAATGTCCCTTGTATGACATAGTGCCACCATGAAATGTTGACATTATAATGTCCAATATGGGCGTTTAAGGGCATGGAATCTGCTTGTTTCTAGGACTAGGATTTAACCTTCGTGTTACTCAAAACTTGTTAGACTGATGCAGACTCTGATAAGGGCATTATGTAAACATATTAGTCATTGTAATCTGTTAACAAATATTTCCATCAAAATATTAAAGCGTGGTATGATCTGCATTTATTCCCATTGATTGACAGGTATCTTATGGGTTTGATTCCAGCCTAGGCCCTTTGCTACATGTCATCCCCTCTCTCTCTCCTGCCTCCCTCACTATCATATCATGTCACTCTTATAACAAAGCAAACATGCCAAAAAAAACAGGTAACAGGTAAACTAAAAAAATACAACTTGCACTTGAAAATGGACATGCTATAACCTCAATGGGGTCAGGAGTCTAATGCTAAAAATGAGCAACAGGACTTGGTTTAAGGGAACGCCAGCAGCGTTCTTCAGCTTAGTCTATTAATGTCCTATTGTGTGACATTAATCTTTATACCATTTCTAACTCTACCATTGACTGTTTTTGCTGATTGCAATTGTGGAGGACTCGTCTTTTTTTCTGAACTATTCCAGGTAAAACTGTCTTAAATTGGCAACATAATGACAGTACTGTTGTCCATCATCAGTTTTCATTAAGAGTCCTAGAACACATGGTGTGAAAAGATATTGGCCCTGCATAAATATCAGTGGTGCATCCTTATTGTGCATGAAAATAACAAGCGTGCTGGACACATCACTATAATCACACACCCTCAGTACCACAGACATTGTCCCTCCCTCCCACACTCAAACGCTACATGGGCAAGTTATGGAAGGCTGCAAGTGTGCCCACACACTCTTTGAGCAGTGGCTGACCTAAATAATGTTTCAGCTATGAAACTGACAGGCAGAGAGCCCTCTCGATAAAACAATGAGTGTCAAGTACATTTATTTTTCCCTTGTCTAAATGAATTGGCATGAAAGGGGATTGCAGTTATGTTTTCTTATCCAAATGGCACAAATGACTTTTCTGAGCTCTTTACTTGAGTTGAATAGTTAAAGGATCCTTCAGGTTGGCACTAAATATTATAGTGGTTGATGCTGTAATTAGTAGACTCAAAACAGTAGCTTTATACTAATGATGCCTGTTTTTCAGCGTGTGGTGTTCCTGAAGCAGCTCTCAAGTGGTCTCCTGCTTGTCACTGGTAAGGATGACTGATTTTGGTAACTCAATATTTATGCACATTACAGTAGAACCATCCACAAGTCAAAGTAGTAGCACAATCAGCATGATGTTTGGCATCTTTATACTCCTTTTCTAACATTAGTATCCTTGTTTCCATACTTTTAGGTCCTCTTGCTCTTAACAGAGTCCCCCTGCGCAGGGCTCACCAGAAGTTTTCCATTGCCACCAACACCAAAATCGACATCTCTGGCATGAAGATCCCCAAAACTCTGAATGATGCCTACTTCAAGAAGAAGAAGCTGAGGAGACCCCGTCACCAGGAAGGAGAGATCTTTGATACAGAAAAAGAGGTAAACTAACTCTGATATTGTCTAAGAGCACACTACTGTTTTTAACCAGTTCAATAGGACTTAAACTCCCTGAATTATGATGCATGATTCACTGATTTTTCTCGTCTCAATCTGCAGAAGTACCAGCTGACAGAGCAGAGGAAGGAGGACCAGAAAGCTGTTGACTCTCAGCTCCTGCCCCTCATCAAGAAAGTACCTCAACTGAAAGGGTACCTTCGCTCTTCCTTCTGTCTGGGTAATGGTGTCTACCCACACAAGCTGGTTTTCTAAATGTGTTGTAATAAAGAGTACCACCGTCCTTTGCCCTCTCGTCTCATTTGTGCTGAAATTGAGTGTATGGATGGAGTGAGCTTGGGCGACTTTCCACAGCCCTAATGGTGCACTTTTTGTTGAATTAACAATCGTTTTATGGGTGAAACTATCCCTGGCTACAACTGAACGTCAGAAATGGTCTCAAAGCACCATTCAAGGTAAATTCTGAGAAAGGTCACAGGCTGCCTGCATGATGCAGTGACTCAAATCATATTGAACTTGTTGAACTAAACGTGGTGTGTGTAAGACACTTCCTTGATAACTGAGAAATGTCAGTTCATAGGGAAGATAGAGACACTAACTTGACTACTGAAGTAATTTTATTCCATTTGTTATGAATATACTGGAAATGTATATACATGTCAATACCACAAAGTAATCTGTACATCTCAAAACATGACAAGTATCTGGTCACAAGATTATAGATGTCACGGTTTGATTAGTGTTTAATGGTGCAATGAAATGACCACACCGTGCATTGGACCCAGACAGCTTGAAAGCTATGCTTTAATTAAAAAAATGACATGTCTAATGTAACAAGACAAAAATAAATACAAGTGTTTCATCTGTTAACATGGCCACATTTTTTTATCCTTAAAAACAACATAGTAGAAAGCAGCACAGAAAAAGGCAGCGGCCCCTTGCCAAGGAATGATAAGTGCCTTTGTCGAGTCAGTCAGTACTGTATGTATGGTCAGCTGATGTAGAGAAATTGCGATCCCTCAGCCGGACTTGAACAACAGAATGGCCACCTGACCCAAGTAGAAGTAAATGAAATGCTTGGTCTCATGAGTCACGTAGCTGCCAAAGTTTCTCCCAACGATGCAGTGCCAGGTGGGGTTGTACTTCTTGTCGAACTCCTGTGTGGGACAAAGAAGCATCGTGTTCACCAAACAAGTTTGGAGGTGTGAAGAAAAGAGATACATTTCCTTGTAAGAATGTATTGCTTAATGAAGCTAGTACAGTAGTAGAAAAAAAGTGGCAAACTTTATTTTCATTTGTCTCACAACAAACAAATTATACAATTTTTAGATCGTAACTGAGAAATTTACTTGCCTCGCCATCAAAATAAATGGTTTTCTTCTGGTCATATGTGTATCACCCTTCAAAGCTAAGATTAAATAGAGTAGAAATACATGATTTAAGTTTTGTCTATATTGTTGGGATCTAAGAGCCATACACATTGAAGTGTCAGCACATACCCCAAGGTTGAGGTGGGTAATTTCTGGGATTTTGGCCATTGTGATGATTCTAAAATGGCGTCTTTTAGGTCTCAGCAGCTTTGTTATTGTTAAGTGAAATTGACAATGAATCTCTCTTCCCATTTGATGATATTTGTTTTTCTTTCAATTGTCTTCTGGCTGACAATTCTGTCAACATAACCTAGCAGTAGAAACTCTCCCTGTAAAACTGAAGGGTGTACACTCGCTAAGACTCAGAAGACAGTATACAGATATACCCAAGTTCATAAAACTGTTTCTATGACAATTATACATCATGGTTAGAGGTGTGCCCCTCCCTACACTGAGCAGGAATGCCACCATGGAGACAAAAATGTGGGCATATGGCTTCTGCAGGACAGTCAGTCCAGGTTTCCTCAGGAGGAGTGGAACAATTGAATATAGCAGGCTGGGTGTGTAACATGGATGATGCACAGGATGGTTGGTCAGTGAGTGCATAATAGCTTTACATTACTGGTTGCAGTCACATCACTGCAAAAGCTGTCAAATCCACAGTAGTCAGTAGGTTAAAGTTACACTCTGTGGGAAGCTACTTTGTGGATTGGACTGAATGGAAGAGTGGTATTACCTTTTTGATGTATGCGGCGATGTCTTTCTCGATGTTGTACTTCTCCAGGGCCTGTGTGGCACACTCCACGGCATCCTGCTGCATGTCCTCCGACATGTCGGCATTTTTGATCACTGCCTTCCTTTCAGACATGGTTGCTCTGGGAAACCAAAACACAGCGGAGGATTTATCATCTTCACAGGCTCATTGGCACACACACAATGCAACCGACTCTAGACACTGAGCATCCCAGCAGTCCGCACCATCGATTGACTAAACGGTACTGTATGGAGAGCATAACGGGTCTCGTCAGCCAGTAAAGAAGAAAGAATCGTTTAGTTAATGACGAAGCTATCATTACATAATAACTGACACATTATATCTGAACTAGCCATTTCTACAGGTGTTGCATAACAACTTCCAACAGCGGCAAGCTCGCTGAATGCGCGCTCTGCGTAGTTTCTATGGATACGCAAGACATTTGAGATTATCGTCTCAAATTTACCCGAGGTTTCAACAAGAATCCTATGAAATATGAGGCTGCAAAATGAAAGCACATTTCTGCAACTACGTAACGCTAGAATGTAGTGAGAAAACAAGCTTTATCAGCTTCAACGTGCAGGATAGAATAATAAACACCCAATTCTCATAAAATTAACCTTTGGTTATAATTATTGGTATGGACTTTACATTATCCGAAGTAAGGTGTGATATGGGGAAGGGTTAGCTCGCAACACCTCGAGCTTTTGATTAACGTTAGCTAACGTTAAAAAAAACAACTAACGTTAACGCTGGCTAGTCATTCATCCCGCAAAAGGAAAAAACACCGTCAAACAGCAAGTGCAGATGTTATCGTTACAATAATACTTAAAAGAGAATAAATTAACCATCACATAATTTCATGCATGCGAAATACTTATACATACCTACTAGTCTCCCGTATATTGTTTGTCTAGTTTTAAAGAGACGACCGCTCCTGTACTGACAACTCCCGCGAAGTGGTTGACACAAAAGTAATGTGGGTGTGTAGCGGTAAGAGACTGCTGCCTTGACGTGTTCCCATTGGCTGATATTAATGCACAGGACACTGTCATTGGCTCATTCAGGTCTATCTTTCCGGTGTTTCTGTCTGCATTTTATTTCAAACCATCATGCCTTGCGACACGATCGTTGCTGAGGCAACCATTGTAAATAACTTGCCCGTGCCTAACTGGCAATAGTACCATTATGTCATGAATTGATTTAACATTATTGTTTGTTTGCACACGCCATCGAGCAAAGCTATTTTATTTTAAATGTTTGTCCTTTTAATAACACGTTTTGTAAAAGAAAACGTACCTGACATGAAAAAAATGTTACAAGAAATGTTGACAGACCAGCGTATTTCGTTATAAGAATAAATGTTTCGCGTATGTTTACTCATTAAAGCAAGTCGTTAGAAAAAAAACTTTCGCGTTGTTACAAAATGCAAAATTAAAAACATTGTAGCCTGTGTGCATTGTTGTACATAGAGATGAAATATATACTAATATAGTGTGGATACTGGTACACTCTCGACTAACATAGTTAGTATAAAGTATATTAACACAATAAACACATTTCATAACATTCTCATGCACACTCTAAGTTAACAGTTGGGTGTTAACAGCACAAACAAACACAACTCCATTGCTTCATATTGATTTTTTTTTCTTAAATATTTTCTGAAATGTTTGCAATCATCCACATACCAAACTGAACTAAAGTCCTAATCCTAATAGTCAAGTTTTGCATTACATATTAAAATATGTATCACGAAAATAAAGTATTTCAATTACCCCGAACCCTCGAGTCGGAAGAGAAATTCTACAGGTTTAAAAACACACAAAAAAACAACTAATAAGATATAGTAGTGATACTGCTGTGTTGTCTGCATGTGTAACAACTATAACTTAAAACACCTTTGCACATCTTAGTTCATGATAGACTAACAACAACTGTAACAGAAGCCAGACTAAATTAAGATTGTTCCTCTCAGGTTATGTTAGAGTCCCTTTTTGGTATATCAAAAATTAAGTGGAAAAAAAACATGATTTACAAATGTGCTCAAAAATGTAGCCCAAAAATGTTCACAAACATACATGACCATGAAGAATTACACCTAAAGTAAAACAAATTACCAGTGTTATTGTGTAGTTTCATTGAGAGGGATGATTTCAACTCAAGATCAAATAAAATGTCTAAAACAAGTAATTAAAATGACTTTCACAGTTGTTTTCCTTTCAATAACACAGTTGAATGTTATATAAAAGAGTGACACACTAACACACACATTTGTACACATGCATCTGATCTTGTTTGTAGCTTCAAATACAGATGTAAATATAAGCTGTCATTTGCTTCACTCGCTGCGGTCCTTTGGCTCTCTATATTTGTAGTGGATGTATTCAAAGACGTCTCTCTCACTATCCACCAACAGAGGCTCCCCTGCCACACCTACAACACATCCACAAAGAAAAATAGTTGATATTAAAAGCTGAAAGCATGAATCACTGGTTACTCACTGATGACAGAAGTCACACAGAGCTGAAAAAGTGTTCAGCAAGTTCATATGTCATATTTGACTGAGACTCACCAGTGACCCCAAGTGGTCGTATGGTGTACTCATTAAGAGTGAAGCCCTTCTCCAGAGCATGAGTTCTCATGTTTTTATTGAAGATATCACTTCCAGTGAAATACAGAACTCCACAGTAGTATTGGTCCTTGGGAATTAACCTTGGGAGGAATGGAGAGAGCAGGAACAAATGGTTGATTAGAAAAATAAACAAATAAAAACAGAAGGTTGTTTTTTGCGGTATATCCAACTGTTTGTAACTAGAACTGTATGTCCATATCCATGCTGTATTGCATAAATATGTGCTAAATACCTAAAATGTAAATGTTGAGAGCAATATAAAGTAGGGCACCTGATATCAATACGCCTGTGAAGGTATTTTTCCTCATCTTCATCACTCTGCTGCAGCTGGCAGACTCCCTAGATCCAGCACATCATCACCACAGTCATGCGTTTCATGGGTTGGGTATAGTTACTGTACTAACTGTGTTACTAATCACAACATCAAACACTGAGCACACGAGAGAAAATAAGCACAGGCCTCACCATGAACTTGGTGTCTCCTTTGGACAGAGTGTCAGTCACAAACCCAAGGGACTCCAAATGTTCAACCACTGCCCGCAGGAGCTTGGGCTGGAAAAGAAGATAAATAATCCAAAATTAATGGTAAAAAGACAAACCAAACTGCAATTAATGGCACTACACTGCCTTTGCAACAGGATAAGAGAGCTGCAGTAGAGAAAAGTATCACCTGCTTCTCAGTGTCAGAGGTGTAGTTTGGGTGGGTCAGCAAAATATCAATATCACCACTCGATGCAGCACCTGGAAATTATGAACACATGAATCAATATCACGATTACCAGAGTGGACTCCTATCATTAACTGAACATCAACTGTAATAAAGTGGAATGGGAAGTTTTACCTCTCCTGTAGCTTCCACAGATTGTTCCAATGTATTCTACATCAACCTCCTTCAACTCTCTAATGATAAGAGTCTAAACAAAGAACACAGTGTCATAAAACTCTAAATGAAACTAATTTGTAAATAACAGAAAAATGTAAATGCTTCATCACCTCCATCTTTTCCATTTCAGCTCGTGGAATCCTTTTCTCAAATTCCTCAAAGTACCTGAAGGCAGCAAAATAATCCATCAAACACAGACTTTAAGATACTGATGAAATACACATTTAGAAATCTTTAGAGAATTAGAGATCTAAAAGCATTCAGCCAAACTTACTTGAGTCCAATCTGTTGATGGTGGTTTAGCTTGTGCTCAATCTTTTTCAGATCTAAAATACAGAAAAAAATAACATTGCTCACTTGAAGGGATACCAAAGCTAAATGTACATTGTCCACAGCATTTATACACTGAATGTCAAATAAAATATAAAATCATACAGATGAAGAATGAAATTAAACACAATATTTAAACAATTGTAATGTGAGTCAATTGCTTAACAAACCGTCTAACGTCTTCACCCCTTCTTCAAAAAACTTCCTGGCGGCAGCAGGCCTAAAGTCAAGACCCAAGAGATGCAGTTTGTTACATGAAGCATGTACAGTAAATCTACATCAACAAATACATCGCCCCCCTCTGGAGTTGAATTGGTCACTTTAATTGGTCATGATGCATTTCACTGAGAAAGTCCATATAAAACATTTAATAGATTTTTAATTTGGATTAGTAACATTTAAGACATACCCAATCCCAGTAACTCTGGTGAGGAAATTGATGGAAGAGCTGGTGTCATCGTTTCGAATCTAAAATATAAAAGTAGCGCTGTCTGTGTAATGTGTTAATGTGATGCGACAGTGTGGATCAATCATGTCTTCTCACACCCAAAGACTCACCTTTTCCAGTTTCCGTAGTTTGCCAGTTTGAAGGAACTCATCAATCTTTTCTGCTATTTTAGCTCCAACACCATCCTGTTGAAATGTGAAAACAAACATGAGGGTGCTGAATGGTGCGATCTGCAGCAGTTACGTAAGATGTTCAGGGCAGCTGTTGACTAACATTTTCAGGCTACAGCAGAGGGCATCAGACAACACACAACCACACCAACATGGGCACATTAGTGATAGGGAAGACAAACAATGATGGAGTCATTTCCAGTTTCCAGGCACCATTACACTGAAATTAATTGTCTAAAAGCAGTAAAGACCAAGTCATCTGTCTCGGTCAAGTTCAATACAGAGAGAGATATTAAAACCTGACTCTTTTCATGGTGAATCTAATCAATTCACCATGAAAAGCTCCCAAGAAAAAAGTGCACACATGGCAACATAAAACTCTGTTATGACTGTAATTTGAAAAGTGAAATACGGATTATCATGCTTATAGTGGGAAATCAAAGTCATCATTAGTTACACCACCCTACTTTCAGACATGTATAAAAACACAAAATAATTTCTTCATCGACCAATGTTTGATGAGTAATTTGATGGATGTATCCATGTGTACAAGGACATGCATGGCACAAACACAAGGGAGACATGATACACATGAAATATCAGACCGTTATACTGAAAAACATACTGAACACTACTGACCAGTCTATCAGCACCAATGTCTTTATAACCTTCAAAAAGGCAGGACTTATTGCAGGACTGGACACTGCATTGCTGTGCCTCAGTTTGAGTTGCTACACAAAATGTTATTATGCATCTGGACCACTGTCACCAGGTCCCATTTTCACATTTTTTACTTTTTAATGTGTGTCAAAAATTCACTAATGTGTTTTGCATAAAAGGCAACAACTTAGTACAATTTCCCCCCAGGGATCAATAAAGTATTTCTGATTCTGATGACCTTAAAGCCAAATTCAGTGTACATACCAGTTTCTTGGCCTCTTCGCCACTTTTGATTTTGTTAGGGTACTTGGAAATGGTGGATGCTGCTTTCCTAGACAGGGAATAAGCGAAATATTTGTAAAAGATAATTTAAGTACACACATGTAAAAGATATATATAGCAACAAAACAATATGGTGAAAGAAAGCTTTTGTTCAATGCCACAACATATTAACTACAATTACATGAACAAGTTTGATCACAATTGCTAATCAACCATCCTCTCCTATTATACACTTAATTGCCAGTTTATTTGGTAGCAGTATAAGACAAAAGCCCTGCAATAAATCCTACCATAAGTTATAATTTTAATGAAGTCATTTTGGAGGCTGTAGATTGTAGTGCTGTTGGACGGTGTTGCATTTTACAGAGAGGTGGTTTTTCCAACCCATTTATATCAACAGTTTCAATATAAAGTGGTCATTGGTCTTCATGGCTTCAGACTGTATTAATCTTAGATGATTGCGCATTATAAACTGGCAATTTAGTGTATGCTCTCTATGCATCCGACATTGACGTATTGTTTCAATAGCATTACATTTGCTAGCATACGTTGTAGTATGAGCATCAATTAAACCCTCATCCTTAAACAAAGCACAGCTCACCGCTGAAGCTTCACAGCTTACCTGTAAGCATTGTACTTGTGTATTGCCCTGTTGACGTTTTTCTCGTAATTGGCCAGCTCTGGAAAAAGAAGTAAGACATCGCATGGCTTTATATTTACTTCCTACTCCTGCAGTTTATTGCCACTACTTTAGGAGCTGCCACCTCAGCTGAAGGTAGGAGACATTTAAATGACAACACTGTGATTATCAGTTCCAAGCAAACCACATGACAAACGCGAGAGAGAAACAGCATAATTTAGCATATTTCTCACAAATATACACTACTTATGCAGTGGAGGTTGGAGGTTACTTTTACTTAAAAACACAACCAAGCTGTCACGCTAGCTACTGTTAGCTCAGCTCAACCGTCTTGACTCTTCACGTACCGACAAGAAAATCTGTTATTCCCTCATTTAGGGATTCCTGCGGCGCTTTCCTCTTGCTCATGGTTGCTTTGACAAGCTCTCAAATGTCCGTGGGAAATTCAAAAGGGCTTATATGCAAGCATGAAAAGTTAAGACCTCTTTAAGATCGTGGCTAGCCTCTAACTAGCAACTTAGCTAGCTCAAGCCGAACAATGAATGACCAAAGACGTAGAGGGGGTTTGTGCGTGCGTAATACGTCATCGATACGTCAGCTTTTTTTTTCTCAACTAGCATTCATTTTCAAGTAAATAAAACGACTTCTTTGGCGCTCTGCACCTTTTCGGTATACACAATGTACTGTGTTGTATGTTTTAATACCCAATAATTAAAAATAAACATATACCGTGACTTCAAAAGAAAATATTATTTAGTTTTACACAATGACAAAACAAATCACATCTCAGCAGATTATGCTTAAGCAGCTAATGATATTTACTGATAGGTTTACAGTGCATCTGCTTGTTTTTTCTTCCAAGAGAATTATTATTCCGTTGCATATAAAATATATATAAATATATATATAAAAGAAAATACTTTCCTAACATTAAAATAATCATGCATGTTATCAGGTTCAGTGTTATGTTACATAATGCAACTACAAAATGAAAATGAATCTCAATAAAGCAGTGAATTTACAGGACCATTTCCTCCTCTTCTTTCTCTCTCCTCTACCTCATCCTCTACATGTGTTAGGAGTCTATTTTTATATAAACTTTCTCCCTGGAGAATATTTTAATGGCCTCCTCAATTTCAGAAAGCCTACAATCAAGATGAGCCCGTCGTGAGCGAACACTCAGACTGTCAGCTTTGAGAGGCAGCGACAGCAGCTCAGTCACCAGGGAGCGATGGGCTGAGGAAACAAAATCAGAATTAGATGAGCAAATATTTACTATACATGTTGTACTTTAAGGTAATGCTGCGATCATTAATGCACAGGACGAGATAGAGCAACAGAAGCATACTCTCTTTGAGGGACTTCAGTGTCTCTTGTCTCTCACTCTCAGATATCAGGGTGTGACCGGCTGGGATTGTACGATCAGGTAAGTTCCTTCTCCTCTCCTCCTCCTCTTTATGCCACTGCTCCTTCCTTTCCTCAAGACTGATTGTGTCAATGAGAGGAAGAACAGAAACAAGCAAAAAATCATGTGTTTTTACCAAATTGGCTGCTTTTGAATTGATCATGATTGTAAGGTAGGGAGGTAAAATATGGCATAATAATACTCACTACTGAGGCACTTGTCCCTTGACTGCACTGGGGATAGGCTTATCACTGAGGTTAGTCAGTGACTGGGGCCGACGCAGCTCAGTTTTTCCTGCAGCCCGGGCATTATGTTTTATGAAGTCTATAGTCTGGCCTTGCACCAGTAACTGTATCCACACATGACAATGTATAGAATTAAAA
Organism: Enoplosus armatus; assembly: GCF_043641665.1. Taxonomy (NCBI): domain Eukaryota; kingdom Metazoa; phylum Chordata; class Actinopteri; order Centrarchiformes; family Enoplosidae; genus Enoplosus; species Enoplosus armatus. Next base: position 8,297,556 of record NC_092183.1, on the reverse strand, counting down.
CAGGAACATTGCAGATACACACCAAAGTGAGAAAAATGCATATTCTTGTTATTTGTTTAATAAATCATTTTGTAGCAAAGACAAGAGTCTTCTTTTGTCAACTTCTTTGGCAAAATATGTTGAAATCAATATAATATACCTCTTATTGTCTGTTCATGTGAATGTGTATCAGTAAGTAAAAATGTATTGGCAATTCTCACTTGCAAACTCTGGTCCTGTATAGAGTTGCAGGAGGCCGGGCGTTGCAAAGCTACAGGAGAGGTTTTGGAGTGCGGTCTTGGTGGGGCAGTAGATCCACCATTAGAGTGGGCCTTCAGAAAGTTTTGACACTGTGGTTTAGCAGTTGGACTGGAGACCTGCATGAAAGAGACAGGAGTAAAAGTGATCCAGAAGAAATATTCAGTTCTCAAGGACTTTTCGCAGACATGCTTGTTACCTGTAGCTGGACCATCACCCTGGATGGGACGTTCTGGTATTTGGAGGAGGTCCAAAGAGCTCTGACTGGAACCGGACGAGACTGTGCTCTCTCAGCCTCCTGCTCTTTGCAGCGTCTCTGGATCTCCCTGAGCCGACGCACATTCTCTTTACCAAAGTCATGTACCCGCTGTTCTGAGGGTCAAGAATTGCAAAAGTTGTCTCTAATACTTTATAATATTTATATACGTGGTTAGTGTGCACAATCAAACTCTCTTACTTGCTATAACAACTCAAAAATGGAAAAAATAGAAATAAGTAGACTGCAAGACAAATCAAAGCAGCTATTTTTTGTATAGTACAAATTTACAGACCTGAAATATCAATTGCACTTACTCTGTTTGGGAACAGGGGTGATTGAGACCCCGTCTAGTTTGAGTAGTTCACCCACTACCCCTCTCTGTCCTCGTTCCAGAATATGGGTGGCATTTGGGCCAATACGGGGAGGATGTGGTGGGGTACGAGCACTGTAGCAGCCAGGGTACAACACAGGATCTGGAGCAAGTGGCCCCGAGAGCAGGGCCAAATTCCCATCTTGATTTCCCTCTAAACGGCCACGAGCTGGAAAAAGAATGAAAAACTAGACAAGTTCACTTGAGGCTAATGTTTAGTTCAAAAAACAAAGAGTTCTCCAAATGTTCAAAAACATGAAGAGAAGATGTTCTTCTAAAATAGCAGTTTCCTACATGTGATGTTATCTGGGGCCTCAGTTATTTAAAGGACTCATTGATCTCAATAGACTAACTCCAAAAAAAATCACAATGGTTCCAACAGTTCAAATCGTGTTGGTGTGATGTCTAACAAAAGGAGAAATCCATCTTAATCTCATAGATATTAAGTTTACTGCCCAAAAATCACTGGAAAATAACACAGACTGTTTTGAGGGGGGGGGGATATTAATGTAGAACCCTGTGGCCGCATCTAACCTGAAGCAGGTCGTTTGTAGTACTGAGGAAACAGAGAAGGATCCGGAGGGATCGGCCCAGATATTGATGAGGGTCCCTCACACATTTGTAGCTGTAAAATGTAAAAAAAAAAAAAAAAAAACATAAATAAAAACAAAAACAGTACAAAGGTAGTATCAGCTAAGAAATATAATCAAAGTCAAACACAAACATACATTTTCACAACGATAAGTTGACAATTGGTTAGGGTAACTCAGTGACAATCAAGATATTAACCACTGATTTCCTTAGGCCTGCAGGTGGTGTAACTGTGTTTTTAGCAATTCTCAAAATATGAGTCCTTGAGGGTTATAAATGTTTTGATCAGTAGTCAGATGGTTGGTGGCTGCAGCATATCTGTAACGTTAACACTTGGATAAAATGAATGGATGAATAAATCAGTCAGTCACTCTCGATATACAGCAATGAAAAATCCTGTCCACCCATCGTTACATTGCTTAATAACGTTACCTAACGGTGTCTAACTATAGCCATTGTTAATTCGCTAGCTTGTTTCAAAATTAGCTAGCTGTGAATCAACACACGCTTTGTCGACGAATTCCTGCTCAGAAACGAAACGCAGACATGCGTTTAACGAAGAATATTTGCATTAGCTTACCAAAACAACTGCAAAGGGTTAAGTTCTATAAAGTAATCAAGTAAATTAGTTTACCTCTAATATCGTCTTGTTTATCTGTTGAGGATTTTGTTCACGCAGCTCGATGACGCCGAGGTATCAACACTTGTTTCAGTATTCTTCACCATGGGAACGGTGCAGCCGCACATAGAACTAGACCAAACAGAAGGGAGAAGTTCGCCAAAAGTATCAACATTTAATCCGAATTTATCCAAATCATTTAACTGATAAGCAGTTGTGAGTTTATCCGAAATAAGACACACAATAGGGTGCTACTGGCAACTATCTCGCAATCAGTGTCGGTCAAAAATGTGGCTCATTAGTTAGGACACAGCCATAAAGTGATTGCTGAAATAACTACATTAATAATATTGCGGGAATAATATTGCTAACAGCACTTAGTTCTTATATATAACCAACGCCCCATGGTTTAATTGGTGGTTAGTCTTGACAAGTCGGTATTTACCTGTGTTCCCATGCCTTTGGATCAGTTTTCAGTTCTAGCAGGTGAATCTCTGTTGTAATCCCACTGGATCCCGTGTGTTTAACTCTATTCCCTGAGTATTACCTTTCAGGTTTATCGCGTTCCCCTCCTAATTCAGTACGACTGCCACACCCAAACCCCAAATAAAGCCCTAATATTAACTATTCCCAACTTGAATTAAAACATAACCATTTTATTGCTGGAGCGTGCTGGGAAGGTACACCACACATTTTGATATTATGGTCTGCCTGACAGGCCCTCGCCAGGGAATCAAGACCCCAAGTACCAGGGATTTTAGCTAGAGGTCATTGCCCCCGAGTGGTGTTTTGGTTTTATTACACCAAAACAAATGCAGAATTACCACCGTTGCGCCTGCCACTGTTGTTTCACACTGGCTGTGGTTATAAAAATAATAAATATAATAATATAAATATATAATACAATTGCAGTAATTGCATTGTAAGCATATTCCCCACAGCTGAATGTTGCTGCAGTCCATAAAGTAAATTCAAATGACCACAATTTGAAAGATTTTTTAATTCAGTTCAGACAAATCTAAACAAGCTTTATTTTTTTAGTGACACTATTTGTGGAACAAGTAGATGCAGTTGTTGATGTAGAAAAATGCATCAGCCTCAATCTATTTAAATGAATAGCCTACCATAATAAAACTATAAATACTTTTTCCATGGATGTCATGGGAACATTAATCACCCACTGAGCTCCGAAGATCTTACATACATATGTACATATGTAAAATAGTAGTACGCTGTTTACTGATTCAAGTTTTTACTCAATGTCAATTGCACAACGGCCCCGCCCTCTGGCGGAGGTCTGATTTGCGCATGCTCAGTCCGTCAGTCTCTGCTTTCTCCTTCACTGTGCCCCGCTGCACCGAACAACGCTGAGAAACTCTGCACGCTCCGCCCCATAAACAAAGGTAAGAAATAAATGACTTTAGCAAATCCTTATTTTCAAAAAGTTACTGTCTAATGTCGGTACATCTGCATTTAGCGTTTGTCAATTGTGGCAGTCAGTGAGATATGAGTCACACATAAAGGGGTGGGAGTGCAGCAGCGGGTATGCCAGGGTTTTGATGCCAGTCCAGGCCTGTAGCTACTTCTCATTAGTTGGATAAAATACACAACGGTAAACTGCCTGAAAATTGATCCTCACATAACACTAACCAAAACGTGTTTGCGAAATGGGATGGAGACAGGGGACCCGTTAATTGTTGTAAATGTAAATGCTATGAAGTAACATATTTGTTTACCACTGTTGTGCAACATCTAGAATGTAACAACTGAAAAAGAAAAGATTTTGTGTATGAAAAAGTTATCTGTTCCAGTGTTAGTAACCCCCCACAGCAGACAACAGTCGTCTTATAGACGCACGAACAATGGAAACCAGAGGCGGACGCATCTGGCAATTAATAATACTCGTCCACTTATGGGACAGGTCGACGTGATGCCATAAATCTTGTTCAGACGTCTTATCTGGCTGTTTGTCAAAAGGCACAAGGTCCATGAACAGCTACATAACAAGAACAGTTATCTTTTGGCATTGCCACCTTTACGCACGCTCCCTCCCCTGTAATTACGGAGTCTGCTCAGTGCTATTAGACACAGAGTGGAAGTGAGTATTTATCAGGCAAATTGAATATCATGGTCAGCTTGAAGGAATAAGCGACAGTAAGACCTATATTATTTTAAATTGTGTTAATAGTCAAACTGTTGTCATTGTACACCGTGAAACCCCACAGCATGTGACTCTCATGCTGAACAGATCAAACTATGGAACAAATACATCACTACCTCATGCACTTTACATTGAAGCTATAAATTGTCTTAGTGTAACTTGACTGCACTTGACCTTATCTCATACCCACACATTCCTCCCGTTATATGCCACACACACACACACACACACACACACACACACACTTGGTTTCATCTTATCTGCAGGTTTGGCCTGTGTTGGGAAACTGCCTGTTTACACAGTTTTATAGTTTACTTGTTCAGTATCTATTCATTAGCAAGGTGTCTATCATCAGTGTTTTCTATATCTAAATTATGTCAAAATTATCGCTAAAATTAGTCGTTTAGATACTAAGACAAATGAATAGCCAATACCAATTTTCATGGTTGATTAGACATTTATTAACTTAAAACATCCAACACACCTTTACAAATTTATATCAACACAAATTGAACATTTGCTCTCGATACATTAATTGTATCTGTATAATCAGTTTGCGGTTGTTTTTGACATTTCATAGACAGAGGAATTGAGTATTTAAAGAACCATTTTCAGTAGATTTCTCAATAATGATAACAGGTTGTTGCAGACCTATAGTCAAAATCAAGATTAGCCTTTTGTTTATATGAATCAATGAGTGGATGTAACACACTGGTGATCTGTGAGAGGACAAACAGCTCTCTAATCAGTCAACTGAGAATAATTGGAACCAAAAAACGGACAATTTACACAGATTGTGCCGTGTATATGTATAATATTTTAACAGCCTGATTTTTAGGAGCAGCTCTCTGATATATGATCTTGTATGTGTGATCTTCTTTTGTCGTACAAATGTAATAATTTGTTAGGACTAAATTACTACAAGCACATAAGACAGCGTTATCCATGTTAGACCAACATGAAAAAAATAGGTCATTGGGAAATAAAGACTTTGTACTGTTTTAAAGATACAGTGTTTGTCTGTGTTTGATTGTTGACAACCATAACCACCATCTTGTTGCTTGTGTGGGCACCGTTTTCCTTACACATGCCTCTGTTGTCGATGGTAGCCATTCCGACCTTTGAGCTCAGTCAAGGCTGTCATCTGGTCGCAGCTCATGAAAGTGTTACGATGAGTAACATGAGGAGTGTGTTTGTGTATAGATTCAGTGTGAAGGTACAATACAGACACATGAATCCATATTCGTAAGGGTTTTAATAGGCTGAACCTGCAGGAGGAGACATGTTGAAACCCTAGTCACATGTGTTGTAGTGTTAGGTTTACCTGAGCTAAATTTAGAGCGTTGAGACGGTTGAGACTGAGGGATGAAGGCTGGGAGGGACAGGGTCAAAAATGGACTGTGTGGTGGAGGTGGTGAGGGGGTACAGAGTCGAGAAGGAGTGCGGGTGAAATGACAAAGACAGCCCAAGAATTGCACGAGGTCAGTGAAATGCAGGTCAGTTGAGAAATGAAGAGCAACACTGAGACAGCAGAGACAAACAAGACTTAGAATGGTATAAGTTGATAATGTTGCTCTGTAACTGCTGCATGTGTAAATAAGCAGCTTTTTGCTAACAAGTTCATCATATCAACCTAAAAGGTGATGATTATGTCAATGTTGCTGCCCCCAAGGGGCCAGAAAAATCAGTTATTGCAGGTTCAGTAAAGAACTAAGGATGCTTCCAAACTTTAATTATCATAAATATCATAAATATTCAGTGTTACAAAGAAATACTTAAGATTTGAAACCAAGTTTTCAGGGTCTTAAAGCAGCACACCACCTCTGAATGTTTGGAGAGATTACTGACTCTGCTCATCTTGCCTGTAGGTGACATGTGAGAGGTGAATGACACTGTGACATCAAGTTGCATCACAGGCGCTCTAAGATGCTGTTGATGTAATACTTGTGGACTGAAGCTTACCTGTATGATGTGCTGTGTTTTCTGTGCTCTTGTATAAGGGGCACAGAAGCTTCTGTATCATCATTTTGTACCCATTCATGCAGCTAATCAGTATTCTTTGTCTGATAAAAACGCCATCTCTCAGTGCCATACAAGGGCTGTATCCTGTTCAAATGTTGTGCACAAAGTACACGCGTTCATCGTCTGCTGGCCCATGTACATACTGTACAATGTGATGCAATAGTTTGCCAGTTATCTGCATAGAAAGTACAGCAGCTCTGACTGAATGCCAAAGAAACATGCTAATATTCACCGCAGCTGCAGACAAACCCACATATTGTCCACTGTTGTTGTCAAAACAAGTGCAGGACTACTTGCCAAAGTTTTCTATTGTCCCTCCTTGCACTTCTCTCCTTTGAAGAGACATGGCAGAGAAAGGAATGGGGAGTGTGGTGCAGCAGGACAAGACAGGAAAAGGCAAGCTGGCAGAGAACAAAGGCCACTGTGTGACATGTCAGCACCACGTACCCAAGGGACATGGTGAGTGGGGGGTGCTTCTAGAGAGACAGATGACGCATCATCAGGGTCCCTGAATTGAGTTTTGGCTGCAATTACATTAATCTGGTGAGGCCAGACTTGGATATATGGGAAATTCTTGTAGCTTATAGAGGTTGCAAGTAAAGTCTTGTCTCCATCTTCTGCAGAAAAGATGAGATCAGTGAGATTAGTAGTGGAGGGAGCAGCAGGACAAAACCACAGATAGGAAGGCGAGTCAGTAGTAAAACATTAAACCAGCTTTAGGTAATAAGTGAATGCAGGATATTCTAAGTGCTCCCTGCAAAGTCACCTTGTCAAAAAAGAGCATGCACACACACTGACCCAGGGGACCCTGATGACTGTCTGAAGCCCGGTGCAGTGCAGTGGTGTGCAGGACTAGTAGTTGCTGACTAACCAAACCTGCTACTGCTTAGGATAGCTCTACTGTATTGGCTTGCATAGTATTTCTTTACACGTCATCATGCATATTATGTTTTCTTCACAAACATAGCATACTGGAGATGTTACAAGTGTTGAAAAATATGGTAGTGAGTCTAAATTTCTCTGTCAGATAGCTTTGTAATCTTAAAATATTTCTAGTCCCTTCCTCCTAGAGAATCAGTCCCATTTGCTTAACAACCTCCGCTGCTTGCTAATGGACTGCTGCCAGGCAATCAATAGGGGTCACATGGAAGATGAAGGGGGAGGAGAGAAGCTGTATATCACCTGCACCCTCCAGATGGCTAGGGTCTCCCAACCAAGACAAATATGTATACTGTTTGTTTGCAATTAAATATTTGGTAGAAAACGCTATCTGCAATGCATTATGTGTGAAGGAAAATAGCTCTATGTGTTTATGTCCTCTCTGAGTTGCTTTACTCAGCTTCCACAAAGGTGCAGAGCTCCACGTGTTCGCAAGAGGTATTCTGCTTCTATTTGTTCTAGCATTTTGATTTAAAGGGGCACTCCACTGATTTTACACAAGATCAGTTTAGTCCTCAGTCTGTGATAACGCTTGTATAATATCTTTAATAATGTATTTTGTGGCGGGGTTGTCTCAGTTTGGGCTTGAGACTTCATATTTTTAACAGAAAATCTGTGTTACAAACTGGAGGAGTATGAATGACAGATGCTAACAAGTTACATCATGGGAAATGTAGGGTCCATCATTTTTGGAGTGCGACCCATGCCAGGGACTAAAAATCTGGTTATTTCGGCCTCTGCTGCATCAATTGTGATTGAGTGTTTTTTTTAATCTGTCCCTTGTTAGTCCTCCAACTTCATGGAAGTGCATTACTCAATTGCTGGAGTATCCCTTTGATTATACCTTTAGACAGATTGATGCAGTAAAGTGTGTATTTGTATGCGCGTGTTATTGTAAAAACTGAATGTGCATGTCTATTTCCTCAGACACAATGGCCGTCCCTCCTGCATACTCAGACTTGGGGAAATCTGCCAAAGACATCTTCAACAAGGGCTATGGTAACTCAACAAATTCTCCTAACGTATACTATTGCTATGATGTTGCCTTTTAGTTTGAACTGTTGTGGATGAGTGCTGAAGCGGGACTGATATTGGAGAACATTTTGTTTGCTCTGTCGCTTTAAATGCAGGCTGTTTATTTTTTGCTGCAGCTGTTTTAGAGCCATGCTGTGCAGTACAAGGATGTGAGTTATTTTTCCACCCTTTCTGTTCTTCTGAATTTCCCTAATTTTCCTTTGTCCCCAGGCTATGGAATTCTCAAGCTGGACGTTAAGACCAAGTCCCAGAGTGGTGTTGTAAGTACTACTGTTGTCTCCCTCTCTGTAGATCAAACAGCTGACTCATGGCCTTGTAGCACTTCATGTCAGAGTGTGTTTGCTGCCTGACATGTACACAGTCCAACCTACAGAGTCAGCAGGGTAACACTGTCTGCCACACAAATGTACACCTTACTCTTTTCCCTCAAGCAACATGTTCTATCATGGTGGGGAAGAAAGTGCTCCATTTCAGTGTTAAGTTTGCTCCAGACATGCTGTGCGTCTGTGTTGCTATAAACCTGTTGCCATGGTAAAACCATAATGAGCACTTGCGTACAGAGGTTCCCACATGCCACAAAACTCAAACCTGAAAAAAACCCATTGTAAACTTATTTCCTCTGCATCTAAACTCACAGGTTTCCGCTTTCTGTTGCGCTGCTTTTCATTTTCCCAGTGAGCGGATAAGCTCTGCGTGGTTCTCCCTAACTTTCTCTCTTTTCTCTTTTTCTGCTTTCTTCTTTGGACGTTCCTGTCAGATGGTAAGAGAGAGAGTGTGTGTGTGCATATGTAATGATTAAACACAGGTGCACCACAGGGTAAGCCAGTGATACCAGTTATGTGTTTGTGTGCAGATGATGTGTGCAGGCTTTCTGCCAAGTGTTTCTTTGCAGCGGTAGCTCTTCTAAGTGACACCATTATTTCAGCTGCTGCAGCCGTAACAGCACTGACCCTCAAGTACACTCACAACCAACCTCTCCCTCACAGTCCTGCCTATATTTTCAGTTTTCCCTCCCAACTCATTTGTCCATCTTAAAGGTGTAGTTCTTCTTTTAAATAACCAGCCATACAAACCTGACAGGGATTGTGTGGCAGATGAAAAAGCAGATGCTATACTTGTTTCCCTTGTCTGTGATTTTTCTTATTTTTTCTCCGTGTATGTTTTTTCGTCCCTTCTGCGTCTAGTTTATGTCGTTGTGCTCTAACGTAGCAATGTGCTGTTCTGCTTCCTTCCTCACCTCATTTTCCATCTCCATCTCCCCCCACCTCATCACACCATCCCTCTTTGTCCTGCAGGAGTTCGCCACGTCTGGCTCCAACAACACCGACACAGGGAAGTCAGGAGGCCACCTGGAGACCAAGTACAAAGTGAATGAGCTGGGCCTCAACTTCAACCAGAAATGGAACACAGACAATACTCTCACCACAGAAATCACCATGGAGGACCAGGTGGAGTCACACAAACAAGATATTTAATTATGTTCAAAACATCAATATATTCACTTTCAGATAGAATATTAGCTCATGGTCTGTGTCTCCTGTCTATTTGTCTGTTTGTAGCTGGCTAAGGGCTTGAAGCTCAGTCTGGACACATCGTTTGTGCCCAACACTGGGTAAGAGCAACTCTGTTCATGCTAAGGAGTTTTCAGTGTTTTCAATAAACTGACAGCAAAGTGAACAAAATAGTCAATCAATACACATGTATATTATATGCGTATTAATAATGCAGTACTGTTATCTAAATGAATACATTGTTATTCCTTCTGTAGCAAGAAGAGTGCCAAGCTGAAGACTGGCTACAAGCGTGACTTTGTCAATGTGGGCTGCGACCTCGACTTCGACATGGCCGGTCCCACCGTCCACGCAGCTGCTGTGCTGGGCTTTGAGGGCTGGCTGGCCGGCTACCAGTTGGCTTTTGACACTGCCAAATCTAAACTGACCCAGAACAACTTTGCCCTTGGATACAAGGCCGGTGACTTCCAGCTTCACACCAACGTGTGAGTCACTGCATCACAGTAAAGAGAGGCGGGAAAAGGGAGTGACGAGGGCAGCAATGAAAGAGGAAGACTTTCCCCAACATGAAACATGAAGTTCAGACAAATGTCCACTGCTGCTAATCTCCACCTTTTGTATCTGTGTTTTGCTATTGTATTTCAGTAATGACGGCACAGAGTTCGGTGGGTCCATTTACCAAAAGGTGAACTGCAGCTTGGAGACAGCGATCCACCTGGCCTGGACAGCTGGCAGCAACAACACACGCTTTGGAATCGGAGCTAAATACCAGCTGGATAAGGATGCCTCCCTGTCTGTAAGAACTGACTTCAAAACATCATGGACACATCTAAATTTTTTTTTTTAAAATCACTGGGGTTAGCATTGACAATGACTGCAGTGCATAAATAATGATACACTCCAATTGGGGAGAAAACAGGAAAAATCCTACAATTACATTTAGTAGACAGACAAGTTTAACAGGTATATTTGTTTACTATGTTCATCATCTTAGTTTAGCGTGTTAGCATGTTAACATTTGCAAATTAGCACTAAAACCAAAGTACAGTTGATTTTATTCTTCAGCTGATGGAAATGTCATTAGTTTTGCAGGTCTGTGGTAATAAACTGAAGTGCCAGACAAAGTGAAATGTGACCTGATAATGCCAGTAAGTGGAAAGTCAGGGGATTACCAAAGCTATTAGAATTCATCCTGAGGGGGACATGAATGTGTGTTCCAAATATCATAATAATACATCCAACAGTTGTTAAGATCTTTTGCTAAAACCCAAAAGTGTCAACCAGCTGGTGACACTAAAGGAAAAGCCAGATAGTTGAGTCTGGACCAAAGTGGTGGACTGATGGAGCAACAGGCCAACATTGCCATCTCTGGAGCCACACTATCGTGGCTAATAAAAAACTCCCTGAACCAACACTCTGCATAACGACCTGACATACTTTTCAAGCCATCATCTAACTCTTCTGCAGTTGTTGACCTGAGGCTGATTTATCCATTTATATATATATATGATAAAAATCATGCAACTGCATCCCAGTTCCGATTTATGTACTCTCCTAATTTGTGTTCATGATTATCTCACCTGTCCATGACGTTTTGTTTCTCCTCACAGACCAAAGTTGACAACGCCTGCCTCGTTGGAGTTGGATACACACAAACCCTCAGGCCAGGTTAGCTGATTGCCTTTTTGTTTATTGTCTAACAACTATGCATAGGCATGGTTACTTGATACATAATCTGACACTCTTCCCTGCAGGAGTGAAGCTCACCCTCTCAGGTCTGATTGACGGGAAGAACGTGAACGGCGGTGGACACAAAGTTGGCATGGGTTTCGAGCTGGAGGCATAAAAAAAGGACAGACCAGGAGATAGGAAAGCAACACAGGAGAAGAATTAAGAGCCCAAATGTGGAAACACGGCAAAGGTCCACTCAGCGACACGTAAACACATCTTCCCTCTGAGTCCTACACACATATGCACACAGATACACACATTCTTTGGCCTTAACCCTGACCCCCCCCCCCCCCCCCCCCCCAAAGCCCCAAAGCCTCCAAGACCTCCAGTACTGTAAGTTTAAAGGAATCAAGCATTATTTTGTGTTGATTATTTTTAAATTTTACATTACTTACAGGTCCCACAACCAACTTTTCAGCATATATTATGCATTATTATCAGAATACAACAAAAGAACAAGGCAATTCATGCAAAACCACTGTTCTACAAATAATATGCTACTTATGACCGGTTTGATGAGACAAAGTGCACTTTTCATAAATCATTTGTGTCTCAGACATATCTGTTTTCTTCCTGAAATAAGATTTAAAGCACCTTTTTATTTTGACTGTGGTCTGCTCATTTTTGTTCAGATATACTCTGGGTTTTAGACATTGGTAGGATTATTAGAGGGTGCTTGTTTTGGTATATTGTGGTTTTGTTGCATGCTTTCGAGGCTAGAGGGAAGTTTTTGACTTTTCAGTGTCACATTGACAAGTACAGTGACTGTAAACTGATGCAATAAAAGCTGGAGAATTAAGCAGAAAAGAGCAGCTGATCCTCCTCAGACTGACTTTGTTTCTACCATTTGACCTCAGTAACACAGTTATAAACTGTGAACCTTCAGTTGCCTAAATGTCTATTTTTCAGGTCCTGTTTGGTAAAAGAAAGGAACTCTGTGTCACCTCTTTGGTATTGTTTCGTGTCCTGTACCTGTTCAACCTTTACCACTACATTTCACTTTATCTGTGCTGTGCTTTGTATAGGAGTATTTGGCAGTTAGGACCTCAAACAGATTTTATTGAATTAATGGAATAAAGAATGTTAAACACTATGATCTCGATAGGTGTGTTTTTTTTAAATTAAATTTTGGATTGCATGAAGCAGGTGAAGGATGAATGAAAGAAAACATCGCTTACAGTAAATCACTATTCAAGGTACAAAATTCAGTTTTTTTTGGAAAATGATAGAAAAAAAGAATGTCGAACGTTTTGTTATTCTGACATTTTTACAATCTTAACAGCATACAGTATGTACACAAATAGTCAACAAGATATCACAGACACAGGTAACATCTCTCATCCCGTTGTATGATCTACATACAGTGAAGACTCCCTCCAATAGTTGGGATCAACATGATGCAACTGTACAATATCAAACTGTTGTAGCAGTCACATCTATATTCAAATATAGATATATTTGATATTCAGATATTCAAAAGTAGAGGTAAAGTATTCACTTATTGGTATTGAAATATTAATTTAGCTGGCTTTGTAGCTGTTTTCACAGTTTTGCTTCAATCCATAAATTTGACTCTATTCTTGAATTTTCAGTAAAACAAGAAAATGTTTGAGGTTTAGACCATAATTCATCTGTTTATCACCATATTGGACAAAGCCAAGAGAGTTTTGGGATATGTTGGTGTTGTTTTATGGCCACAAACATTAACACATAGTCAACCTCTCTCACACAGTCTCAACATGAATTTAACATCATAAGCTTCACTTGAAATTATTGGAGGGACACTGGACTGCACCATATTGAACAGGTGTTCTTGTTATTGTGTCCACCCTCCATATAAGTAGCAGTGGATTTAAAAAAAACAAAAACCCATCACATTCATGCATACATTCATACAGTTATAAACATCACTCATGACATTCAATGATTGTCTTACTAAAATACAATTTGTAATAAAAATAATGGTCCAGTGAGAAACACATAACAACTGATACACATTTACATTTAGGTTCATAACACACAGTTCAAGGCAGAGATACCTTTAGAATATAACAAAAACCTGCTTTTTTTTATACTTGGGATAAAAGTACATAAGTCTTAAAATATAATAGTAGTCCACCAAACATGGTGAAACAAATGTAACTAAAATATATAGTTTCAAAACATAAGACAAATGTTTCTGTCTGTCAACATTATTTACATTCACGAATTATCTCACTTCTAAATTTCAGGATAACATTTGCTCTTTGTGTGTGTCATCTGTTTTAAGAGTTTGACACTTTGTGCAGTGTGCAAGCCTCTCCTCACACTGTAACACAGTAGGAATGTACTGTATGTACTAATAGGTATGTTCTGTTTTCTAAATGGTTTGTATGTAACAATCATCTTATTTGATCCATGATACCAATGGAATGAATGGTTGATGCAACTTTACCCCAAAACCTTTTTTAAGTTTTGTTAAAATTACATTAATAACTTCCTCTAGGGATTTGAGATTGGCTTGGTTTACCCACTCCTTAATCTCATTAAGCAAATATGTGCCAGCAGCTATTACTCCGTTCACATTGTTAAACAAACAGGCTGCTACCGCCTCCTCATGTAGTTTGACATCCCATCCACACAGAGGCAGCAGGGTACCACATGTACACAAAGAATGAAACCCAATTCAGGAGAGGTCGCTGGAGAAATTCTGGCCTCCCTGAAGCCACGTCCACTCGCTCAACATCTGGGACAAAAACAAAGGGAGGGGGGTTTAATAGTCATCACACATAATTCAGAGAAAAACAATGAAATGATCATAAACCACGCCAGGCAGCTGCTTGGCATCAGAACAAGACGAGTGTGAGAGCCGAAGAAGGGAGAAATATGTCGTTTGGTGGGAGGGATTGTGAGCACGAACGTACCTCCATACTGTTCTCTGATTCCTGGATGGTGTCATGCAGCAAACTCTGCAGTCGACTCTCAAACGTCCTGCTCTCCTCCACAAGAGACTCGTCACTGCAGACACACCCAAAGTGATTCAAGCAAACGTTTAATGAATTCAAAAGAAATTGTCAAAGTTATTTTTTTGTGTAAAACTTGTGTCAAGTCAAGTGTATTTTCTGTAGTCCCTAATAACATTTACAAAACATGACTCTTGACCCCTGAATGGAAAACATCCTTTAAACCCCAGTGTGTACATGTGTGTGCGTGTGTGTGTTAAAGTGCACTCACAACTGCTGTAAGCTGTGTCTGGGGGTCAGTAGAGGCGGCACTGAAGAGGGGGTTCGTAATCCATCAGGACTCCCACTCACCGGGCTGCGAACTTTACTCTACACAAGACAAGATGATGCACTTTATTCAGCGTTAGTTCATACAGCACCTGCTTATTGTGGAAGACATGACAGAAGTTGTTATGGTTACATTATTTACTTGGCTTTTGGCATTTGTATTTCTGACATCGAAACAATGAGTGTTGGAGCAGATATAAACATACTGTAAGCGGTGCTTGAGAATTAGGTAAATTCAACCGAAGTGAAACATGCTGCTATTCTATGATTATTATTTGTGGCATATCTTGATTTATAATTATATGCAATTAACAGGCATCCGTAAAGGGAAAGCAGAGCTGGGAGAGGGTCTGTGTCTGTGAGCAGCTCATGTATCCTCACACAGGCGACTTTGAGCAGGTTCCACAGCTCCCTCTGTCGCTTCTCCTGCAGACTCATCAGCACTTGTTCGCTCTCGGCCATCCTCTGGACCACGCCCTCAACTTTCGGCAGCAGCTCCATCACGCGCTGACGGCACACGGCTGTCTTACTGCGAAACACACACACAAAAAAAAATGGGATTCCCAAATTGTGAACAGGAATGTCCCGACCCATGGATTATTCGATCCCCTCTGTGTTCTGGAAGTAGAGCCTCCGAGCCTTCAGTCTTTTATTGACTTAGAAACATTAGTAACTGCAGACTGGAGCGCTTATTCTAAAAGTAAATCTTTCATTAATAAAAGGTTGTGACTTTTTAGACTTCGTTATAAATATCGGTATGCCCCTAATTAAGAGTTGAAAATTTGCCACCTTACACTTAGACATCACATTACAGTTGTAAATGTGTTGTATGTTGTAAATTCTTCCTGATTAGACCTCCTCTCAGGACTGTGTGGGTGTCTATATACCAGATAGACTGATAAATACTTTACACTCTCCTGTTTGCTTCTTTGTTCCTGTAGACATATTTCAGGGCAGATATTTTCACTTGTTATAGCAGGAAATGCACAGGTGTAGCCGATAACACCAATGGTTGTTCCGGTAAGCCACAACAGTGCATAAACATGCACAGACGGGTCTAAATAGTAACAGTATTTACACCTGTGCAGAGTTACGCAGTGCAACCACAGAGCTGCTCAGGACCCATTCAGTTCCCTAACCCACATTTTCCCAAACATGATTGGTTATTCTTCCACAGCTGTGCGAGCCATGTTCTAAGTGATCTGGGAATTGTATCCAGAGTTTAATAAAAATGTAGTGTTTTGCGTGAGTACCTGAGGTGTGTGTAGAAGTCTCTGAGCTTCCTCTCGTAAAACTGCACAGCCTGAACCACCAGGCGCACCACCTCCTGAGTGTCCCCCGAACACCTCTGGTCTGAGCGGAGGAAGGAAAAGGAAAGCCGGAAGATTGTAAAAGGAGGTTTACTTTCACATGAAAACGCTGTAACAAATGTTAGGTAAGAAGTGAACAGATGCATGACATCCAAACCTCTGCGTTTCTCTCTGAGTTTGCGGAACAGCTCCATGGCCTTTCCTTCACTGAGGAACAAAGAGGGGAAGAGAGCAGGGTCCAGGATCACAAAGCAGTTGTTTTTATAGCTTTGCTTTACAGTTAACAGTTTACAGTTAAGTTTGGTTCAGACTTACAGTGTGTCCAAGGCCTCTCCACTCCGCCACGGCTGCCTCTGCACATCCACTATGTCTGGCTGCAGCTGCATCATCTCCTCCTCCAGTTCACTCACCTTGGCCTAGACACACACACACATGGGTTTTAGACTTTTTAAAGCACACAAGAATACTCCTTACACACACATACACACACACACACACACACACACACTCAACTCTACCTGACCACAGCTGACAGCAGTTTGTTCCATCTCCCTCCACACGCCCAGGAGTTTCTCTGACGCTAGAAAAAAGACTAACATTAGTCAGTGGCGAGCTAAACTGGTGAATTCAGTTGCACTTTCCGCCTGAGGTAAACAGGACAACCAAATTAAGCCATTAATAATTACGATTAAAGAACAGATTAAATGCAGTTTTGGCAGTTGTAGCGTAAACTTCCTGCTATCTACCAACATGTTTTTGTAACATAGTACCGATCCCGGTGGCTGTCTGCTCCTGGTATTTGTCCATGTCTATGTGAAGGCTGGTGGTGAAGAAGTCCAGCTTGGCCGTGAGTCTCTGGTGCATGGACACCATCTCATTCTTCTGTTTGGACAGTGAAGAGTTGTGTCTCAGCAGGCTCATGCTGAAAGAAAAGAGGAAAAGAAATGTGTTTGTTTTTACCAGTTAACAGTTAATGCGTGTGTATGTTGAGTGTGTATTTGTGTGTGTCCTACATGGCAGCTTTCTGCCCCTGCTGCAGCCTCTGCCAGTCTTCCTTCAGGGTGCGGATGGTGTGCCACGCCTGGCCGCAAGTCCTCCTCAGAGGGCTGTAAGCCAGGACGTGTCTAGGGTCGATTTCTATGACAAAGACAAACAACGAGAGAGAGACACACACACACACACACACACACACACACACACAGTCAGACAAACCCAAACATGTTTATTGTTATTTTAAAAAGAGCTTTTTCCCCCACAGAGGTTTGTAGTTCATATAAGCCTCATACCTTAAAAGTATCTCAACAATGAATTCTGAAGGTGTATAATGTTCGTTTTCTCCGTATATGAACAGTATGTGTGGTTTAAATGTGTAAGTGTTGATTTGTGAGATTATCTTTTTTAACAAAACGTGTATGTTTTTGTCTTTTTTTATTTTATTTTCTGTATTCAACAAAACCCCAAAGCAAAACTTTCACTGGAACTCTGCTGTGGGAACCCTGAGTGGAACAAACATCCCAGTTGATCCACAAAAAAAAAAGACTTGAGTCCTCAATTAATCAGAAAGTTTTAGCAAAAGTGTTCAAAGATTCACCTGAAATCAACAGAGAGAAGAAGAAAGACAAGCAAAGAAAAGAAAAGCTTTGCAGGGAACTACAGGTTGTTTTGCTGTGTACTCACGGACGAAGCGAATGTTTTCTGGAAGAGTGCGAGGAGCAAACTGAGGTTCATAAGTGCAAGAGGAACGATCAAACAGGAAGACCAGAGGCACGTCTGTCCGTCGGCCATCTATCTCCTACAGAAGCAGATAATAAAAATACTATGACTCAGTCCATTATTACATTGTGCTGTAATTCTGTGAAGGTATTGTGTGTACAGTGTTTATGTTAGATATTACTGTGTAATCTATGGCACACTGTGTGGCCAGTCCATGAGGCTCCAAGGCCAACCCCGCCTCCAGCAGCAGCTCCTGATTGGCTGCAGGGATGCTGGTGTCTTTTTCTATCCTCAGCTGCAGGTCTGCCACAGTCTCATCGTCCGAGACTGAGTACGTCAGGATCTTTGCAGACATCATGTTCAGGACATGCACCAGCTGAGGGAAAAGACGAGGACCAATCACATTGCAGAAAAAACAAGTAAATGTGTGTTGGGCTGAAAAGGTGCACAATCCCGTCAAGCTGTAAAGATGTAACTCTCTCTATAAATTAGTCAACATACCAGACCAGTGATATCTGAGTAACAAAAGAACAACTTGTCCACTTGGAGGAAAATGAGACAAAGTGAAAGAATTAATGACTGAATTACTCAATGAACCTTGAGCTGCAGTATGACCTCCAGCTGGGAGAAGCAGTCGCTGGGCGTCGCCTCAGGGTCTTTGCCTCTCTCCTGAGGAGACCACTTTAACATCAGCTGCAGCCACCTCTCCAGTTTCTCTAATAACAGACTGTCAAACACCAGTTAACACGTTAGACTGATATAATACAAGTCTTAAATGAGCATGTTTTTGTGTGTCACAGATAAAATCACCTGTTGAGGTTGTTGGGCTGGGGCAGATGTTTAGAGAAGCGGACTTCTCCTGAGAGGTCCTCATAGACGACAATATCATTGTCCTGCTTCAGCCTCAGTTTATTGTGCCTGAAAAGGATACAGATGGATTATATGAGAGAAAAGCCCTAAACATTAGGTTTGGAGTTGCATATCTTTGTCTTTTTGTGTGAGTGCACAGATGTTTTTATTTCCCTTCTATCCTCAATTTGATCATAGGAAATTTTTTGACCTGCGAACACAGCCAGGTACGTGCCAGGAACTGAACCTGAGTTTTTGCAATAATGGGAGAGTATTTTTCCTCTATGTAACCCAGACCCCCCTAGAGTTTCATATCTGTCATTCATCATATTAGCGAGGCACGAGGGGCACTGATGTGGGCACAACCCACATTTCCTGCAATTCTTTGCTTTGGCAACTCCTGTTTATTTATGTATTCCTTGTGTGTTACAATCCAGTCCCGTAACAATAATATTTACTAGGAATTAAGCTTATCATTGGTTAACATTCAAAAATGCCATTGTTCAGCTTATTTTGGAAAGGCTAGACTTTAGTCACGGAGTTTCAAAAGCATAAAAAATGAGAAGGTGAAATTGTGGAAATTTTAACATGCATCACCCTCGAACTAGTTTTGGGAAAACATGACTTCACTTGCTTCATGATGACTTTTGTGACATTTGAAGAAATCACCCAGTTGGTTCACATATATGAATTTTTGAAATATGATACTACCAAGGAACAGGTTGCCAGGTTGGTAAGAATGGGCGAAATCCTGTGATGCACTCAAACACCAAGGTCCCGAAGCTCCAGTAGTCCACAGTGACCGTGTACTTCTGTCTCTCAATGAGCTCTGGAGCCTGGAAGACAGAGGGAAGAACTAGTTCAGCTGTTACTGTCTACAATACGGTGAGAAGATCGTGTGTCGACTTGTGTTTTCATCACTTACTAAGTACTGAAGTGTTCCCACAAATGAGGTGCAAAGGCTGCTCTGGTCCAGCTCTTTAGCATAGCCGAGATCTATAATCTTGTGGATCAACTAAGGTTAAGAGAAGAGGAAAAAAACAAAGTGTTCTTAGCAAAAATTTAATAAGCAAAATGATTACAAATGGACACTTTGGGAAATATGCTTATTCGCTTTCTGGCTGAGAGTTACATGAGAAGATCGATGCCACTCGTTGCTGTACGACAGAGCCAGACTGTTTCCCCGTTTCTGGTCTTTCCTGCGAAGCTAAGCTAACCGGCTGCTGGCCCTATACTGTATTTAACGGTCATCCAACTCTCCACCAGAAAGTGAACGAACGAACGTATTTCCCAAAATGTCTCACTATTCCTTTAAATCCAGAGGGACTCTGGACTTAGTGCAAATAAAGTCTGTTTGGTTCAATTTCTATAAACACAGCAATGTGCATAAACATGAATATATAACCTCTTTAATATGTCTGGCCTCATTTATACAACATTCTTCATTTTCCTGTGTCCTATTGGCTGGAGGATGAGGATGTGATTTGTTACATAACGAACAAAATAAAGGGAGGCCCAGAGAGGAAGGTAAGAGCAAGGCGGTCCCAATAGTTCCTTGTAACTGCAAGGACTGAGTTTTCCGCATTAAATATTCAGTGCAGCAAAGTTGTGCTCAGCTGGTGAGGGTAGACATGTGGACGTGAGAGAGACGAGTCTCCTCCACTTATTCCACATAACCCACACACAAACAGGCCTGCATATGAACTCTTTGTTGTGGTTTGGGTGTATTTGTCATAACAAGATGGTTCACAGGGTCTTTAACTCACTCTCTTCTCTCCCTGCTGCAGCACAATGTTTTCTGGTTTCAAATCTCTGTGGATGATCCTCTTATTATGGAGGTACGTTAGAGCCGAAGCTGAACGGAGAAAGAAGAAGAAGGGATAAGAGTCAGAGGAAAAGAAGAACGCAGAGTTAGAGTTGCATTGTAAATTATTTGCTTCAAGGTTTACTCTCATGTTAAAGAGGGTAATGCTGCATGTAAAGCAGAGCTAGGGCCAATGTATAGGCTGATATTAAAGCTGATGGAAGATATATACAGTAGGTATTGGCGTACATATAGGGCCATAAGTTAAAAGAAATCAAATACAATCAAATACAGAGGAAGGAGCTGGTGACAACATCTTTTTCTCTCAACAAGCTGCTCTAGAGGGACCCCATAGTATTTTAGTTAACTGATTTATTCAAAGCACAGTTGAGACTCAGCACACATCAATGGTGCATATACACAGATTAACCTCAAAGTGTAACGTAAAAGAGTACTCCACAGATTTAGCTTTGCACTCCTTTAACATTGTCAAACTCATGATGGTCAGTTTAAGTATAAAGGAATGAAGGAATATCATCTTTTTTATTTCACACATTCTTCTTTCTTGTCAAAACCTAGTATCTACATTGCCCACGATGCAACTTGACCACTGACAGTTTGTGTGTGTTATGCTAGTGGTGGCTAATGTAGCCTCGAGCCGCTAGCCTCAAGCAGAGATGAGCAGCGAGCTACAGAAGCTGGTCCTGACTTCTTTCTAACTTCACACCCAGATTTTATGTATGCAATTGTACTCCCCAACACCTGTGAACAGACTTTAACACCAGGCGGAGAAGCAGTTTTACACCTTACCACATCCAGGGTCACTGATGGATGTCATCAGAAGTGACCTCTGTTGCACCACAAACAAGTGATGTCACAGTATACTGACACACCCTGGAGTACACTTCTACGTCACTGCAGCAAGGTACTATGCTAAATTAGACCACTAGAGGTCAGCAAAAACAAGATTCTCAGCCAGTGTTAAGTTTCTCTTTAAAAAAGTAAATTGAAACCCTCTGAAAATCTTGTTTTTGCAGACCTCCAAGGTTTAGAAAATTTCAACCAGAGAGGACAGTAAAACACTGCTTTTCAGCCTGGTGTCACGTCACTCTTTAATAAGAGCCATAAGAAGATAAGACTCGTATTTACATTCTGTAGCCTTTAATCTGCAGGAAGTCTAATTTACAACTGAAACTATAATGTGTCTTTACGTGTGCGTCAAAGGGTGACTAGTGTGTGTGCTGGCAAAGGGTGTTCAA
The DNA here is from genome assembly GCF_043641665.1 of Enoplosus armatus. Lineage (NCBI taxonomy): Eukaryota > Metazoa > Chordata > Actinopteri > Centrarchiformes > Enoplosidae > Enoplosus > Enoplosus armatus. Next base: position 8,275,877 of record NC_092183.1, on the reverse strand, counting down.
CAAAGCAGAACTCATAACCTTTGAGCACCTGACTGTGTGTAAGTGTAAGTATTTGTGTGTGTGTGTGTGTGTGTGTGTGTGTGTGTGTGTGTGTGTGTGTGTGTGTGTTTGGGTGTTTGGGTGTTTGGGTGTGGATGTGCATGCCTATGTCTTTACCCTCGGTCATGGAGAAGTTTAAAGGGGATCACTCATTATCAGGAAATGTACACCAGTGGGTAACAGGAAAAGGAGTTTCTGTGTGAGTGTGTGTGTGTGTGTGTGTGTGTGTGTGTGTGTCTTACTCTACTACTACTACTACTCTGTGTGATCCATACCATATGTGTCCTCTCTCACACCTGTTTATACAGCGTGTATTATACAACGTCTTGTTGATGTGAGCATTCGTACATCATGTTTGGGATACAGTGTTAGTGTCCGATGGTTGACGTAAGCCTCTGTCAAGCCATGGTGACTAAGAGGTTGGTGGTTTAGGGTCACCGATGACATCATGATACTGGTCACCAGGACCATTTCCTCCATACTACAGGAAACTAATCACACTGCCAGCTCACTCCATCACACCATCAATCTATCGCTCTCACATGATTTAAAATGTTACAGTGGTCACATTGAAAGCGGGGATCGTGCAGGATACTCACAAATGTCAAACAAAAGAATCAGAACAGAGCCCTCCCTCATTCCACAGCAGTTGTCCAAGAGGTTCAGACACTGCAGAGAGCACAAACACAGACTCTTGATACTTAAATAACATGAACCACGGAAAGAAAACAATACAAGCGGACACAGTCACAGTCTTAATTTACATCCATTAAGTACATTGTGTTTATAAGGGATCAGAGATACATTAGAGGTCATGAACAGGCTCAGATTCAATTCTCTCTAATACATAAATAGAACTTTTTCACAAGGCTGTCTGATCTGATTTTTAAGAGCATTTCTGGTAGCGATGAAGTTTTGCAAATTGGCAAATCAACACTTTTGTTGTAAAGCCTTTGATTTGTTTTACTTTAAACAATATATTTAAAGCGTTCCACTGCTGGAAACTTGTGGCAGGCCTGACAAAAGAGGATGGTGCTGTTTTCCGCTCTCTCTCTAACCACTCCATCTGCCCCCAATTCAACCATCTGGGATGCTTTGAAATTTTTATGACACTGCGGTTTGTGATAGTTGGCATTTTCCTCCTCTACTTGCTGTCCGGTGCCAACATTGTTTATCGCCTCAGGCTGCACACTCAGTTGATTTCGGATTGAAAACTGCTCCAGATTTCTCCTCCAGACAAAAAGTGCAAACAATCGCCTGGTTGTTGGTCCAAACAAATTAGTCACATTCATGTGTGAGTATCTCAAACTCAGTGCTTCATAAAAAAAGTGGTTCAAAAAGGATCACCACACATGATTACTGCTCCTTGTTCATTTTTTGTGATTCAACGCTTTGACCAAAAGGTCTATGGTCTCACATCCAGTGTCCTAAACCACATGAGTGCACAGGCTCTCACAAACACACCACAGACTTTTACCTTTCTCAGATCCCCTCCCTGACAGTACTCCATTGCCAGCAAAGGAAGGTCATTGGTGGTCCCCAGTTTGTGCATTCCCTCAGGAACCTCTCTGGCTGCAACAACGTTAACATGATCCAACCTGTGTGAGCAAAGATGAGCAGGCATCAGTCAGTGGGGCTGCACAATCATATTTTCATCATTGCTGAAATATGAATTTCCACAATAATCCCCCACTGCCAAGTTCTGCCATATTAGATGTCAGAGATTCATAACTCAGAGTTGTAATAAGAGTAATAGTCTTCTTTGCAAGGCTTGAAACAGGTAGTGAAATTGATGTGATGACAAAAGATAATCACAGAAAAATGTGCAAATCTAGATCTGGACCGGTGTTTCCCAAAGTTTTTGGCTTGTGACCCATTAAAATGAAGCAATGTCAAATGGATTTTTTTCTTTGTCTTATTTGAACAGGTTTCAACGTTTTAGAGGCCTAGAGAGATTATCTAGTAATTAATATAATTTTCTACTTCCCTTTTCTGTTGGTCTACTTCTCAGATTTATCTTGCAACCTTTTGGGGGTCCTGACCCCCAGGTTGGGAACCACTGATCTAGACCAACTTTTATGAAGCTCCACAGTTACACAGCTACATTATTTTCACAGTATATACCTGCACCACATCAGACATGCAGACCTTTTCTTTTTTTTCTTGCATCTCTCTCGCTGTGTCCAACACATTTATCAAAAAGGGTGCACTTTCACAATTACTTTCACAAATACGTGCAAACCTTTTCATCAGTTAATTAATCACCTTTAAAACTGATTACATCATTCTCTTCACCCTACTCCCTCTGTTATTTGACCTGCTCCATTATTTTGTCTGTTTCTAATTCTTTGCTGTTTCATAACTCTGATTGAAACAATGTGTGTCTGACTGTCACAGGGTCGGGCTCTCTTTAAAAAAGCAAAGGAGAAACATAAAGATAACAAACTCCAACTGATACCAGATCTACCAGGAAGATAATTTACACTGGAACAATAACATTGTACAACATGTGAACAGTGTGTGATTAGCAACGGATAGTCATCACTACAATAATAAGCTAATAACTTGTTGCGTTATTATCAGTCACTAGCATGTTTTCTTACTTTGAAACCTAAGCTGTTTGGTCAAATGAGTGAACACTAAACATAATTAGAAGTACTATAATCATATGGTGTTACTGTAGGGGGGACAAGTGCTATATATATGATATGATGTGGAAAATATTTCTCTCATTTTTGTTCTGCCTCTCTTAAGCTTATTTGAAAACAGAATAAGAGAAAGAGAGAGAGTGGGATGAAATAATGAACCTGTATGAGTTTGTGGGATAATTAAATATTTTTTCCAAAACCTTCAGCTGATGAAAAAGTAATGCAATACAAGCTCTATAAACACATCATAAATCAAAAACATTGTGAAAGTGATGTGTTTTCCAGTATGTGTGTATGTGTGTTAAGTAGCTGTAATAATATAATAGCAGGTTGCCATGTATGTGTCCCCTGCCCTGTGGTTTTTCCACGAGCTGAGCGTGGGTGCACGGGAGGGTTGTGGTTGTGACCATGTCTGTCTGAAAACAACACACTTGTTAAACTGGGACTAGGAAAAAAATGGTTTTATGCTCATGTTTGCACCCGCAAATGACAACACACACACATACAAGCGCATGCACGCACGCACACACACGCACGCACGCACACACACACACACACACACACACACACACACACACGCACGCACAGACACACACACACACACACACACACATACACAATCAAAACCCACATTAGCTGCCATCCAACTCCAGTGACCCGACACCCAAACTGAAACTGTTAATAAACAACACAGATGTGTGTGGAAATGAAACACACACCACAGCACAGCGAAATGAGGAGGCGGAACATTATCCCGTCAGAAATAACCACCAACAGACCAAAATAACCTAAACTCCCATGCTGTTCTAATTATTTAATGTCTTGTGTTCTTGACTTTTTCAGGATACAAATTTAGTTTTTGTATTTTGAGAAAACTTGTGAAACATACAAGTACATCAAAGTCAAAGCTTGTCATGGAATGCACCACAGTGAGTCACAACACGTCAAAACCAAAACTACTCTCCCATGCCAAAAAGAGCTTTAAGGCAAAGCATAAAAGAGTTTTGAAGGTAAAAACAAACGGGGAAATCACCGATTTCTTCAGCAGAGTTAAAAAAAATAATGTGTCACACAACAAGATGCATAACTGTGGAAAAAGAAACCCTGAATCTTTTGTAAACAGAAAGACAAGCTCAGGCAAGATGCTGTGGTCTGTAAGCCTCTGTAAGAGTAAAACTAAAAGATAAGGCAAACATATTGTGCCTTCTGTACTTTTTGTAGTACAAGTCGTAAATAAATATTTGACTCTATAATGTGATCTTAGCATGACCCTTTGCTTTATTACCTAATCCTGAGTGCAAGGCCTGAGTCTAAAAATCAGGTTTATAGTTGTATTATTTTAGGCAATGGTGTGCTTATAATGTTTTGTATGTAAAGTCAAAAATATAATGAAGCTGCCATGTGTCTGCTGTGTGTCAGTATGTTGATGCATGAGAGAGCGAAACTGACCTCTTCATGATCTGGATCTCCAGACACCATCTCTCTTTGTTTCTCTCACTCAGCTCCTGGCGGCACTGCTTTATAGCAATCTGTTCCTCCGTGTCCTGAAAGCACATAAGAACACAAGAATTTATGTTACAGTTCATTGTGGGTTTACATTTAGGGCAACAACCTTATTTTCATAATCGATTAATCTGCCGATTCTTTTCTTGATTTATCTATTAATTGTTTGGTCTATAAAACATCAGAAAACTATTAATTCATTGTGTACACCACAATTTCAAATGCCTTTTTTTGTTCGACCAACAGTCTCAAATACAAAGATATATGTATGTATAACCACCACAAATGATGAGCAACACGAGTGCATCTCACTACCTGTTTCTCATGGCATCATCAAGGAAAAGGCACCCACCCTGCTTCCCATAATGTGAATCATGAACTAATAATAGCCCACAGTATTGTCATTTATACAGGAAGACAGGAAATGTCCTATAGAGGAAGTTTAATCATCACGGCAGCAGCAGTGCCCTCTTCAGTTATGCCTCTTAAACCCTGGTCTGCCGTGGCACTGATGATCAGCAGTGCTTCACTGTGATTAAACTGTTAAACAATACATCATTTACTCTTGAACATTACTTCCTTGATTACTGTAAATAGGAATGCAGCCACTTAGGGAGCAGTGATGACAAGCATTTACATAAAAATATTTTATATTTGAAACCGCGATCAAATTCTCGAGTGCTTTACTCCAGTTTCCGACTCTCCACCACTTGTATATCGACATTCACATGATGACGCTGCCTGGCACAATGCCAGCTCTAAGTTTGCCTTGAAAGTGAGTGTGAGTAATACGACTGTACAGTACAGTTTTAAAGAGAGGAAGAGGAAGGTCCTCTAAGCGGGCATGTTCATATTCCCATAGTGTCGTCTTTCTAATGATGCAACTCTACAAAGCTCTCATCCTCTGACTAGAAGTGATGTCATTACAACAGACACCATTTCTATTGGTCTGGGAGCACAACTAAGCCAGCTTCCTGGACTGATGTTATAGTATTTACAACGGTGCAGGTGAAAACCCATTCTTAAATCAAATCCAGGATCCAGGATTAATTTGTAAATAGGACAAGAAGGTCTTTGTTTTTTGTTCTCTGTTTTCATTCGGCCAACTATGATGTCCTATCACAGCCTCAAATAAAACCAGATTTTCCCACAGAGACGGCAAAGACATAACAGTGTGTTAAGAGTGTGTAGGCTGTGTACCTTATTTTGCCATCTTGTGACTTTACCAAAGCCTCCAGTGCCCAGCCTCTCCTTCAGCTCCCAGGCCCCACAGCTCTGCTGCTGCTGCAGGGGGACTCGATTCATGGCCTCCTCAGCTGGTCCTACATCCAATACAACAAATAACAAGAGTAACATTGAGTCCACAATCATACTAGAAGCCCTGTGACGCTCACACCAGAAAACAAAAATGTTGGATTAACAGAGAATAGAGAAACAACTTTGCTGCTCTTAGATAAATAACATCACTAGGGCAAAAAATTGTTTGGCCTAAGAAGATGCCTTGCTGTTGTCTAAATAAAGAGAAATTTTAATATTTTTTCATCAGTCTACACTGTACTTTCAGCCTTAGATGTACCAAAGCTCAACTGGTCTTTGAGCATGTTAGCATGCTAACGTCACCATGCTAAAAAGAGTTGAAGTTTGGCATGTATTTATAATGTTAATTTTAGCATGCGATGTTAGCATTAATCTTAAAGTACAGCTGAGGCTTTGGTCTGAGAATTTACTCTAGTTCCCAAACGATTAATCGATTTATTGATTAGTCAATCGATAGAAAATTAATCACCATCAATTTTGATTAGCAAGTAATTAAAGACATTTATTAACCAAAAATGCCAAACATCCTTTGTTTCAAACTTACTTTTTTCTCTGTTTTATGTCATTACAAGTTAATAATAATAATATCTTTGTGTTTTGAACTGTTGAGTGGACAAAACAAGCACACGGGACCTCTGGGAAATTGTGATAATGACTCATTGAGAAAAATAATCATTACCTGCATCCCTAATTTGGTCATTAGTCATAAGTATAAAGAGTGAAGTTTTATCTGATCCATCCTATTCTTACTGAGACAGTTCACTCTGGACTGTCACAGAATCGATATAGGAATGTGTAGTCAGGTCTAGTTTTACAAAGTGCTCCTTGTATATATCTGTATATAGTTATACAGTTACAGTAAGTTTATTATAGTAGTAGTAGTAGTATACCAGTATAAGGTTATTACCAGGCCTATTCAGTACTGTACAGTACTGCAACGTACAATTGTGACAGTGCATGCATCAGGCTGCTTCAGTTTTTTTGACTTTACTGTTAATACAGACCTCACCTGCTCATAACAAAAGTATGCATTCAAACACACAAAAAGCACTTTACGTCTTTCCTGGAGTTATTAAAATGTCGCCTACTACAACGGTTTCATTTTCATGCAGAGAAGCGTTTCAACTATTAACAGTATTATTTCAACTAAATCCTACCTTAGACTTCGGAGGTAGCGTTCGCAAGTTTTCACACCTGATTATCTTTGAACACTGTGTGTGTATCCGGTTTTTAACCGAGTTAAACTTTTAACACTAACGATACATAAGTATTTTTGGCGACACAAGTCTGAAAAACTCTCTACTTCCTGATACTGATGTTTCCTGTAAACCTGAGGAGACCCGCCCACAAGGAGGCAGAGCCCTCGGCTCGGACCTCCAGCTGCTGGTTCCACGCAGATGTTTTCAACCAATGACGAATGATGAATCTGTTTCAAGATGATGTTATGTGAAAGCCTTAAATGTCTAATATATTTGTGCTACTTCATTTGAGGTCTGCAGTTACATTTACACAACTCATTTTCCTACATAGAACAATTTAAAATATACAGTTATTTAATGTTTTTGTAATTTAATGAAATACTAATAACAACAACAACAACAACAACAATAACTCTAGGTAAGCACAACAGCTTCTGCTATCGCAGTCGTGAAACATACGACCTGTCAGATGCTACGACTTATGCAGTTATTTTATGTTTAAGAAATACTAAAAAAAAAATATACACACATTCACATAAAATAAAAATACCATGGCCTCTTAAAATTGTCCATTCTGATTGGCTGGGAGGTGTCCATTAATTTCAAGTAACAGCACAGTATAACCGAACACCTATGATGCAAGTGTTTGCTTTCAGTTTCTAAATGAATGTGCCAATAACTCTAATAACAACAACAACAGGTTCTGGTATGGCAGTAGTGAAACGTACGACCTGTCAGGTACTACGCCTTACAACACCGTTTATTAGCTACATGACAAAAAGAGGTGTTGAATTTTGAATATCTGTGCTACAAAAGTGAAGAATGCATCTCTGCAAATGAAATATAATCATTGCTTCTTGTAAAAAGGTAGCAGGATTATCTTTAAGTTATATCCTTGTGTTGCTATATTTGTGTGTTGTAGGCCAGTGGTGCCCAAACTGTGGTTCAGGGGCCCCAAATGGTCCTTCACTATGCTTCAGTGGATCCCATAGGCATTATGAGGATTAGTTTTAATAATGAGGCAAAATGAAGTATGACATTTATCATTCCTGGGGAATAGTCTGTTAGTGTATAAGCTTACAAAAGCACAATTAATGTTGACTTTTGTTATTATGGAGCCTGTAGCTGCCACTATTTTGGGAATGGATATAATACACTCTCGCTAATGCTTGGATCAACTTCCCAAACCTTGCAGGACAGCAGAGTCACCCCCATTTCAGCTTCCATGACCTGACAACTCATCTTACTGTAAGTATTACTTCACATCTCTCTTGAATTACACCTCTTCTCTTTAGTTGTGAGAACATTTTTCTATCTTCCGTTTTCTGGCTGGATCTTGTTTTTGTAGCTTAACTTAATCATAACCATATCAGAAATATATTATGTTACACACAAGGACGTCTTTTGATGTGTTGGCAAGATATTATGTTTCAAATAACACAATTCTGTAATACAGATGTTGTCATTTTCAGGTAGATGTGGTGTACCAGATATACTATGTACGTTTCTGTGAAGATTGAGATTTTCAGATCATCCAACATCTCACTTTCATGGAGGTTGAAATAAAGTCAAGTTAAAGAGTGTCAAAACACTCAAAAGACAATCTTATTTGAACTGGCTTCAAATCATTTCAGTATTCAACATCGTCTAACTTTGCCAAGTCAATGTTGATCCAACAGATATTTGGAGAGGATGCACTTCAGAATTTCCAGAGTATTAACAGTGATGCTTTTCCTTTCATCACCTGTTGTTCTTGGATTTACTAGCCTTGTTCAGTTGAAACTGACGACACACTCTGATGCAACTAGCAAACTTCATCTACTTGATGACATTTCTCTGACGTGATCTGTGGGTGTATATTTAGGTTACTTTATCTGATTGGAAATGTTTGTAAGAAAAAAAGGCCTTTTCTGTTTATACTAACTAAATATGGTGCTGCTTCCTTATCATTTCCAGTGAATATAGTGCACAACAGAGAGGACTTCATGAAAGTCAAGAATAAATGCAACTCATAATGACAGACCTTTGTTGTCTTATTTAGCTTTGTTTTGTCATGTAAACCTAGTCTGTGGAAATGGCTCAATTGTTGTCCTCAATTACATATTATTAGACGTGCTTGTTCTGCCACCAGCAGTTAAGCATTCTGTTGCTAGTAGCAACCCTTACTAGCACAGTTCCACAGCAGTTTAACTGGCATTGTTACAGCCACCATTTTGTCAGCTCTGTGACTTGATAGACATCTTTTTTGTACCCCAGATTCCCTTGTTGGAGCTTTATCTGTTGATACTTTTTTTGTGATTGTTGATTTGTGACTTGTTAATTAAGTTTCCCTGCAAACTGCTAACCAATCAAGCCATTACACTAAGCTAGCTGTCCGAGGCTAATGCGCTGCTAATACAACATTCTAACTGTTGTAGCATTACACATTTTTCCAAATACACTCATTTGTCTTCCTGCCAAGACTTAGTTTTATGCAAAGGTCAGTACCACTCTCTTAACGTAAGCCTACAGCCAGCAGTTAGCTGGTTAGCTTGGCTAAGCATGAAGACTGAAAACAGGGGCTAGCCTGGCTCTGCGCAAAAGGTAAAATAATGTGCTCATTAATTAACACATTATATCTTGTTTGTTTAATTCGTTAAAACAAAATTATGTGTAAGATTGACAGTGGTTTTATGGCAGGTTATGTGCAGCACTATCTCTAAGCTGTAGTCTTTGTATGGATGAAACAAACGAGAAATAGCCTAACATATTATCTGGTGAGCTGAGGTGCAGGTACGAGGATTTTGTTACCTTAATTTGGACAGAACCAGGCTAGCTCTTTCCCTCTGTTTCCAGCCTCTATGCTAAATTAAGCTAGACTAAGCTAAACCAAGCTACTGTGTACTATTTGGTGTAACTCTTGTTTATGGTGCCCCATTGTTTTCTGGTTTGTAATCCCTATTGTTGAATTTGTTGTCCACTACTGTTTTCACTACTGTGTTCACTGGAGAGTCTTTCACATATGCTTCTGGTAAAAACTGCAAAGGCCAACTGCTGTCTTTAACATTTATTGGAAGTGTGTTTAGCTCGTATTTTTTAAAAGTATTTCTTTACTGTGATATCTATACTACTGGTGTATGGATCTGATGTAATATATATATATACAAATATGATAGCCTCTTTATGTGAGGTTCTATTATCATATCAGATTGGAAACTCTTAGTTGTGTGCTCAAACTTCACCAAGACAGATTCTTGTACATTCATTATACGTGGCACTTCATACTTTGTTTATGGATTTGGAGAGTCTGAGTCCAGGGAATCATGAAAACATTCACCCACACATTAAGACAGAAAACAAAAATGTTTAAAACAGTGGTTTGCGTAGTTTCTGTAATTCCTCCACAGACTTTATAAATGCCTTTCATTGCATAATGTAAATAATGGGCAGTCAAATCAAGGATAATTTAGATACTTTTTTAATCACTCAACACAAGCGAGGAGGCGTGCAGTAAATGATCATTTGTGTTTAATGAATTTGATATTCTGTGGTAAAAGAATGGAGAATAACTAATAAACAGAAAACAGATGATTTAATGCATAACTTTCTGCTTGAGCCATTTGTAATATTTTACATTTTTAAAGTAACCCTCTCTACTCAATGTGTGTGTGCGTACGCTCTAATCTAACACAGATGGAAAACAAAGAAGACAGACGCCAAACTAACTACCCCCGCCTATTATATCCTCGAGTACCATGTTCTCAGCTGTTTAATGTGGAGTTAAGAGACAGTAAAAGCAATGAACATGAATTATCCAATTCAAATAAAATCACTGTTGGTACTAAGAAAAGATTCTTGAGCTATTCTTGAGGCTAAGTGACTGATTTCCTGAGGAAGGGATGGGTTGAATAAAGAGGATATTGGCTGTAACAAATGACTCCTGGTGCCAACTGGTTAACCAGACAGATACAGTGTCGCACAGACTGCCAGAGGTCACTAATGGTGTGAAAAATCAATAGTATGCCAGTCTACACTTACCAGAGTCAGTTTAAAAGCTCCAGTAGTTTTAGAGTGGCTAGAGTAACACAATATATATATGTATATATATATATATATATATATATATATATATATATATATATATATATATTCATGAGGTTACATCCCTCATCCGTAATATGCATCTGTTTTTGTACTTCCTTTTGCTCTTTGACACTTTTTTTAAACCTGTGGGATCAATGAAGTTTAACTTATCTTATCTAACAACGCTAATCAACAATATATATATATATATAATTGGTGGGTTGTTTGAATAAAACATCTTGACAAAGATCGAAGTGATATTACTACATAAACGCTGACTGTTGACTTTTAAATAATTTAAATTGAAAATTGATTGGCCTACCTAATGATTTCCTGTTACAACTCCCTCAGATTATTTCTGTTAAAGTGTGTGATTTTCTCTGGAGCCCCTGGGACAGTCCCGTCCGTAACGACACCGCCCAGCAGGCTGCATCATCATCCGCCCGGCCAGCCTCGCCTCGCTTCCCCGCTGAGGTCACAGCAGCCCTCCCCCTACAGCACACCGGCAGGACCGGAGCTCTCCGATAAAAACCGAGAGCAGAGGTGTAACAAGTTCAGTCCGAGCGACAAATCCCAGGGACACTCACACTACTCCTGCAGAGACACAGAGAGGTTAGCGATTCAGAAGAGTTTGAACTTGGTAAGTTTTTCATATTTGTTTTACTCAGATGCTCTCGCGGTAAAGATTTATACAGATTATACATCAGGCTGTCATCTGAACAGCTTCAGTTCTTATTGTGTTTCATTCTGAATCGTTTTGCATGTTTTTCATTTGATGTGTCAAAGGGAAATAGATACGTTATGTTACATTTGATTGTCCCATTTGCATTTGATTCAAAGTGGGCTAATTAAAATTGTAACTGAATATCAGTTTGTGTGGCAATGTACAATGTTGTTGTATGAAGTCTTACACTAGAATCTTATATGATTAGATGATAATATGGAGTTATCTTGACACACAGTTCTCTTATTCAATGTTAAATTGATTAATTAAAATCAAAAATGAAATTAGAAATACAGTAGGGAATATACATTTAAAACATTAGTGCTACTGTGTAGTAACCTGCAACTCGGTATAATCAACAATTGGTTCAAGGTGACACAGTTTGTATGGATATGGTGATTTTTGTGATCATGGTGTTTGCTCATTCGAGCAGCTTTTTACTGACTTCTCTCCATCAATCTGTAATACAACTGTACAAATTCCCTCCCAGTGTCTCACACATACACACTCTTCATCTCAAACTTTTCTCAGAAAATGGAATCAGTAATTTGTGCCGTCAAGGTCACTTCAAATCTTAATTGCAACACACAAATCTGAATGTTACAAATGTTCTGCTGCTGGACTCAGTGTGTATTTGTTATCGAGGAACATCCCTGCTATGATGCCAACTATGTACCACTCTGAGCCAAGCAGGCTCTTATCAGGCTAATGAGTTGGACTTGCGTCTGTGCCGGCACTTTGGGAATTCTCCTCCCTGTTATCCGTCAGAGCTGATACTCTCCATCACGTTGATCCTCTATACTGTTGCATGTTGTGAAAAGAGTTTGTATCCATTATCTGCATTCCCGGGCAGTGATGTTTGTGACTCACGGGATCAGCGGGCTGGGTCTTAAAGCTGTAAGTTAAGAGTAGGTCAGGCAGATGATAGTGCTGGATCAGACTGTAGGAACATTGACCAGAAGGTGACGCTGAATCCTTTGAGAGCGAATCCCTCAGTACTGAGCTTTCACTGGAATATGGACAAAGCCCCTCTTTCACATCTCTTTAACTCTCTTCTCTCTACAATTTTTAATTGTATCTTCATCAAATTGCCTTGATATTGGTTATAAATCCCATCCATGCCTCCCTCTGTCTCTGTGCAGTCCTGGAAGCTGGGGTGACTCAGGACTACTCACTGTCTTTCTGCTGACCTCTGGGATTTAATTTCATCTCCCTCCTCTCCCTTCTACCCTTTCTCTCCTTCCTCTCCCCTCTCTATGCCCTGCTCTCTCCACCCTTTCATCTCCTTCCATATAGCTGTCTCATGCTCCATTATCCTCCTCAGATTTATACTCTATATTCTAATGTCAACACCTTCTCTTTCTTTCTTTCTTTCTTTCTTTCTTTCTTTCTTTCTTTCTTTCTTTCTTTCCTGTCTCTTCTGGCTGCATGAGTCTGTGTTTCTTTCTGATAAGGAGTTCAAGGCTTCATATTGTGCACAGGGGGAAGCCATAAGGCAACAATACAGCCCTCTGTTCTTGGGGACTTTACAGAGAGGGATCACAGCTGGTTTACTGAAGCTTGACTGAAAACCCCTGAGTGAACAATGCATAATGCCTGCTAAGTACCTTACAGACATGACATTGCCTGCCATAGCACATCAACAAACATACTACACACATGAAAACTTTTGAACTATTGAAACTGAAGGAGCAACACCTAAACTGAAGCTACTGTAAAGGTTGAATGCAGGTTTAGGGATCCCAGCAGGTCAAACCAGTTCAAGAACGTGTTGTAAGGTTTTCTACCGGAAACTGACACTGCCAGCCTGCTGTGACAAGAGAATGGGAATAGTGTTTCCAATCCAAACCCACAAATGTTGAGCTCTCTAAATATTGTATAATATATAATAAATTGTTAAGAAACTAACTTCAGTGCCAAACGACTATAAAAGTGCTACAGTGCTCACTGTAAAGGTGTTTCCTCTGCCATTTGCATAGAAGAGAGACAGGAAAAGTAACCTCAGGGATGCTTTAAAGCGCACAACGAAACATAACTTGAACTTCACAGGCAGATTCAACTATGTTCCCTGCGCGCTGTCTGACCGTTCTCACCGTTTCAGACTTCGACATTTCAGCCTTGTTACTGGAAGACCAGAATGTCTCACCTACGACCTTTACAACCTCAGCGCACCATCATCATTACACACCCTCGCTAATGGTCCGGTGAACTCACCGCTGAGATGTCAAAGATTGTGGTCAGCACTTAAGACCAGTTCCTTTAAATACACTAAAGCTGCACACTAAGAGGACATTAATAATGATGAAAGAGAACATTTACTTTCAGTTTTTCATATATTCTCTCTCTCTCTGTCTGTGTGTGTGTGTGTGTGTGTGTGTGTGTGTGTGTGTGCGCCTTATCATCTCTTGCATGTGTTTGTTCTACCAAAGTGGAGCATTTTCAAACTGCTGTTGTAGCTGCTGCTGACTCACAGTCTGGCTGCTGCAGCTCCAAAGATGTTTTCATTTCTTCCATTCATATTTGACCTACTAGGGGAACCACACTCTCCTCAGGCTGCATACTTGGTTGTACATGTTTCAACTATTAACTGATTGGGTGTAACAGACAAATACATTAACCCCATCAATGCCAGTGGGATGCTTGTTTTTTGAGAGAGGCTTGCGCATGAAGTGGTTGCTGTATCTCAGTCAACATATTAATAGTGCTGGTCCTAGATGTGTTGTTATGGCGATTCGAAGTTTGGTTGTGTCCCATTCTCCTTAAATGGAGAAGAGGCTGAATCAAAGGTATTTTTTGGTAAATGTTTGTTGTTGCACTTTAGCATTTTTTGCACGTTTTCTTTAACGGTTAAGAGGTTGTTGTGAGCCCATAGTTGTGGCCAGTTACACCAAAAACCTCACATATATCACGGATTAGTTGGATTACGGTTCTGTAATGAGCTATCGTATTTGACACCTTCAGAATTCTAATAAAATACATTTTATAACAGAAATTATCCAGGCGAGCCTAAATTCACATTAAAGAAAACGAGCAATACACCTTTTTTGCAAAGCTAATAAGTCATATAAATGCAAGTAACACAAATACTGCTGTTTTTGGCCAGAGATTCTAAAAGTTGTTAGTTCCACTGTATACCACATAAGACTAAAAGAGCAGCCGCAGTTCTACTTTGTATCCTGTAAATGACACATGTTTATGTTGTGTTTGTATGTCTGTTCATATGCATTAAATGTTGTGACACAGACCACAAAAACAGCTAAAACTCAGGCCAACTGCATTGTGGGATTGTCGAAGGAGCAGTGTTGATGGCGCCCCAAACAGGGCCTCTGCATGTCAGATACCGCAGACTTTAAAAAGGGTGGGATACACATATGTTTATATCCGATGTGTGCATGTTGGTGTGTGTTTTTCTGTGTGCATGTGTTGATATGTACGCACATTTCCGAAATGCATGGGGCCTGTACTGGCAGTATTTCAGCAGGAAACACATGTTTTCGGCTGACAGGGCTGGAGAGAGGGGCGACTAGCGGAGCTGAACAGCTGCACAGAGGAAACAAAAAGGAAACTAGTGTGTTGTTGTCGCCCAGCCAGGGAGGCTCAGTTGGGGGTGAAAGCGCAGGTCACCAGGGTTTTTATTTGTTAGAGGCAAGGATCGCTTTCAAGGGACCTGTCCTCTTAATGGTGAGTGTGTGAATGCATGTGTGTGTCTCTGTTTTAAGAGTCAAATCCTGAGAGGGAGTCTTTGTTGAGTAGAACAATGAGATGAACTGAAATCTTTGTGTGCAGGGGTGTTCATTAGCTCCACGTTCCTGAGCACTTTGTGTATGTGTGTGTGAGAGAGTATATATGTGTGTGTGTGTGCAGTTGCCAGCGTAGCTGTTTTACCTCACTGATATATCAAAACACAGCGCTGTTTGCTATTAGCACAGTCAACCACAGAAGGTGAGTCAGTGGAGAACCAGTCGACAGAGAGGAGAGTATAAAAACGTACAGGCATGTAGGCACATGGTTATTATAGTATGTCTGGGTCCTTGTATGCATGTGTCTGTGGAAGAAGTGGTTATTTTTAAAGCATCTTTTACTTTTCAGCCCTCATTGTGTGCAACTTTCTTTTTCTTCTCTTTCCCATTTTCCTCTCTACTCCGTCTTCCACTCACCCCCTCTTTCTTTTGTGACTCATGTTTACTCACACTTGATTGAGGAGCAACAGACGCTCTCCTCTATACCTCTTTTTCTGCATATGACCATTTAAAACAGAGAAGGGGAACAAGTCTGATATCAGACATCTTTTTCTAAGTATAAAAGGGAAATATGAGTTTCCTTGACTTTTTCTTGCTCCAGGCTTTCCTCCTCCTTCCCTTTAATGTCCTGACTCACTTTATCCTCCCACAGCTGCTGCTTTGCTCTGTTAGAGAAGGAATGCTGTCACTATGGTGCAGAAACTCTCTGCTGTGCGTGCTGCCTTTCATCGCTCCAGGGTTGTCCAGATTGCGTTATTTGATACGGTGGTCAGTGCCCCATTTTTTGCATAAAGCAAAGATAATCTGCTTCCTGTTCATTACCAGTGGGGAAGTTATAGAGGCATTATGATAATAGGGAAATGAATTTAAGCAGGACAGCAAAGATATATACAACACAAATTTGTTGAACT
The DNA here is from genome assembly GCF_043641665.1 of Enoplosus armatus. NCBI lineage: Eukaryota > Metazoa > Chordata > Actinopteri > Centrarchiformes > Enoplosidae > Enoplosus > Enoplosus armatus. The sequence continues at coordinate 8,259,734 of NC_092183.1, read as the reverse complement.
CATTCTCCTATCAGATGGTCCTGTACAGGCTGTTAAAACTTCCTGTCTGAGTCAAGAAGTCAACACAACTTCAAGACACTAGAAATTACCTCTGATTTCCCACAAGCCCCCCACCTTGCCCACCCTTTCCTCTCCAGTGGACTCCCTCAGTAGCAGGCGTAGGGATGGAGGAAGGAAACTGAACAGAGAAACAGTATAGTTGGGAGAAGGTGACCAGTGTCAGTCGCTTTCCTGCAATTGTTGGCTCAGTGTTAATGACAGAATCATGACAAAAGATTTACACGGATGGAGATAAAACAATGAAATAATTTTCAGTCACTCACTCAACCTTCTCTGGCTTTTCACCAGTTTTGTATGTGTGTGTTATGTCAGTATTGATTGTTAATATGTTATATGTATGTTCTTATTATTGACAACTTATTTGGTGATTTCAAGTATTGCTCATTTGCTACTTTAGACTCTTTGTAGTCAATTTGCCAGAATCAGATTCTGCATAATTGTACATTGTTCTTAAGTTCCTCAGTGAAGAGTAGAAAATAATATGTACATCTAAACTGTATTAGCTTGTAAAATCTTCTGTCAATGATTGTGTTGTTTGAAATACATGTTTCTAATTTATATCTAAATTTACATTTATATTCCACTTCCAGACCTCTACACTTGAAGACCACTTGAGTAGCCATGACCAGAACACTTGGACTGTCAATGCTCCTGTCCACTCTCTGCTGCTGCCTAGTGGACAATGTAAGCGCTACATCCTTGTCATGATAGGCCCAACATGTGGTTTCTGCATACTTATTAAGGGTTTATCTTAATACATTTCAGTCCATGTGGTTTATAATCCTTCTGAAGAAACATTTAGTGTTTTTGAACATCGGCTTGGTTGAAAACACCTCCCTGGTGGTGCCTGAAAGTTCAACATTTGAGACTTAACATTTTAATGCAAAACACTACTTCATTAATCTTTTAACAGAAAAAATATTCATTCTTTATTTCGATGGTTTGATTTTGAAAAAATATAGCCCATAAACTCACTGCTGTCCTGCAGCTAACTCTCAAATCTTGGGTATTGGAGTGCTACTGCACTGTATGTACCAACAAGTGATGTTTGACTAAAACTTAAAGGCAGCTTGTGAAGCAAGTTTCAAGTCTCTGCAAGTTTATTTTCACATCCAGTATCCAGAAGAAATGAAATAAAAGCATTGGCTGCCTGGGATGGAAACCAGTACCATGCAACCATTTCCCATGCACTGCTGCTCTGTGTTTAACGTATCTGTTCTGTTGCAGGTGGAGCTGCTCCGCACTAAGAGAGGGACTCGTTTTTACAGAGGTGAGCCTGGCAGGCAGCCAGCTAGACGGACGCTTTTGATTATTCATGTCGAGAAGTCTTCACCTTCCTTTGACACCTCCTGTGAGCCCCATCACACTTCTGTTTGTCTAATAACACCATCATCATCAACACCATCCTCACATTCTTTTAACTCACTCTTCATGTGTTTGTGTTCCTCTGTATTTTTGTACCTTTATGTTTGCAACCGCTTTTACATGTGAGAATGATTTCGTTTTCTGTGTCTTGGCTGTATACTTATTGTTTGTGTGTGTGTGTGTGTGTGTGTGTGTTTTCTCTCAGTACATTGTGTGGATAGTAAGACGTCAGCTGTGCGTAATTTTGGGGACACGTGGCTGCGATGGAGGGGACAGCGTGTGGAGTATTGCCATTGTGCATTAAGAGGACGAGAGCGTTGTCATGTTGTGCCCGTCATCAGTGAGTGTGACATGGATGCATACACACACAAACACATGTGGACTGGTTGAATTGTCTTACTTTCTTATCTCTTATCTCAGCAGACTTTTTTTGTTTGCAATGAGCAGAATACAACCTTCAGTTTGTTCATGTGTCTGTCAATCTGCTTGCCTGTCCTTAATGACCTCTCTGTATAACTTCCCTTTACCTCTAACTTGCTGTTACAACCTCAGATGATTATTTTTTGTTGGCTTGCCTCGCTCGAGTCTCCAAATCCCTGTTATTTCAGTGCATCCAAACGAAGAGCTGTTGGGTTTCTGTGTTTTTGAGTGGGCGCAGTTTAGTCTGAGATTTTTTTGAAATACTCCTGCCAGACGAGCCGTTGTGCGCACTTTCACCCCCATTGACGAATTCTGTGAGGCATGACTGCCCCTCCCGCACCCAAATTACAACCACATTTACAGTCTGTGAGCTCATACCACTGGGAGTGAGTGGGGTGCTGTTATTCTGAACGCCAGCCTTTAGGAAATGTTGAAATAATAAATGAAAAACCGGACTAGTGATGGCATAAAACCAGTTCTGAAACCCTTGGTGTGACATGATATTTTAAAAGTGAAGCTATGAAGATGTTTGCCTGTATGTAAGAAGAGAGTCAGGATGAACCATGCACACAGACACAGACCTTTTCACACTAATCAATGTTGCTACGTCAAATGTGACGCACAAGGCCGAAGCCACAAATTTTACTCTCTGTTTACGCAAGTGGCCATGATCACTCAATCATATTCTGAAAATTCAAATTGTTTGTGTGCTGAAGAGCTGGATGACTTATGACTGACTAACCGGCTCTCTGTCTGCCCCATCCAGACTGCTACGTGTCTCAGTGCTACAACGGAGGAACCTGTAAGGAGGCCGTGTACACTTCAGACTACATTTGCCAGTGTCCTCCAGGCTTCAGTGGGAGTCAGTGTGAGATCAGTAAGTACTCAACAAACTCTTTAATTTTGGGCACAGTTATTTTCGATTAACCTGCAAGCATTTTTCTCAATTAATCGGTGAAATTTTCTCTCTAAAATGTCAGAAAATAGTGAAATATGAACATTATTATTTACCAGTGTCCAAAGTGATGTCTGATTTTGTCCGACCAGCAATCCAAAAATGCTGTTTTATATCTGTTTTATAATTATATAAAACAGAGAAAAGCAGCAAATCATCACAATGGAGAAGCTGGAATCAGAGAAGGTTGATCGACTAATGAATCAATTGACTTATCAGCTCCACCCTGGCTATTCCAACACATCTAGTATTTGCATTTGCACATTTTACTTTAAAACAACAATAAACCAAGTGATTTCCATAACAGGGTGGCCAGTGACACAACACTGATTAAAGCTTTCTACGAACTTGTTAATGACACTAGATAAAGTCACAGTCTGACTGTGTGACTCAAACAGTAGACGTCATGGGCCTGTGGTTTGGAGAGAAGAAGAAAGGATCATAAACCATGGAAAGACATTCTGGGATATGAATGTTTTTGTTTCTGTGGGCAACTTTTTGAGGCTTTAGGGACACCCCACCCACTCAGTGGGATTATTACACAAACCCCAGTGGTCACAGCCAAGTGATTTAAGCATAAGTGTAACAAGTTACGATGGCCAGACTCAATAAATCTGATTGCATTTACGATCATCATAGTTTACGTTTGGTTATTGTTTTCCACCACTAATTGGAAAAATACTATATAAATGCCATTAGGACACAAGTTGTGAGTTTAATGTCTTAATAACAATTAAAAGTATTTTGAATGGCCTATGTTCTCCCAGATCCAATAAACATGCTTTATTGTGTCAGAATAATTGAATTAGGTCAGTTATTAGAGTGATATCAGCCTCATATATAAATGAGTGAGACTATCCAGTTTAACTTTGTCTCTTTCTCCAACAGACACCAATGAGAAGTGTTCTGTGGGGCAGGGTGAAGGATACCGCGGCACATGGAGTATCAGCCGTACAGGAGCAGAGTGCATCAACTGGAACTCCACGTCTCTGAGAGGAAAGAAGTTCACAGCTAGAAAACTGGATGCCAGCAGTCTCGGACTGGGCAACCACAACTTCTGCAGGTATGTGACCAGTGTATAAACAATAATGCAAATATTCATTGTTACCATGCATTCAAATCAAGGAAGGTGTCTGATCATCCAAAACATACTGGTCAAATTTTAATGAACCCCGCTGGAATGCATTTGCCACAGTTTTCTGGCATTTAATTACATTAATTGATTGACCTGATTGTGACACTATAGTGGAAGGTGAGAAAGTGAAAGGCAAAAACTGATATGCCATCTTTGTAACAGCTCAGTTTACCAAAAGCACGTCTCACAGACATATATATATATATATATACCTTGTTGGGATGATGCGTTTTTTTCATCATTTATGTGAACCATGCACATGTTTACTCATTGTCCTTCCCCTCAGGAACCCTGACAATGACAGCGGCCCTTGGTGTTACGTCTACAAAGGCTCTCAGATCAACTGGGAGTTCTGTTCTTTGCCCAAATGTCCAGAAGGTACAGCTTTATAAAAAGCCGATAAGCTGAAATGCTAATAATTAAACAATTAATTGCTTTAACACTTGGTCTCTCTGCGTGTTTTGGAGCAGATAAGTACCAAGGCTGTGTGCTGGGCTCCGGTCAGACATACAGAGGCGCAACATCTGTCACTAAGAGCGGCTCTCGCTGCCTCCCGTGGGACTCTAATGCTCTCAAGCGCAAGCTCTACAATGCTTGGAGATCTGATGCATTGGAGCTGGGGCTGGGCAGCCACAGCTTCTGCAGGTAGAGATGCCCACAGCACACACAATGTGATAAAACTAACAAACAGGAGAGGTTCCCCTTGCAAGCAGACAGATCAGAATAACTTCATTGTATTTATTCTTCCTTTATCCAATAGGAATCCAGATGGTGATGAGGGTCCATGGTGTCACACCTACAAGAACATGCAGCTGACCTGGGAGCTGTGTGACATACCTAAATGCTGTGAGTTACCTTATTATCATGGCTTAATTTTGCAGCAGTGTTGAAATACAGAGCTAAGATTATCAAGACTGACGCTAGAAATTTAGTTTAGGAACTAAAATCTTACGTGCAGCAATGTGCTATCAGACTGTTCATACTGGTCCCCTCTTTTTTAGCGAGAGGTCCGTCTATCATCTCCACTCTCGGCCCACGTGCCCCCACCACTAATAACAATAACAGAGGTAGGTCATCTTCGCATCCAATGAAAATCACCCAGAGTCCATTTCCTCTGATGTGTTTGGTGTGTAGTAATTTTACAATTATTTAACCATCATCCTGCAACCTGTCCTCTCTGTAGCAACATGTGGCCAGCGATTAGACAACACCCTGAATATCCCGGCGTTCCGCATGTTTGGGGGCAGAGAGAGTGACATCACAGAGCAGCCGTGGCAGGCGGTCATCAATGTTTACCAGGCCCGTCACAAACAACACTTTCACCGATGTGGAGGAGTCCTCATCGACTCCTGTTGGGTCCTGTCTGCCGCACACTGCTTCGAGGACAAGTAAGAATGACTCACATCCTTTTACTCACACAAAATACACAATTTAACATGTTTGCCATTCAACAGACAAACATATTCTCTATTTCTTTCAGTGAGAAAGCAGAAAAATTGCAAGTGATTTTGGGAAGAACGTTTCGGAAACAGAATTCCAGCAGCGAGCAGATTTTCGAGGTTGAGAAGTACTGGATCCATGATAAATTTGACAAGGAAACATATGACAATGACATTGGTGAGTGAACATTTCAAGAGACAATAGTCATATTTTGAAAAGTTTTGGCAGGCCATAAAGTGAATCGTGAAAATTAAATGAGACACTTTAGCAACCATATTTTCCCCCAGCAGTGATGATATGGAACTTTAAGTGGGCAGCAAAGGCTTGTTAAAACTTTAAATCATCCCTCAGTCTCCATCCCACATGTTCCCAGTGCATTACCCTGACTTTCCTCCGGCCACTTTCCACTTGCAGCTCTCTTGAAGCTGAAGACCGACATTGGCATCTGTGCTGTAAACTCTCCAGAGGTTCTTCCTGCGTGTCTGCCTGAACGTGGGCTGGTGCTGCCCGACTGGACTGAGTGTGAGATCTCAGGCTATGGAAAAGACTCAGAATGTAAGCAAACCTCCCGCCTAATTCGTGGCATTCTCTAATTTTGCATGGCTGCTATTGTGGCAAATGTATCTCACAAGCAAGTTGGTCACATTTACTGACCAGCAGAGGGCAGTGTAAGCTTTTCCACCTTTAACTTTAACTTTACTAATTGATTTATTTTTGGATAGGAGATGCTGATGAAGTACTAATTTAAACACTCTCTCCACAGTTTCTGCAGAGTACTCCGAGCGCGTTAAGAGAGGTTACGTCCGCCTGTGGCCCAAAGAGCGCTGCGTCCCAGATGTGCTGTCTGGACGCACAGTTACCTCCAACATGCTGTGTGCAGGTGACACCCGAGGCCTGGACGATGCCTGCAAGGTGAGAACGCCTAACTTTTACACTTAACCTCCTCATTAAAACAATGCTGATAACATTACTTGATCTAATGTTTCCTTTCTCTCTCTTAATTTTGCTTCTTGAACTTCACCCACAGGGAGACTCTGGTGGCCCGCTCGTCTGTCGAAATAATGACAAGATGACTCTAATGGGTGTGATCAGCTGGGGCGATGGGTGCGGGAAGAAGGATAAGCCTGGGGTCTATACCCGTGTGACCCATTACATCGACTGGATCAATGGCAAAATTAAAGCAAACCCAGTCTAAAGTCAGAAAGACTGCAAAGACATTGTTGAAAGATGACCATACCCATAAAAAAGTGGGTAAAACAACAAACGCAGATGTGTTTATCATTGAGAAGATAGACAGAGAGATCTACAGGACTCTGTTCAGAGCTTGTTTATCTGTTGATCGAAAGACAAACTGATGGAGGTTTTAAACCGGCAGGACCACTCCTACAGAGGCGCACAAGAGGGACCTCACTCATGAGTGTTGATGCTCAATGAAGCTCCATGTTCTCAAGTTTTCTGTTCCTTTCTGTGTTGAATGTGACAAACTCTCTTTCCTCCTTCTGGGCCATGTTGATCTCAATAATATTTCAAGTTGTGTTTTCTCAATATTTCGCCTGCATAACTGGAGGTTTACACAGTGACACTAACAGGCAAAATAGGAGCGATCTATATATTCCTCTGCTCTTTCTGCTGGTTTATACAAAGATGTCACAGTGGTGGACTTCAGGTCGGTAGCACTTAATCCAAAAGAACCCTCCACTCAACATAAGCATTTACTTTGCACAGTGCAGTAAGTCACATAGGAATGTTTTTGCTTCTCCAAAGAACATTTTTTTAAAGATTGTTACAGACTTGTCTTACAGATGTGAGGTTATGTTGGCTTAACCAGTTTTATTTTCAGCATTTGCTTATTTTGGGGCTTGAGGGGTTCCAGACCTTCATCCAAGACACAAAATGTATCTGCTGGTTCAGATTCTGCTTGTTTTTGCAGTTTTAGCCCCGCGCCGCCTTGTAGATGGGAATAGATTTGGACAGATACTCACTCCATTCAACAAACCTGTGTCCTGCTCCTTAAGCTTCATGATCGAGGAAGAGCAAATTCTCACTTGTTCTCAACTATTTCTTTTTTACCACATTTCCAGAGCACTTCTCCATCGGACGCCTGGGTTGAGCCCAGCATGTATATAACATTTATATTGTCTGAATATTGATTTTACATTTAAAAAAACCTTCTGTTTCTTTCTGTTCTACATTAAAATGCTTGTTGACTGCAAAGCTTATCTCCTTTGTTTTGGGACTGGGTTTTAGAGGTTTTGTACTAAGTTAATATTTATGTGTATTTTATATTGTTTTGGAGAAACTACTTTTTTACTGTGTGTGCTGTCACTGTCATTATAACCACATCTGGCAACATAACCCTTTGTCAATAAATTAAATTCAGAATAAATCTTTTCACGATTTTCTTTTCATGATGATGTGGCATTTTATCATCTTCAGTAAATCACCGATAGATTTGTTACACAATGACAGCTAACGGATCAATAAGCTAAAAGTGATACTTAAAAACAGCTCAGTTTATAGGCGCCTGAATGAAATGAACACCTTCCTGCATCATGACTGATGAAACTTTGGAAATTCTGTCTGAAATTAAGTGATAAAGTTTCTTTGTATCAGTTGAATTAATGTTGTTTTGTTTATCATTATAACATTTTTGTTTCAACATTCACCCATATCTCACATACTGGAACATTACTGGAGCTTTTCTATGAACCATAATGTGAACATAAATCAGAGAATACTTCTGAGACTAGTGTGCATGGTTTTTCTTTGGCCTTTAATATTTAAGTTTAATGTTTCAGATGAACTCGGTCAAGTAACACGGGTCTCCCCAGATTTCAGTTTTCTCGCTGTCAGATTTGTAGGATCCCATCCCAGCTATGTTTTCTAGATCACAGCCTCTTTAAATGTACTTTCAGGCCTTTACTTTCATGTGTTGTAATTTTGTGGACCTCTGCCAGTACCCGTTACTAGTTCAACACTCAAAATGACAAGAGAAGATGTTATCAATTAAGAAACAGTAAGATATTTAGCTAATTTGAAAGAAGAGTGTTCAAGATTCAAGGTCAAGTCTCACTAATCATTTGATATTTCTCCCTAAAAGCAAATTATTTCTCGGAGGCAGTAAGTCTGACTGACCATACTGATATTTTCACCAGTAATTCAGCAGGCAGGGAACATTATCCAGTCATGAATAATAAGGTGACTTGTTGCCAAAAAGAAAACATATTGGGGAGGTATTCAAACCTACACTTAGTTACCAATTTATTAGGTGCACCTAAATATATGTTAAATATAACACAGTCATAGTCCCACAATAAATCCTTCTTCGTGAAGGTTAATTGAAGGTTGAATTAATTTTAGAGAGGTGTTGATTCAATCTTATTGTCATTTTGGAAGCCGCAGTTTGTGGTGCTGTTGAACTGTAGCTATAGTACATAATAAACAGGCAACTGAGTGTATGTTGCAGATAGTTTGTTTCATTTTGAGTGCACCCTGCATACTCTGTGGGATTACTATTGCTCACTTCTTGTGTTTTTTAACCTTGTATCAATGCTGTCTTTCCACTTAATGACAACTTAGCTTACTGAGCTTTATTACTGGCATGTGTGTATCAAAAGTTAATAATTAACATCTCATTTTCATTGCAGATGGAATACAAAGGAGATGTTATTTATCAGCTACAGTACATTAAATAAAATTCAGTTGGTTATATGGTCATTAGCAGGTTGCAGAAAGGTCATTTGTCGCCATGTTTGGGCTGCAGCTCATTTAAAGGCAGGCAGTGCAGCAGCAGGTGAGGCTATTTATCTGACACAGGTAGGAAATGCAAATGAGGTCAGTTAGAGCTGCTCTCCACATTCTCGCTGTATTGCTCACTTTCAATCTTTAAAACCATTTGCATCAAAGAACCGAAACAAAGACATTTCCTCATGACTGAGCTGTGAGACTCGACCCGCATCATGACAATGGTAAAGTTCTGTTTTATTTTTGTCATATTTTGGTTTACATTCCGGTAACTTTGGGTGGAGTGAGAAGGAAGTGAGCAGGTGTTGTCGATGCAGCTGAAAACTTTCCATGTAAACTTTCCATGTTGTTACTTTCATTCCAGCATTTTTTTCTTTTACAGTTTTGAATGGGGGTAAAGATATGATGGCAGCTACACTGTTAAAGTTGTGATTGCGTGGGAGTGTGAAGGCAAACAGTAAAAAGAACTCGGACAACTAGTGTTTGCAGATAACCTGAAAGTAAACACAGCTACAGTACAGACATCAGGAATGTGCTTTACTATAGAATAAAGTTCTCTGAAGGGTCAAACAAGTTTGCTAAGCTTTCTTTTATCTTTGCTTAACAATCCTGCATAAAATCTGTTTCATAGTTGACTAAATTGGATTTATTAGATTTGTTGGTTTGTTTTTGACATATGCTTCATCCCTGGCACATTTTAAACTTTCGCCTGAAATTCAGATGAAGTATTATCTGTTTTTTAAAAAATCTGAAATGTTAATGTTTCGTAGATATAGATTCAAATAAACTGTGAATCTAGCAAGCAAAAACATGCATACGTATTATTTGTTTCAGGTTGTCACTTCTACAAACTTGAATATAGCATGCCAAGCTTCATATTTAGCTCCTAGCTGAGGTATTTGAACCATATTCCTATCTGAAATGTAGTTACTTTTATTGATAACGGTATTGCTGTCACTTTCCTATGATGCATTTCAGACTGTCTTTCAGTAAACATGACCATGCAGTTGTTTAAAAGGTGCTATGGTTCACTCAGAGATGGTGTCCAGTCTGCAATGTTTCAAGCAGAGAAAAATATATTTATGATTCTGAGATGAGTTTGTCTTTTAAGCTTGGTTGTGATCTTTTTGTACAGTTTTTATTCTGTTGTCCAGAGCAAATGTTCCCAAATTTCTCTGAACATAACGTGTTTGCTCATATAGCTTTCCCTCTCTAAACCATACACAGATATCATTTGTATAAGTGATATCTAACCACAGAAGTATTCTCAGATGAGGTTTTAGTAACACAAAATCTTGGGAAAGCAGCTTTATGGTCTCGCGTGACCCTTTGCTGCCAGTCTGACACGACAGAGTTCAATTTCCCCTCTTTGGTGCAGACTATTGACGCAGATAAAATGTTTTGTGGTTGGAGGAGTTCCCCGTATGTTCACACGTTGAAAACAAACATTAAAAGGTACAGGTAAGAAGATCCAGTCTGTGATGATGAATGAACTGAAACTAGTGCGTAAAAGGCAGCGCAGACAGTGTGAGCACAATACAGTGTTTGGTGAAAAACTCTATTAGCAATCAGTACTTTCATGGCACATGCTTGTGAAGTTGGTTAACATAACATATGGTATCTTAACATCTCTGTCAAGAAAAAACTTAGAACTCAGAATGATACTTCACTAGCTGTTCATTTTTTATTTATATCTATAAATAATGTAATTGCTTTCGATACCTCTGATACACCCATTCTATTGTCTAATAGTGAAGCATTTGAATGATGCTCAGCGTGTCCTGTCCTTGTTTGCATCAGATCAGGTCACTTCATGGCTACATAACTTTTTCCTTTTTCCTCCTGTTGGCCTCCTCGGCCATTGACGACACTTTACAGGTGGTTTTCAAAAATGTCCCATCAGAGAGAAAGCAGTTCAACACTGTGGTCGGCACAAAGCAGAACATTGTCACTGTAACTTCATCTGACCCTTACAGATATTTTTGGGTTTACTGTTTGAGGAAAAGGCCATAAATAGCATTACATAACAGTAATATAGTTCTCTTCATCCTTTTTTATCACCTCTCAGCAGCTCCTCATTTATCAACAGTAAAGCAACAGTTGTCTCACATTTTAGGTGCCAAAGTGTGAGAGACAGAAACTCTGCAGTCCCTCCCTCTTTCCCTTTCTGTCTGTAATAACTTACATCAACACTTCCTCTACGGCTGCCTGGCACTGTGGGAAAACACAGAGATACAGTCACTCCACTTCCTGATTTCGCTTGAGGTGTTTGATTATCTCCGCCTCCTCCTGCCAGCCTCAGTTACATCCCTGTAGATTCACTTCTCTGCATTTTAACTGATAATGTTACTTCAAAACAGTATTGATTGTGAATTAATTGTAGCAGCAAAAGTCATAGAGAAACAATTCATGAGGACAAGATTCACAAAGACTAAATAAGTTACAGTCACTGAAACGCCAGCCTCCTATTTAACAGAATGGCTCATTTCAGAATAACGTATGTCATATTATTTATTTATAATTATCTGATCTCATCATTTATCTGTTGATTATAAGTTGTATAACATCTATTAATCCAAATCTGAAAAGTGACTAGTAACTAAGGTCATCAAGTAGTGGAGTAAAAGCGTAAAGTATCAGAAAATTGTTGTAAAGTACAACTACCTCAAAGTTGTACTTAAGTACAGTATTTGAGTAAATGTACTTTCCACCACTGCAAATAATAAATGGTTTATAACAGACTATAAAACACTATTATGTACTTATTAGCAGATATAAGGACCTATGAATGATATGTGTTTTATTATTTTATAAAATAATTTCAATGCCATAATCTAAATCTAAGCAGGCTGCATTTACTGTACATTGCCACCTTCTGTATGTATACAAATTAAATTAACCTCTTTACACTACCGCTTGCACTGTAGGTATACTTGTTTACACTTTCCAGAACAGTTTTCACTTGTACTGTATATAGACACTGTATGTTGTTATATATTTAAAAACTGTCAAAGTGTTACCTAGGTGTTTTTTTTACTGTACCAAATCACCTTGCGTACTAGATAAAGCTCTATTGTTCATCATGTTGACGTTCCCCAAAAAGCAGCCACTGACTCGGGTCTGAAGCTGATAGATAACTAAAAGTAAATGATTACCAGCCAGGCTTGCAGTCTCGTTTATTTTGTTGATGTTACATCTCTGAATACTTGATCTGAGGTTTCTGTGTTTTTCAGAGCTTCTTTGGAAAACTGAAGAACCTGTAAGTATTGTGGCCATTAGCAAAGCCTCACTTGTTTTGCTTTTAATGTATTATGCATGAAATAAAATGGCACTGCAGCATCTTACTTCTCCTCTTCCCATCAGACACAGTGGACCTCCGGCTCCACCCAGAAGGACAGGTGAGATTTAACCTCACCTTGGAATTAATGTCTTTGTTTCTTCACTGGACAACAGACCTTAATATCTATTATTCACTTATTTTTTTAATCTGTCTGCTACAGATAACAATGCAGGGTGGCCACAGGATGAGTTTGTAAGTAGAATGACGACAAGCTCCTGAATTTGTGCTTTTACAGGTTTTATCCACATGTTGTTAAAGGTGCTAAATGTGGCATTTCTAAACATTGTTATCTCTTTCTGATAATATTGCTACCACATTTCCTATAAGCTCTGTTACTTCTTTTTGTGGGAGACACCTTATTGCTGCTTGTCCTCCTCTCTACACCTCTCTTTCATTTTGCTTTTCTGAGGAGGATTACTTTTTTCTTATTAATTTAATTAACTGAATAACTGAATAATAATGTAATTCTTCTATTGGCCTTTCACTCACTCGTCAACAAAAGCTATATTGCTTCTACAGACCTCCAGCAGATTTCCTGAAGTTTTATGCTGTTGCACATAATGTACTGTAAAATGCTGACATAGGGCTTCTAGTTGTATTAGCTATGGTTTCATTTAACTGAAACTCTTATACTAATGTCTCAGTATTAATGTGGTAATGACTATTTGTGAAAATGCTAAATGCACGCACCGTTATATTTTCTGATGGCAGGATGACGAGGAAGGTGACACGTATGAAGCGCCTCCCTGCGAGCGTCCGGCTGTGAAAGTCCCACAGAGACAAGTGGAGGAGAACGTTTATCTGGGTAACAGCACTGAGTCATTACTGCGGATAGGGTTAACAGTTTTAAACCCTGTTCAGCATAGATACCTCTGACAATATAAAACTGACCATTTCCCCAAAATTCTGTTTCTTGATGCTACTTTTTGCAGAGAGGACTTCCAGTCCAGTTGTTCCACAGAGGCTGGCTGCTCCTCCACCCAGACCAGGCAAAGCCTCGGTAACAACAACAACTCAGTGTCCTGGAAGTCTGTTTCTGTGTGTTTCTCTGCATCTGTCAAATGTGTTTCAAGATGTTGCATTTGTTTTAATGAATTGATCTCACCTCTGTCATGCAGAAACCTCAACAACGTGCTGAGGATTTCTTCCATGATCGCAACACCAAGAAACGTGAGCCATTCATCTGTTTTTGTTAATTTTGTTAATTTATTCATCTCTTTAACATCTTTCTTCAATGTGGTACAACTACATCATTCTCACTGCCAGCACCTGAGATAGACAGAAATGACAAGCCTGGGAGAAAGAAGAGGATGCCTCCTCCACCAGTCCGCTCTACTTCAGCTCCAGTTCCTGCACCCAGCGTGGAGGAAGGTGCAGTAGTAGTTTAGTTCTACTGAAACAAATAAATAATGATAATAACCTTTCATAAGAGTAACTGACTGACTGTTGACTGAGAGGAAGGTAAATGCTTTTATCAGTCATGTGCTATCTACAGAAATATAACACACTCCATAAACCACCTGTTGTCTTGTAGATTTTTCGCAGGAAAAAACCCCACACGATCAATAAATATTGTTTTTTTTACAGCTGCAACAGCAGTTTGTTTGGAATAAATACATACAAGCAGAGTTAAGCAGAGATTGCAGCTGTGACTGAAACAAAGAAGAGAGTGCCACCTAGTGTAGTGCCGCTGAGCTGCACCTTCAGTGCCTCAGAAGCTCAAACTGATTGCAAAGAAGAAGTCATCACTTTGCCCTGAAAATGTTGTCAAAATTAGAAAGACAAGGACTCAGTCTGTCCCTCGGCAGAACATTATTTCCACATTCTCTGGCTTTGCCCAATTGTTCAAAACGTCAGGTCAAAGGTCATGAGCTAACTATCTGAGATTCTCTGCTTGAATATTGCTCTGTGCCTCACTGTTGCACTGCTCGCAGAAATCTCTCTATTACACATTTCTGAACACCTCAAACCTTTTCTGTCAACCTCAATAACCGTAGCCAAGAAGATGATATTACAAAACTGGAAAGACAGAACAAAATTGTGTATAAATGACCGTTAAACTTCATGACAGATCATGCAAATCTAGAGAAACTTACAACATCAAGACAATGTACAACACCTTGAAAAAACCTGGTCCCCTTTCTTAAACCACATCTTCACAGTAAAACTTATTTATCAGCAGTCCTGCTAGTTATCACACTTACCACGGTTTACATGCCATTAAATGCCTCCTTCTGTGATATTAATGTGCATGTTCTCTGGTTACCTGTGTTTGACTGTATGCACTGTTAAGTCTTCATCATACTTTTTCACCACCACAAGAGGCCTGTATGATACCACAACAACACAGATCACTGCAAGTGTTTTCTTTCTGCATTTCAGATGTGTATCTGGATCCAAATGAAGAACAGGTCAGTTTAACTTATCCTCACTTATTTCATTTTTTTCCTTTAATAGGACAGATCAAAGAATATGATTAATATGTGGAAAGGTTTATGATACCAGAGGGACGGTTTATTAGTGGCTCTTTGTAGGACGAGGGGAACTAGATAAACATTGATGGTGGCTGGACTACTGAGTGGGCAAATGAAGCTGCCTATCAAGCCAGTTGAGCCAATCACAGATGGATTACTGAATTGGCCTGCCAGGCACAGGCCCGGGCCCCCAAGGGGTCAGGGGGGCCCTAGGCCAGAGCATCTGTTTGCTCTTTTAATATCTACTATCTGACAACAAAATCTAATCCAATATTTGTGTTGATGTTTATTTTTTTTCTTCATATTATCGCTGCACATCATACTGAGGGTCAAATCACACCAGCAGCTTTAAGAAAATAGAACCTGCATCTCAGGTTTTCTTTGATAGTTTCCTGTAATATTTTGTGTACTTTGTTGTAGTATTGTGTATAATATCTGCAGAGGAGCGTCAGTGTTGATCTGCTGTGGCAACAGCAGCACCTGTGTATTGATAAATGTGCTCATATCTATTATCATGATATGACGTCATCTATCTTTTTGTGTTTCAGGAAGATAATGATGACCTCTATTTAGAGCCTACAGCTGGTAGGTTTGCATCACACTATTAAACTACAATTGCATTAAACTACAATTGTAGTTTAAGTTGTATTAGGTTTGCATGAACAGTTTGATCCGAGAGTCAACTTAAACATACGGCCAGATTTCATTTCCAGGTGATGGAAAGTCTAATAAAAATGATAATTTCCTTTATTCCTGCTCCCCAGCTTGCTCTCCTCCCCCTCGTGCACCGATGAGGATGCCTCCATCTCCCAAGAGAGCACTTTCTCCCATACGCATGTAAGTGCACTTCATCGTGGGTCAAAGCCAGCTTTCAACCTACTACCTAACCAGAGCATGTGATATGCACTAACCTGAAGTAACCTGAGATATAATCTGTGTGCATAACTTCATGCTATATGTCACATCAGACAATGATGCTGCTGTGTTTTTGGAAGCAAAATGCAAGTGTGGCAGATATAGTAGTGGCATTATACATTAAATTCCTGCCAATAAACATGCAATGAAAAGTATCATTTGCTCTGTCTGCAGGATGAAACCTCCAGTTCCCAGAGCTATGTCTGTGAGTGTGTCTATTCATCTCAGTGCTTAGTCTCATCATTTCCTTATGCTAAGCTCTGTCCTCATTTAAAGTAAGACTGTCAAGATAGAGGCTGAATTAGAAATGGAAGTTTGAATTCTCACTCAATGTTTCCATTTCCTAAATAGGAAATTAAGCTCAGTAACTTTTATTTCCTCCCTTTCAGAATTCCCACTTGCCATCTTTGAATGAGGTAAAAACAGGTAAAGATCACATCTTCTGTACTTATTAAAAGCTGATCAAATATCAGTACAAACCACATCCAAGAGAAATTACTTTGATCGTGATGATGTAGAGCACATATCTTCTGTAGCCCCTTCAGTTGAAGCAAGACGTGCCACATTTCCTACCAAACCCCCTCCACCAACTCCCAGTGTTAAGCCACCTCTGCCAGCAAACCTGAATCAAGCTAAACCCAGGTACGAGGCGAAGAATACAGAGAGGGTGGAGAGGTTTGTTATACAGCTCCGCAATGATTTACATTTATTTCCAGCTTGTTTTTGCAGTTGACCCCATCTGCATACACATGAATACATCAGAATTAAATTCAGTGTATAACATTAGCCTTCCTGTCTTTATTCCAGCCCTCCAAATCCTCCTATGGCAGACACTAAGCCTGTGGGTAAGCTCACTTTTTTTTTCAAAAAGGGAGTTTTTTAAATCCAGAGGGATGACTGGATGACTGTGATCATTTGGGATCTGCTTAGATTCTTCTTTTAATGTAATCCAAACATTACATGGATCATACTTTACTTCATTAAAAATTGTTGCCAAATACAGATTTCCTGAAACCTGTGCTTGACACATAACATGTTCTATATGTTTTAAGCCTCCTCTGGTGCTGTGAAGGCAACCAAACAATCTGGGAATGAGGTATGGTGTCCATCTGCATGGAAAATCTTAACACATGTTAGTGAGGAGTGGCTTACTGTTTATTGATAGATTTATCATATTACAGGACAAAGAATGGTTTGCTGGAGATTGCAACAGAAAGACAGCGGAGGACCTCTTGCTGAGGGTCAACAAGGTCAACCAAATAGTTTTATGTTTCATTTCATGGTATAATAATCAGCTAACGATGGGAGAGTCATTTCAACCACAATCAGTTTTTATTTCCAACCAAATAGGGCTTAAGGCAAGGGTGTTACACAGACAAATGCAGAGATTTTATGTGCATGTTGTTGCTGACACTCAAAGCCGAAGCTCAAGTAAAAACCAAACCTGAGTTAGAAACCTTCAGGACTTCCATTACTGTGATTATTTTTTTCCATTTCCACCTCTTACTCTGCATGATACGTACAGTCTTTTTACTTTCCCTCATTTCTTAATCCCTCACTCCTTCCCTCCCTCATTCTCCTATCAAAGCTTCCCAAACTTTCCCTCTCCATCCCTTTTCATTTCCTGTTCTTTGTGTCAGTTTTGCTCAGATTTCCCTGTTTTCCTTATTGTAGGACGGCGCCTTCCTCATCCGGCGCAGCTCAGCCCAGAGCGCCCGCCAGCCATACACCCTCGCTGTGCTCTACCAGCAGAAGGTGTACAACATTCCCATCCGATTCCTTGAGGAGACACAAGGTTACGCCCTCGGGAAAGAGGGCAAGAAGAACGAAGAGGTGAAGGCAAATTAGACAACAGGTTTCGGAGAGGGGAGTGGGCTATGGAGAGAGACAGGAAGGAGATGAAGAGAAAGGATTCTGGCAGACTTTTCATTTAATTACCTCTCTCCCTTTATCTTTCCCTCTTTCTCTCAGACTTTCTGCACCCTCGACGAGATGATTTCCCACCACAAGAATAACCAGCTGCTTCTGATAGACAGCAAGAGCCAGGCCAAGCACACAGCATATTTAACCCACCCTGCACGCCCTTAAAACTACACGTCTAGGAGCTTCTCTTACATTCATAAGAGTTATATGAGGATAATTGCACAGTTTGACGGTTTCCTACTTGGAAATACTGTAGGTCTACTGTGTGTCACAAAAGCGTAATTACAACTCTTTGAAATCAGTTATACAGCTGAAATACTATTTTCTTTATGTTGTTTATAATTAGAAATAGACAATGCAAACTTTTGATGCACTGAAATGTAGTATGTGAATGTCACAAACAGCTGCTCCAAGACTCTCAGCTGCCACATGACTTTCCTGTTTTGTGCCATTTCATCATGTTAGCAATAATTGCACAAGGTTAACCGTCTCTCGCGAAAAGGAAAATGTGTCATTGTTCAGTTCAGTGGGGATGTTTCCGAAACCAGACCTTTCAACATATAAACTGTATATTTCTGCTGTTTTAAGATATCAAACCACATAACAAGAGCCTCCAAATGTGCAGCTAAAGTCTTCACCATTACTTTATGCCTCATTTCCATTATCATGGTCATATGTGATGAACCATTGAGATAAATGTCTCCATGAACGTCATTTTCATTTTAGTCACGATTAGGGATTTGGTGTGTATCTTTTCACTAGTTTAGTTTGTTTCGTTAGTTGACTTTTCTGTGTGATATTGTAGATATTGTGTAATACAGACCCAAAGTCAGAATGCATCTGCTTTACTTTGTTTTTATTTTATTCATTTTACCACAGTTTTCCTGCATTTCCTGTTGTTGACAGTAACCGGTCAGTTAACCTGGACTTTATTTGGGGTTTCTGTGGTGTGTGTGGTTCATTTAGAGGATAAAGTATATTATCAAAGGCTTAGTGTGGTGAGCTGGGGGTTCGTGGCTTTAACTGAGACACCAGCTGCTGTGTGTGTGTGTGTGTGTGTATGTGTGCGTGAACTGCCTTCCAGTGGTCACTGACTGCTGGTTACACCTGCTTCCTGTCAGAGTGAAACCACCTTCTCTGTGGCCAAAACATAAATCTAAAACCTAAGCCTGTCGGCACACTACAAGGCAGAATCCCTCGAGTACGATTTAACAACAAGAGTGTAAAACTCAACATTATACACATATCAGAGTTAAATCTTACACTTAAATAATGTTGATTACCTCCTTCAGAGTGATATCAGCTCATTAAGTGGGACTTTTAATAACTGCCATTAAAATCTACTGTAAAGCGTGGATTCAATCCAAACTTGAAAAATAAGAAAAAGCCGAATTATGGCTGTAATGTGCCTGAAAGTCATGATATTACATGCAGAGCGAGCAACGCGCTTTTTCAGTTTAGCACACCAGACATTGTCATGATATTATGTCTTTTAGTTTTTAGAGTTGACTTGTGTTTTTACAGTAATAACACAGTTTCTAATCAAGTTTCAAGTTGTCTAATCATACTACATGCTGTAGATTTCAGTACAGGCTGAAAATGTAGAGGCTTGTACAACTGTAGCTGCTGTATTTGCATAGGCCGGTGGTGTAAATGAGCACCAAATAACTTCCTGGAGCCAGTGTAATTTGGCAGGTGGGTGTAAGGCATCTTGTAGCTCTGTTACAGGATAATTGCTGGGATGAAAAACTGATATATTCCCAGGATCCCAACCCCAACAACACTGCGACACACAGTACAGCAGCTCACCGTCCAGATCTTACAGAATCACTAACAACAATGTCTTTTTCATTTGTTCAGTTAAGTTACAGATTTTATTTTGCAGTTTTAAGGGATGTTTTGCTTGTAGAGCCAGCCGAGAGATGGGAGGCAACAAAGATCCCTGGTCGGACATCTCCATTACATGGCCAGTGACTGCCACCAGGACACCCCAAGGTTGAGATTTTCATTAAGAAATACAACTAATTAACTATAATATCATGGAGACCTATTGCCACTGGTCTATCACCATAGGTAAATAACAAGACTTAACATATCCTCTGCTTTATTAACCGTATAAAAAGATTTAAATCTACTGTGAACACAATGAGTGAACCAGCTGCTTTCCAGGGTGATCATAAATGTTTATACAGCACCTAATTCAAACAGGGGAATTAAAACTTTTTAAGTTCCTTTGGAACAGAAGCTTTTTGATTTCAGATGATGTCTGCGCTGTTCACATCCTGTGTGTAATCCTGACTCACATCAGTCTTGCGTAGGCCTCTCCTCTATCTGTCAGACCAACCGCAAACTGACAGCGTCTAAATGATTATGACTTTTAAATAGACCAAACACTGAGTTTTTATTCTGTTTTCCATTTTTTTTCCCACGTGCAAAAATGTGTCCACAGAGTCAGTCTCATCATATGCATTTAACATTGAATAAGGCAAGAATGTTTTTCTTAATAACTTAACTTACATCTAAGAGTACATTTTTTTCAATTGTGCACAACCTGCTGCTCACCAGGCACAATGAAAAGGAGGATGACGATGATGAGAGTAGAGGGCCATAGATGAGATCCTGTATCCTGTGCTCTCTGGTACAGATCTATGCGTCATCCATGCAACACACTTTATTTGGAAAGACGAGTGTGTTTGAAGAAATCATGCAAAGGTGGGGCGCTTGTCACGAGCCCTGATTTTGAAGTTTGTGGAAAGGAAGGGGGAAGGGGCTGCGGCGGAGGGGTACAGACTGCACATCCGACCGCCTGCATTGACAGCTCTGAGAAGAAAACAAAAATCCACGGCACCGGCTGCTTATGCGAAGTCATCACTTACAATAACCCAGCGCGGATTTTTAGGACAGCCCTGTATCCTTACATGGCTCGAGGAGGAACTGGTTCACGCACGGGGCTCAGTAGTAGTTGAAGTGGACTAGTTTTCTTAGCGGAGGCGCGGAGTTTCTGATTCAGGACTGGCGTAGGGGGGCTACTGAATGGGAGCAGTCACTGGATTCGTGTGATACCAACGCAAGCCACCCAGACTACCTACTACTGCCCATCATATTTGACTTCTGGGGACGTTTAGGGCACAAACAGAACAAGATCACCTCTATTCCTCCTGCTGTCCCCTTCCCCTTTCCTTCCTCACAGATTCTTCAGAAAGACAAATCCTCCAGAAATGGCTCAGATACTGCCGATACGATTTCAGGAACATCTGCAGGTAAGCAGACGCAGAAAAGCCCTAAAATTAATCTCAGCTCGTGCCTTTTTGCGCAGCTCCTCGCCCATGTAGCTCCGCACACACACGGCACATGTCGCATTTAAATGGAATCTGAAATAGGGCTGCAGGGTGGTGCTCAATATAGCTACAGGCCTAGTTTTCTCCTGCCGGGCAGATGATGACTTGTAAAAATTGACCAGTCAGTTCGTATACAGCTCCAATGCGGACCGGTGTGTGTGTGTGTGTGTGTGTGTGTGTGTGTGTGTGTTTGTGTGTGTGTGGATACGCCGCAGTTTTCCCCTTCAAGTGGAAAAACGCCGCTGTCATTTTCAATCGGTGCCGATGCAAACTGCGGTGTTTTGACACTTTGCTGTTGCAGACAACTGAGCTCAGCTGTTGGTGGTTGCATTGTAACTGAGACCTGAAAGGCACTTGCACTCAAGCTTTGTGGCTTCCATGTTGTTGTCATGTCCTGCGGCGACGTATTTCTACTTTCTAACCTTCAACAACAACAACAACAACACTGGTCAGTGTGTCTCTGCAAATGTCCAGTTTCTGCGCTGAGCTGGGCGGAACTGACAAAATCATAATATATAATATATTGTTAATGTGAGGTGTTTGGTGTAGACTGGTGTCCTTTTAGAGTAGGTGTGTGTGAAGAAGTAGAAGCATTTATTTTGCACTCACTCCGTTACAACAGTTAAATAAATTCAGAAAACTGCATCACTTAGCTGAAAGCAAGAATCAAGCAAAATCTTGCAATAACTCAAATCCTGCATGAAATCTAGTTTCACATTACAGCATCAATGTTATATTGATCTGGTGTGTCTCCCAGCTGTGCTTGTGGTATTTTCATGCCAGAGGAGCATCTGTGCAGCTTCAGAATGATCAACATCAACATGACAGAGCAGCAAAGGCCCCATAGTCTCTCACTGGCAGTCTCTTGGTGGAAAAAAACAACAACACAAAATGCCCTTTTATAATCTGTGGACAAAAAAGGAAAACAAACAGCCAGTTATTTGGTCGTCCGTAGAGGAACTATTTCCACTATGGCCCCCTTCTTCTCCCTCTGGTTTGGACTTTGATAATCGTTGTCCCATAGCAGCCCCAGTGCTTGGTGTCTTGCAGCCAAAAGAGAAACTTTGTGACGCACCCCTCCACCTCCCTCGTCTGTAGCCTGTTGTTATGGTAACAGCAGGCAGTGAAATGGCCTTTCACTAGAAAAAAAAAGCACAGAACCCCCACCCCCCTCTCTCTCTTTGCTCCCTTCCTCTGGCCAGTAGCCCCACTTTCGTTAGCCAAAGATCCTTTATCCCCCCCAAAAAAACTGTGCTGGCCAAGAGAGCTTGCAGGCTACCAGGCTCCTCTCCTCGCTGACAGGACTGGTAACACTGTTGCTCGCTGATGGAGGGCAGTGCAGTACCTGGCAATGTCTGGGTTGTTAGTTGAAATTGCTCTCAACAGCGCATACCTTTCCCTTATACATCTCCTAAGAAAATCTCGCCCTGAGACAGTGATAAGCAGCAGACTGCTTTACGTTCCACGTCCACCGTGAAATCCTTTGCTCTGCCCCAGTCGTATCCCTCTGTGAATCTAGGTGGCTCCAGCAGAGTGAAAAATGCTTGGAATTTGCAAACCCAGGACTTTGGGCCTCAAGTTGTTTAGCTTTTTTTTCTTGGCCTGGTATTTACAGCTCGGTGTCTGGGTTTTAGGAGTGTAACATGGATGGAGCCGGCTTCATGACGAGGTACCAGCCTGTTGAACTTGCGGTTTGCGTGAGATAAAGAGGAAACCAAATGCTCCAAATATCTCCACTCAAAACTGTTCTTTAACACGACTCTGGTGTTTAATGCGGACGTGGAGGATGAAGCCTGGATCTCACAGCTATTGTTTTAGCTGTGAGAGATTCAGTAGCATTCATTTTCTTACTCACTCTGGTAGCTATGGATTGCCTGCTTACCTTACATTGTCATTAACGTCTCCCTCTATCATTACTCTTTGTCCTCCTTGCTTGTTTACTTTGGTATGATTTATGATCCAAGGTCCAGGCTGTGTACAAGCATGTCAAAGTGTGCCATTAATTGACCAAATGGATCAGTGGCCTAGTTCGATGTGCAGAGCTGAATGTAGGCTACATCACTGTGGCCTCCAAACTGTGTTTTTTTTCAAGTTTCAAGTTTCAAGATGAAGGAAGACAAGTACAACGAAAAGGTGTGTTTAATTATGAAAGTGCTAAAGTGAGAGTCATTTGCCGCTCATGTGGCTCTGCTGCTGGCTGTCGGTGCAGCGGCCTACGTATTGTAGCAGCTTGTGTAAGTGCAAAAATGTCCTGCAGCCCCGAAGTGCCTGAACATTGTCCTGTCGAGCTGAGTTAGGAGAGTCCAACCTGCTGCTCTGCGGCTGTTTACAGCATCCCGGTGTGCTGCTGTGTCTGTACTCATGAAATAATGCCACCCGTCAAACCAACGGATGTGATAGACAGATGAGGTAAGCAGGCCCTATTTAAGTCTAGCAAATCACATCAGGATAGGAGGCAGGATGACAGAACAGTCTAACTCAGTCTTACAGAACACATCTGTGACCGCAGCAGTGGCTGGACACCAAAACTCAATCATGAATGCATTGAAAGAGCAGCCATTCACACATACAATACGCACATTGTGTCATTGTGTTATGTGACATGAATCACGGACTGTTAAACCTGAAATCACTGATTTAGGGCTGTAAGTTAACTAACGGTTATTGAAGATTGATTTGCAGATTATTTTCTAGATCATTTGAATCATCGTTTTGTCTGTAAAATGTCAGAAAATTGTTCCATTATAATTTCCTATTTCCCATTATGATTTGTTTTATTCAGCCAACAAAATCTAGAATCCAAAGATATTGAGTTTACTGTCATATATTACAAAGAAAAGCATCAAATCCAGTGAACCTTTGGCAACTTTGCTGGGAAAGTGACTGAAATTATTACTTTTGAAAATATTTGCAAAATAATTTTCTTTTGATCATTTCAGCTCTAAACTGATTTTTTTGGCCACTTGGGGGCAGCGGAATCAAGTTTTAAGCACAACACTGACGTATTATCTATCATATTAGATAAACGTGTTAGCCAACAGTTGTTAATTTACTCATCTAGCAGATAAGGAGCAACACTAGCATTCATTTGGAGTCGTGTTTCCATCAGCTGATGAATTTAAGTCCAGTATTCACTCTCCTTTTAGCTCGGTTTTGGTCTCCACCACCATTCTGAGGAAGATATCGGGTTCTTTAGCAGCTAAATGCTCCACTATGTTCTCCAGCTAGTTGCTAACTTTATCTGTCTGCTGTTTATTCTGCTGGGCAGGTTGCTTATTGCATTTTTAGAGCTTTTTCAATGAGAACAGCTGAAAACGGTGCAGATGAGAGCGGTGAGAGTGAACCAAAATAGTAAAGTTGTGGGAAAACCAATGAGCTGAAAGATGCTGTGAGTTGGGTGATAATTATATGTGGGGTTATCACTGTGAGCGTATTCATTTGATCCATTATATAAAATATTGATTAGAGCAGCTAAGGTTTTTCATGATCTCCTACACTCTATACCTCCTAACCTATAGGCTTCATACCTAACCTATACCTTCCTCTTGTGCAAGAAAGTGTGAAGTAACAAGACCTCCATGTCCTTCTGCTGCTTCCCTCAGTTTTAATTGTGCTTGTGTAATCTCCTCGTGAACCCAAAAGCCTCAGCTGCTGATGTGACGTGTCAGCGCCTCAGCAGTGTGTCCACCCAGTCTATGACTCACCAAATACCGTCAACGCTGTATCATCAGGGAAGTTCTGTCTGCCTTTGTTATAGTAATGCTGTTTTTTGTGGTTGTACATCTCAGCTGTTTAGAGACGAGGACTTCTAGGAGTCTGTGTGTGTGAAGATGTATTACTAGAGGTAGTTTGCAGGTCACAGGAGACAGTAGGTTGTAGTTAAAGTGTGATTTTAGTCTGGAATGTTCTACTTAGTGCGCCGGGGGGGGGTTCTTCCGGTGAGTCAGTTGCCCCACCCTGAACTGTATATTGCCAAAGGCCTGTGTTACTGGAACTGCACTACACAGGCCTAGCTCTCATCCCTCCTTCTTCATTTCTCATAAAAGGCACATTTATCACTTCTTCACACCGGTTCTCTCCTAACACCCACCCTCCCTTCGTATTTAGCAGGATGCTGGGTTGTGTCTTGAACTCCTCCTTTCACTCCCATCCTTATCTTCTCCCTTGCTATCTTTATTGTGGTTTCCCTCCCCTCCCCTCCCAGAGATAGTTTTGGCAGTCTTGAGGAGATGCAGCATATGGCTCCAATCCTCCCTCAGGTCTTCTCTGTGGCCCTTTCGAGAAGCCTTTATCTTGAACGTCCCCATAACCTCACAGAAGCCAACTGTACATTGAGTTGTGGCTGAAATCATTATTGCAGGGCTGCAACTATTATTTTCACTCTTGATTAATCTGCCAATCATTTTCTTGTTTAATAATTTGGTCTAAAAAATGCCCATCACAGTTTTCACACAAGTCTTCTTATGAAATTATGAGATCATACCGAAATATGCGTCAGTTAAAAGTTGAGAAATTATAATATTAAAGCTGCTGAACATAGGGTGGATGTGAGCAGAGTTTGCGGGTCATCAAACCAAAACAATGAGCTAAAAGAGATTAAAAAGCTCTGTAGAGCTTAGAGGAGCTACAGAGTTGGGGGATGGTTCTCTGTGGGTTTGTCACTGAAATTGACTCCTTTCACATTAAACACAGTGATTTGATCCAAAGTGAATGTAAAAACTATTGATTAGTGCAGCTTTAAAGGATCTTTCAGTCCTACCTAGTTAATTGAGTCTCAAAAGGCTATTTCTTGGACATAATGAAAGAACTTCACTTTCTGGAAAACAGCTTCTCACATCTGAACCCCTTCTGTCCATAACCACCCTGATGAGTGTTACATCCTTCCTGTTTTGCAGATGACATGATTTAAATGGCTCAGCAGTCATGATTTGTTGTCCTGCTCTACCAGCCAACTGCAAGATAGTGCAGTCCTTGTGATGAGCGTAAGGATTCCTTTCCGCTTGCCTCAGACTGCATAATGCAGTCAGTTCAGTCATCAGAGGGAGAGTGCATGTTTCGGTCTGCTCTCTCACTTCACAGTTAGTTTGACAATGTGCACAATAATTCCTCTGTTCAGCAGCTGTTAACCTTGGTGGAGTGTTTCATGTTTGTCAGTTCGGCTCAGATTTGACACAGCAGAAATTGACATCGGCTCGGTCTTTCGGTGTTGTTGCGTCTTGGGACTTCTTTTCATTAGAAAAGTAAATATGCTGAATAATGGATTGGACTCGCTGATGGTGCTTTATTAAAAGATTCTCATTTATTCTTGGTTTCATCTCTATTGGGGATTTTCTTTGGTGTTGTCTCAGACTGGTTAAGGCTGAATAGTCTTAATAGTAAAACTTCTTTACAGCCAACTGCTTACATAGATGATGTGTCACAGTTTAATTACAGGCTTTGCTGAAATATAGTAGCGCTGCACTTTTTCAGTATAATTGAGATGTGATGATGGTTACAATAATGGCAGTGCACGTAAAGAAGCAAAACATCTGTCATTAAACATAAAAATGCTTCAGTAAATCCAGGGGACTCTTAGCAGCTATAATAAGAGTGTAAAATAAAGCTCTGTTGAGTTAACATCCATTGGGCCCATGCTTGTTCCCTGGCTCCGTTTACCACCAGACCTCCTGTTTGGAAAACAACCTTTAAGAACATCCCTGGAAAATTGGAGCAGACCTGCTGCTATTTTAATCAAAACGCTGTTTTGGTCTGCTACTGGCTGCTTTTTCCCCCGGCGAGGCAAATGTCAGCTGCTGCCATATATACAGTATATTTTTTCCCACTACATTTTTTTGTTGTTGTTATGGAGGCGAGACTCCTTCAGAGGTCTTAAAACTCACGTTGGAATATTCCACTTCTAGCTGAGTTTTACTTTTAACACAAATGTAGGAAACAGTTGGCACACTGTAACGGAGAAGTCGTCTGTGTTTTCATACATTTTAACATGTTTTGGTTCAACCACTATTAAAACTATGAGGTGAATACTAACTCATAGCTCATCTTGTCCAATGACTGTTAGGTAAAACTCTCCCTATCTAGAATTTATAAGCAGTAAACAATGAGTAAAACGTTTGTAACAGATATGTGTTTGTTAATGCTTTCTTTTCGTGTGTAAACATATGTAATTGATGGTATCTGTCCCCTAAATGCTACAACCAGCAGCTGGTTAGCTTAGCATAAATACTGGAAACAGGGGGAAACTGCTAGCCTGGCTCTGTCTGAAAGCAACATAATCTGTCTACCAGGCCAGCACCTCTAAAGCTCAATAAATAACACTTTGCATCTTGTTTCTTTAATCCTTACAAAAACCGGAGAGTAAAAATGACAATTTGCCATTTCACAGGGAAGGTTTGTGCACGACTTAGCTGGGAGCTCTTGCCAGGCAAAGAGACTCCAGGCTTCGGCACATAAGCCCCGCCGTAAAACGGCAAATTGTTGTTCTTATAATTCGTTTGTTGTAAGAACTAAACAAACGAAATATAACATGTTAATTAGTGAGCTTTAGAGGTGCTGTTACCGTTGGACAGAGCCAGGCTAGCTGTTTCTTTCTGACAAACACATTAATCAACTCTACATCTACGTATGTGTTATAACAGTTTATTAAGCGCTATTCTGCATTAAAATGCTAAATAGGGTTAAAATAAAGTTACTCGATTACAATAAAGATTCTCATTGTTCCTGTTCTTTTCATATTTCCAGTTGCAGAACATGGGTGTGAACCCAGCCAACATTGGGTTCAGCTATCTGACCATGGAGTCGGACAAGTTCATCTGCATCAGAGAGAAGGTGGGCGAGCAGAACCAGGTGGTGATCGTGGACATGTCCGACCCCACCAACCCAATCAGGAGGCCGATCTCAGCTGACAGTGCCATCATGAACCCCGCCAGCAAGGTCATCGCCCTGAAAGGTAAGAGTGCGTATGGTAGCCACTCCACTGGCTATTAGATGAGAAACACTGTGTTGTTGTGAGAAAAAACAGTTTGCTGGTATTGTCAGTGGCTTTATACCAAGAGCTTAGGTTATTTTTGTTATTTACATTCCCAGGATGAAGTCTGCATGGCATTCGCACTGTTTATTTGTCTCTCGTTTTAACAGATTTAGCCATCTACAAGTATTGCTGTGGGAATGCCACAGTCATGCAATGAGTAACGCTCTGTCAATGCTGTAAATATGTAGAGTGCACTCAGTTTTATTGCTTAAATGTACTAAATTGGTTTTGCAAATTGATTTTATGCCACTGAATCTAGCCCTTTGAGCACAATCACAAGCGCTGATCAGGATGATTTGCCTATAATGCCCCCCCCCCCTCCCTCTGAGGTTACTATGCCCCTGTTTGCCCTTTCCCTCTGGTCTATCTTTGTCTGCTCGTTCTTACCTGATTGACTCTTTGCTTTTTCTCCCTTGCTTTCTGTCATTTCTCAGACGGTGAGTTGCTTTCTGTCTGTCTACCCGTCGGGCACTCTGTTGTGATGATACGGTAGCCATGTCTCTCCATTAAAGCTTCCCACATACCCCTCTCAAGTGCGCAGAGCTATTTTGACCACTAATCAATCAAAAGACGGACGACCGTTTAGAGACGACTTCTGCTGCCAGTATATTGCCTCACACCCCTGCTCCGAGCTAACCTGCTGGCACATATCCGACTTTTATGAGAACTATACATGTGTTAGCATGACTTGTTGTATGCAAGAAAGTATGAGTGTACGTGTGGTATGCATCATCAGATATTACACACTGAAAAGAGATGGGGGAACACCTGTGTGAGCGTGTGCCAGCAGCCATATAAGCATTCAGGTCTTTCCTTGCTGCATATAAGGGATTTCATAATCGTATCATGTGTGTACTGATACCGCTCCAGTGTTCACCTGTTCCATGCATCACCTCACCTGTTTGTTTCTATGTGACTTTATTGGTAAATGGGGGTTGTTGCTGGTCGTGTATTATGGCTCAGCCAAACCCGTAGTATCTCCAGGTTTAGTCAGTTAGTTATTATGACCTTCTTAAAGCTGCAGCCAGAGGTCAGGAAGTGTCAGCCAGGTTACTGTGTACAGAGGGTTCCTTGCTTCCTTGAACACCCAGATTGACAAAAAAACAGACTTTCTCTGTCCTAGTGGTATCTACGTAGCTATGCAGATCGTTTTGGTGCTCACAGCATTCAACAGGAGTTACACCATCACCTCCTTTACAGAAACTATGTCTCTGTTACTCTAAATCTCTACTCCACAGAACATGCTGTCAACAGTTTTCTTCTCCAAACAAATAGTCCCAATAAAAAGTAGTCCTGTTTAGTTTCAGTGTAGTTCCAAAGGGCTCCCATTCAAACCTGTTCATATGGAGGTCTGTGGATTATTCAGAGTAGCAGTTATGTTGTTTTTTTAATGTACCTTTTCAATGCTGTAAGCTCCACAAAGAAAATTCCTTTCAACTGTATTGTATTAAGGTGGCAGCAGAGATTTCAGAGGCAGATATCTTAAAACCTGCACAAATAAAACTAAACCTGTATGTGTGGCTAGATACCACAAGATATAAGTGAGTAAATACGTTTTTTCTTATAATTTGTGTGAACTGAATGGCCTTGCTGGAACAGTGAAACTTCACCGATACCAGAAAATAAGTAAAAGAGTAAAGTTTGCTCCACTCTGTGTGTTTGGTAAAATAAAAATATTTCCTGTATGCAGTTGGGTGGCCAGTGAGAGTGTAGTTTGGGACAAGGGGCCGCCACTAGGGTCATATATATATGTATATTTTCACAAAACAGCTTCTAACATCCACATATTCATTTATATGTCAGTTGAAATGTTGTTTTTGTTTCTGTTATTTATGCCTAAATAGGTTGAGTGCCGCTTTCCTTTATTAGAAAAAATAGGCCAGTACAAATAGTTAAAAATGTTAGTCAGCAGAAAATGCAATACAGACTTTTAGTAGTCGTTTACAGGTAGTAAAAACAGTGGTGTTTTGTAACCAGTGTTAAATAAGATATTGTTAATTTGTCATGATTGAGGTAAATGTGTGAAATGATGATGATTTTGATTAGAGGTTACATTACCCAGCTCTACTTTGAATCTACTGACACCTCTCTCTACCCTCTGGGCTCAGTTATCACCTGTTTGTCTCACGTCTTCGCTCTGTTTCTTTACCTCCCCTCAGCTGCCAAGACGCTGCAGATCTTCAACATTGAGATGAAGAGCAAGGTGAAGGCTCACACTATGACAGAGGAGGTCATGTTCTGGAAGTGGATATCGGTAAACACTGTTGCCTTGGTGACGGATACGGCCGTCTTTCACTGGAGCATGGAGGGGGATTCCCAACCTGCCAAAGTATTCGATCGGCACGCCAGTCTGGCGGGATGTCAGATCATCAACTACAGAACTGACGAACAACAGAAGTGGCTACTGCTGATAGGGATTTCTGCGCAGGTATGGAAGCACACATGTGACAGTGGAAGTGCATGTGAAAAATATCTTTGAAAGGAATTAGGTGTATCACTCTCTCTGATCCCTTTTCTACAGCCTCATATCTCACATTCTCTGTGTAAGTTAGCCTGCATAAGTGATGATGGAGAGCAGGAAGGGACAGAACGGGTGTTTAGCAAAGTAAATGGAGCTATATTAAAGACATGCAGATGTCAATAATGATTTCATTGGTTGGTAACTGAAAGAGGAGGAAGAAGAGATTCAGCCATTACTGTGGAGTTTCACTGAGGGTGCAGAACTTCACAAAAACAACCTGAAAACAGATTTAGCTGCCTTTGCTTGCTCTTAGGCTGTGTACAGCAGCACCAAGTTCCACCAGTCAAATTCCCAATTTCAGTCATAACCAACCTCCCAGAATTGTATCCTGATCTTAAAGACATAGTTCTATGCATTTTGGTAAATTCCCTTTCTTGCCGAGAGTTAAATGAGAAGATCGATAACGCTCTCATGTCTGTCTGTTAAATTTGAAGCTGGTATCCAGAAGGTGGTTAGCTTAGCTCAGCATAAAGAATGGAAATAGAGGGAAACCGCTAGCCTGAAATACGCCTACCAGCACCTTCAAAGTTCACAGATTAAAAGTTATATCTAATTTGTGTTAAAGCCGAAGTGCAGAAACAACAAGTTGTGGTTTTACAGAGGATTATGTGCTGGACTATTTGTTCTTGTCGCTGTGAGTTTGACTCTATCTTCTTGTCTAACTCTTGACTAAATACCAAATACAGTACACAAACTTAACCATCTGTAACCTACTAATTACTAATTACCTACTAATACAACATATTGCATACCTGTTAAGATCTAATGTCAGCATTTGCCTTGAACCTAGAACCATCTTTGATCTCTAATCATTTGATCAATATGGAGGTGCTTCTGACTTAAATACATCAATAATTTCTCTCACTCTTGTTTTGTCTCTTCGTCCTGCAGCAAAACCGCGTGGTTGGGGCGATGCAGCTGTATTCTGTTGACAGGAAAGTGTCCCAGCCCATCGAGGGCCACGCTGCTGCCTTTGGGGATTTCAAAGTGGAGGGAAATGCCAAACCCTCCACCCTCTTCTGCTTTGCTGTGCGCTCACAGGCTGGGGGAAAGGTGAGAGCCCCTGGATTGTACATATGGATTTCACTCATGATGCTATCACAGTGTACTGGGTCCCTGAACAAAGGGCTCTGAAGTTTTAGTTTAGAAACAACCTTTATGCTTCATGCTTTTTGGTCACCAAAATAGCTCCTGAATGTTGACATCAAGAAAAGTCAGAGTTCATTAGAGTGCATGGACTCCCCTCTGCTGTCCGTCATGTTCCTATTTGCTTTACTGTGGTTGTTTGTGTACTGTGGTCATTTCTTTATGAGGGCTTTCTTCTTCCAGTTGCACATCATTGAAGTTGGTCAGCCAGCTGCAGGAAACCAGCCATTTGCTAAGAAAGCAGTGGATGTATTTTTCCCTCCAGAGGCCCAAACAGACTTTCCTGTCGCTATGCAGGTAAGGAAAGACCCCTGCTGCTCATGCGTTTTTGGGGTAAACTAAAGTCGACTTAAATTCTCTCTCTCTGATCGTTCTCCTCAGATTGGTAGTAAGCACGGTGTCATATATTTGATCACAAAGTACGGTTACATTCACCTGTATGACCTGGAGTCTGGAGTGTGTATCTACATGAACCGAATCAGTGCAGAGACCATCTTTGTAACGGCCCCTCATGAAGCCACCTCTGGAATTATTGGGGTCAACAAGAAGGGACAGGTAAGAAACTAGCAGTAAAGTTTTTTTAATGAAAACTGATGCTCATGGTTATTGAATTGTATCATTAACGTTTTCTATTCTTTTCTTTCTAGGTCTTGTCTGTGTGTGTCGAAGAGGAAAACATTGTCAACTATGCCACCAACGTCCTGCAGAACCCCGATCTAGCTTTGAGGATGGCTGTGAGGTCAAACCTCGCTGGGGCCGAGGAGATTTTTGCCAGGAAGTTCAACACTCTGTTCGCCCAGGGAAGTTACTCAGAGGCTGCAAAGGTTGCTGCATTAGCACCCAAGGTACGCCTGTATCTACTGCTACACTGTAGTGTTTGCACATCCTAATATGCACCAGGTGCATTGGCAAAAAGTCAAACACAATTCTGTGAAAAGTTGAACATCATGTTGATATGAAATTCTAGTTAAATATTTAATGGAATTACTCACTCTTTCACTTTTTCTGCTCCCTTGTTTTTTTCCTTTATACCCATAATTCCTCCATTCTTCGCTTCAGGGTATCCTGCGGACGGCAGAGACTATCCGTAAGTTTCAGAGTGTCCCGGCCCAGCCAGGTCAGGCCTCCCCGCTGTTGCAGTACTTTGGTATTCTGCTGGACCAGGGCCAGCTCAACAAGTTTGAGTCTCTGGAGCTGTGCAGACCTGTCCTGCAACAGGGCCGCAAGCAACTCCTGGAGAAATGGCTGAAGGAGGACAAGGTAGGACTGGAGGATTAGAACCACAAGGTAGCTTTCAAAAGCCTGCGCTGATCTGTAGATATACATTAGAATCCCAAAAAGTGATAATGGAGAAGTTCTTAACCTATAAATGGTACGTGTATACCTGTAGTATCATCTACGAGATGATCATTAACTCACAGATGGTAACTGTGATTGTATATGTGTTGTAGCTGGAGTGCTCAGAGGAGCTGGGAGACCTGGTGAAGGCCTCTGACCCCACCCTCGCTCTTAGTGTGTACCTCAGAGCCAACGTCCCCAACAAGGTCATCCAGTGCTTCGCTGAGACCGGCCAGTTCCAGAAGATAGTGCTGTATGCTAAAAAGGTAATCACTTCCCTTTCCCATTCCCTTATTTAACTCTGCATGAAAAACTTTATTTACCTTGTTTTGCAGGCTTTCAGGAAATGTGTGCAGCATTTGGATGGAAACACATTGTGGTTGAATGTTAATTGTAAATGTTGTTTGTATGTTGAGTACATGATATAATACTGGATGTCAAAAATGTATTTGTATGAATTCATTATTACTGAATTTTCATCCCACTGTACTTCTGTAGGTGGGCTACACCCCAGACTGGGTGTTTTTGCTGAGAAATGTGATGCGTGTCAATCCAGACCAGGGACTGCAGTTTGCCCAGATGCTGGTCCAGGATGAGGAGCCGCTGGCCAACATCAACCAGGTAACTGAGGCCAACTTGACCGCCTCCCTCACTGGAGACGTACAGTGTTACTTCTACACATGCCCTCCTTTTTAAAATCTGCACGTTTACCCTCACACATACACGCAAACACACAAAGTGCCCAGTGTGGGAGCCTCCGTCTGTGTTATTCCAGATGTGCCAGCAATGCCAGGAATTCACTGAGTCAGTGACCCCCTCCTCCTTTTTAAAGCCACATCATCACTCTGCTCAGTCCAAATGTCTACCAGAGAACTTGACGACTTGATGCTTCTCTAAGTCAATGTGCCCGCCCTGTTTCTGTTGTGGCCTCCACAGATGTTGTTAAATATGAAAAGCAGAAACATCTGGCTACCGGGCCTGTGACTCTTAATAGTGTGTGCCTCTAATCTTACCTTGCATGCTATCTCACATCATTGTTCACAGATGGTAGGAATTCAAAAAATTTTTCCTTACTTTGTTCATTCTTTTCATTCCTCTTGTTTCTCTCTTGCCCTTTGGTAGATCGTAGATGTGTTCATGGAGGGCAGCCTGATCCAGCAGTGCACTTCCTTCCTGTTGGATGCTCTGAAGAACAACCGTCCAGCCGAAGGACACTTACAGACACGTCTGCTTGAGATGAACCTCATACACGCCCCCCAGGTAAACATTCAGACTAAAGCGACTGTCCTGATTACAAAAAGTCAACTTCGCCTCATGCGCCATATTAACCACAATATGTGTGTTCATGTGTGTATGAACTTCTTTAGGTAGCAGATGCAATCCTGGGGAACCAGATGTTCACCCACTATGACCGTGCCCATGTTGCTCAGCTGTGTGAGAAGGCAGGTCTACTGCAGAGAGCTCTTGAACACTACACCGACCAGTATGATATCAAACGAGCCGTGGTGCACACACATCTGCTCAACCCTGAGGTACGCCTGTGGATGTTCGGTCACGCCTGTGAATATCACTCTCTCGGGAGCATCCACTTTTTACTGTTTTGTTGACGATGCATGAAAATGCCTCTTGAACCCCCATCCTCTCCTCCCTTCTTGCCCTGCTGTCACACTTTCTCACTGTCTTCTTATTTTTTTCTGCGTTCTGATTCTCCTTTTAGTGGCTGGTGAACTTCTTCGGCTCTTTATCAGTAGAAGACTCATTGGAGTGTTTGAGGGCCATGTTGTCGGCTAACATCAGGCAGAACCTGCAGCTGTGTGTCCAGGTAGCGTCCAAGTATCATGAGCAGCTGGGGACTCAGTCATTAGTGGAGCTCTTTGAATCCTTCAAGAGTTATGAGGGTAGGTGTCACACATGAGTGGGGGTTTGAGTGCAGACTGAGTGCAACAATATTCCCATTTTTAAATCATCACAGATTGAGCTGACTGTCTGTGCTGTTTCTCCCCTTCTATCTCCATTCAAGGCTTGTTCTACTTCCTTGGGTCGATTGTGAATTTCAGCCAGGAGCCTGACGTTCACTTTAAGTACATCCAGGCTGCCTGTAAAACGGGCCAGATCAAGGAAGTGGAGAGAATCTGTAGAGAGAGCAACTGCTATGACCCGGAGAGGGTGAAAAACTTCCTCAAGGTAAAAAGGTCCAGAGTGTTAGTGATTGATTTTATCATTCAGCAGCAATTGTGATACATTTTATTACCCGTTTCATGTTCTTCCCTTTCGTAGGAGGCCAAGCTAACAGACCAGCTCCCTCTCATCATTGTGTGTGATCGCTTCGACTTCGTCCATGACCTGGTGCTCTACCTCTACCGCAACAATCTACAGAAATACATTGAAATCTACGTACAGAAAGTAAGATCAAGGCTACTGCTGAGACTTCATACATATCTGGTTACTACTTAACCCAAGCCTTATTTGGGCTCCATGTTAACATGTTCATTTAGAAGTTGTTGCACTTGTTTTCAGGTGAACCCCAGTCGTTTACCTGTGGTGATAGGTGGTCTGTTGGATGTGGACTGTGCTGAGGATGTCATTAAGAATCTGATCATGGTGGTTAGAGGGCAGTTTTCCACTGATGAGCTGGTGGAGGAGGTAGAGAAGAGGAACAGGTAAGACTAAATGATAAATGGCTTCCACTGCTTCTCCTCATCTTGCATAGTTGCTTCTGTAAGTCTCATTGGATGCAACATCTCATTCATATTTGTGTGTCAAAGTGACTTTGTTCCTATTGCAAATGTATCATGTGTATCTCAGTAGGTACCTAATAATAGGTGTTTAACTGAACCTCTTTAAATGTGTAACAAGATGTAGCGTTGTATGTAGATGTTGGTTATAGAGGCTACGCTTTAACCACTTCATACTGTACATTTTTCCGATAATGACAAAATGGGTCAGCTAGAAGAAAGACCAGTGATCATCATGTCGCAGAAGCCTAAAAAGAAATACTGACTTCTTCTCTTTCTCAATAATGTTTGAAAGGATCAACAGAAATAAAGTCGGAAGCACCTTGCTTGCTGAGATTTTTGTATTTTTAAAAAAATAAATCACCAAATGTGCACACACAAACAGAAGAGACTGAAATATGCGTAATAAATATGCAGGCTCCTCTGTTTGTCTTTTGCTCTGTGTATGCTTGGCAGTTTCTGCACTAGCTGAAATAAATATTTTTATTTCAGGATGAAAGATACTTCTAATGTTGGCTCTCTCTGGGATTTTGAACTGTTTCGCCACAGTATTTTAAGTGGATGCCTCAATATTTCTTGACAGATTAACAGCTCCTCAGCTATTTCCGGTGCAAATCCAAATTGTTTGCATTATGTATCAGAAAATGTGAATGTGAGAAAGCGTAAACATGAATACTTTGGGAGCTTTTTGAATGAATGACACTGCTGAATGCACAACACTGCCATCTAGTTTTGTGGCTGTGCATTACACTACAGAAAAACTACAGCGTAACATCAACACAAAAGTATAATTCTGTTTTATAAGCCTGGGCTATGAAAATGCATGTAAGTTAAAAGCTTCTTCTAAATGTTATTTAATGAAGCTGATATTTAAAAACAGCGTGTAATGTTCTGATTACCTCCTCAGGTTAAAACTTCTGTTGCCATGGCTGGAGTCCCGTATTCATGAAGGTTGCGAGGAGCCGGCTACCCACAATGCCCTGGCCAAGATCTACATTGACAGCAACAACACACCTGAGCGCTTCCTGAAGGAGAACCCGTTCTACGACAGCGCCGTGGTTGGAAAATACTGCGAGAAGAGAGACCCCCACCTGGCCTGTGTGGCTTATGAGAGAGGACAGTGTGACCTGGACCTCATCAAAGTGTGTAGTCCAGCATTTAGAGACGATCATTTACGTCATTCTGATGTAGATAAATCTTTAATCACTTAATATCTTTTCTCCTCAGGTGTGCAATGAGAACTCATTATTCAAGAGTGAAGCTCGATATCTGGTGCGACGGAAAGATCCAGAGCTTTGGGCGAACGTGTTGGAAGAAAACAACCCCTTCAGAAGACAACTCATCGACCAGGTTAGGTGTCATCCAGCTTCGCTCCTGACGCGACGCAGACTGTGAAAGAGTTGTATGTTTATTTTTGTTTTCTACTTATTTTACCTCACGACAGGTGGTGCAGACAGCATTGTCAGAGACCCAGGACCCAGAGGAGGTGTCAGTCACAGTCAAGGCCTTCATGACCGCTGACCTGCCCAACGAGCTGATTGAACTGCTGGAGAAGATTGTACTCGATAACTCTGTCTTCAGTGAACACAGGTACAGCAGCCCTGCAGCTTGTTAGACATCATAATAATTCAGCCACAATACTTTTTGTCATCTTTTTAATAAACCGTCTGTTCCGGGTATTTTCCCCAGAAACCTGCAGAACCTGCTGATTCTGACAGCCATCAAGGCAGACCGCACTCGTGTGATGGAGTACATTAACAGGCTAGACAACTACGACGCTCCAGACATCGCTAACATTGCCATCAGCAATGAGCTCTTTGAAGAAGCGTTTGCCATTTTCAAGAAGTTTGATGTCAACACCTCCGCCATACAGGTAAAATAAATGTTTTACTGCTCGAGCTGGACTGATA
This sequence comes from Enoplosus armatus, assembly GCF_043641665.1. Taxonomy (NCBI): domain Eukaryota; kingdom Metazoa; phylum Chordata; class Actinopteri; order Centrarchiformes; family Enoplosidae; genus Enoplosus; species Enoplosus armatus. The sequence goes on along the minus strand of NC_092183.1, from coordinate 8,221,948 downwards.
CTAAGGTCTGAGGTAGTGTCATTTTGAATTAATAATCCCAAAGTTCAGGCCATTAAAAGTATCGATTTTGGTATCTAAAACTGAGTGTGAGTATTTAGAATCTGTATTGGCAATTGATGCTGCATGTTGTATTGGTGTATCTCCTAATTACTGGATTATTGCTGGAAATAAACTGTTAATTGGAACTGTTAAAACCTACTTTTATTCCTTTTGTGAATACCTGTATGTCACTGATCATAAAATGCGACTCTCTCCTCATTTCTCTAGGTATTGATAGAGCACATAGGGAACTTGGATCGTGCCTATGAGTTTGCTGAGCGCTGTAATGAGCCTGCGGTGTGGAGCCAGTTGGCCAGAGCTCAGCTGCAAAGAGATCTGGTCAAGGAGGCCATTGACTCGTATATTAAAGCCGTCGACCCCTCAGCATACATGGAGGTGGTCAACGCAGCCAGCAAGAACAGTAAGTCTTTTTGCTTTGCAGCACAACCCTGCCGCACACACCAGCAGCTCAGATTGGTTGTCTTTCTCGTGTGATTGATCTGAGTTGATCTTTAAGGTGTCGTTTGTATTTTGCAGATAACTGGGAAGACTTGGTTAAATTCCTCCAGATGGCTCGAAAGAAAGCGAGAGAGTCGTACGTGGAGACAGAGCTGATTTTTGCTTTAGCTAAAACGAACCGTCTGGCTGAGCTGGAAGAGTTTGTCAGTGGGCCCAACAATGCTCACATACAGCAGGTAAGCGTTGAGAGGATTTTGTAGCTGTTCTGCATGTTGTTCTTTGCCAGAACATTTACTAGGAACTGCATATTTATTTGCCAAATTTCTTGTTCTCCTTCTCCAGGTGGGCGATAGATGTTATGAGGAGGGTATGTATGAAGCAGCCAAGCTCTTGTACAACAATGTGTCCAACTTTGCTCGCCTTGCATCAACTCTAGTCCACCTCGGAGAGTACCAGGCAGCTGTGGACAGTGCCAGGAAAGCCAACAGCACACGGACATGGAAGGAGGTAACTGGCAAACAAACAAGTTTAGTCTCTGTTCAACTAGCCTTTGCCTGACAATAAATTATTGGGATTCTTTCTTCTTTATCATAGAAGGTTTTATCAGACTGTCTGTAAAGCTGATGTGCATATTCTAAGATAAATTAGTATCTGATACTGTATTGCTTTGTCGAATTAGCATTCAAGAACAACATACTCCTTGAGTCTTATGTGGGAGCAACTGTAATAACTTGTTTAAGTTTACAACTTAAATACATCCAAGTCGTAATTACTACTGGGTAATTCGATTTATCCGAAATGGTCCTCAATAAAACAACAATGCCTGGACAAGTAAACAAATATTGATAAAGGTAAAAGTCTAAAGGTAAAATATAGGCAAAATTAATGGGTATAGTGCTTTATTGACCACACATTGTATTTTTTAACCCCCATAAGACCCAACTCGGCAATCATAAAACTGAGTGAGCCTCATGGGAGATGTAGTTTTTGAATACTAGCAAACTAAAAAGCTTTTTAATCTTGATTGATATGTATATTTATAGTAGATACTCATTTATTAGAATGCGGACAGAAGATTTCAGAAATATCACCATGGAAAAATAAGAGTTTGGACTTTTATGGAAAAGTGACTCACATTTACTTAAAGAGAGGCACATCTGAAAGGTTCTTATGAGAAGCTAAGCTCAGCACGGTGCAGGACTTTGGCTCTCCGTCACTGTGTAATCCGATTGATGAATATTGATATATGGGAGCTTTGACTAGATTTCTTTCATTGTTTTTCTTTCCTCTTGCTAACTCTCGTCTCTTCGCTCCCGTCATCAGGTGTGTTTTGCATGTGTGGATGGCGAGGAGTTTCGGCTGGCACAAATCTGCGGCCTCCACATAGTGATCCACGCTGACGAGCTGGAGGACCTGATCAGCTACTATCAGGACCGCGGGTACTTTGAAGAACTCATCGCTCTGCTGGAGGCCGCGCTGGGTCTGGAGCGGGCCCACATGGGCATGTTCACCGAGCTCGCCATCCTCTACTCAAAGTTCAAACCTCAGAAGATGAGGGAGCACCTGGAGCTCTTCTGGTCCAGAGTCAACATCCCAAAGGTAGACCATGTCTCTCTCTCTCTCTCTCTCTCTCTCTCTCTCTCTTCACATTATGATTAAAAACCCAAAGATGGCTGAAATGATGAGTCTGCAATTTATTCAGACTTACACGATTTCTTGATCTGACAATGTCATGAGCTAAAGTTGTGATGTCTGTTTCGTTTGTTCTGTGATTGGCAGTTGATTAGTTGAATCTAGTTTTAAGATTTTGACAAAAGGGGCCATATAAATAAATGATCTTTATGATCTTTATCTTCTCCATGTCATGTTTTGCAGTTTGAAACCTGAATGACTTTGACATTGTTCGGTGTTTTCTGTGTTTACCAGGTCCTCCGTGCAGCAGAGCAGTCTCATTTATGGTCAGAGCTGGTTTTCCTTTACGATAAATATGAGGAGTTTGACAACGCTGTCCTCACAATGATGTCTCATCCGACAGACGCGTGGAAAGAAGGGCCGTTCAAAGACATTATTGCGAAGGTAAACAGAAGTATTTGTGACAAAACTGTTGATTTCCTTTTCAAACATCTTTACTTTTTGTAATCTTTGTATGTATTTTTTTCCCCTCCTCAGGTTGCCAATGTGGAGTTGTACTATAAATCTCTTTCCTTCTACCTGGAATACAAACCCCTCCTACTGAACGACCTGCTGACCATCCTGTCTCCACGGTTGGACCACAGCCGAGCTGTCAACTTTTTCAGCAAGGTAACCAGCAGCGAGGTCAACCTCTGTGAACCAAAATCTTCTGTATTTGGTTGACTTGACATGACTTGGGTTGTTGTTTGCTTGACCAGGTGAACCAGCTGAAGTTGGTCAAGCCTTACCTGAGGTCTGTCCAGAATCACAACAACAAGTCCGTCAACGAAGCCCTCAACAACCTGCTGACAGAGGAGGAAGACTACCAGGTCTCTCAGCCATTCTGTTACTGATGTTGATAATAGAAAGAGGACAAAATAATGTAAACACTTGGAAAAATGGACTTAAACTTTCCCAGTAAACTGGTTTGTTTGAGCTTGTGGTCAGTGTTCCTTGTTGTCGATACACTTTATCTGGGTTCAGCGTGTTGTAAAGGTTTTCGAGGCTGTTCTCTTCACACATTAAATAACTTTGTAGTGTAGACATTTGACTAATGTTTCTGCAGGTAGGACACAGTTGATTTGTCTCCTACGGAGCTGTGTTAGTTTTGAAAACATGACATTTAATCTAATGCGACATTTGTAGCAGTTTGTGGTTATTTGTGGTTAGTATTTGTTTCAGTTAAGTGTTGACATTGTTTGTCCATCCCCTGCATGTTGAAGATGGCATTTTAGGGGCACATTTGATGTAGTAAACTTAAATAGTAGTAAATATACCCAACTTCTGAGGTCATTAGGTGGCACTGAGGTTCAGGTATCCCTCGTCTCACTTTTTGGTCTGTGATGTGATATGTTTCCATTCTGCGTGTTATCCGCAGGGCCTGAGAGCATCCATCGATGCCTATGACAACTTTGACACCATTGGCCTGGCACAGAGGTTAGAGAAACATGAACTGATTGAGTTCAGGCGCATCGCTGCTTACCTGTACAAGGGCAACAACCGCTGGAGACAGAGCGTGGAGCTCTGCAAGAAGGACAAACTCTACAAGGTGAGAAGCGTTTAAAGACAATATTTGAGAAAATAAAAAGCTCTTACGTGTACCTGCATGTTCCTATAGGTGGCACTGTTTGTTTATTCTTTAGAGAGATACGCAGTATGTGGAGATACGGTAGATACATGGACCAACTAATGTCAAGACGTCTTCACAGAAACTTGCACTGTATTTCTGTCTTTTTTCAGGATGCCATGCTGTATGCCGCGGAGTCTAAGGAAGCTGAGCTGGCAGAGACTCTGCTCCAGTGGTTCCTGGAGGAGGGCAGGAAGGAGTGCTTCGCTGCCTGCCTGTTTGCCTCCTATGACCTGCTGCACCCCGACGTGGTGCTGGAGCTGGCCTGGAGGCACAACATCATGGACTTTGCCATGCCGTACTTCATCCAGGTCATGAGGGAGTACCTCGCAAAGGTTAGTGCTCCACTGAAGAACAATACAAATAGATGATGTTCCTAATTGTTAAGTTTCAAGTAGGTTTAATTATTGTAGTTTTTTTTAGAGGAAACAGGTTTGAAATTCTGCATATCTACTGTGTACTAAAATGTGTTTACTTCTCTTAGATTGTTTAATTTCCTGTAGAAACTTGTCGTGACAGGTGAGGTCTGTAATATCTCTGCAGGTATTGAAAAACAGGTCATACAGACAGATAATTACACAGATGTGCTGAGACGAGAAGAGAGAAAGGCTTTCTTAAGTAATGGTAGTTGAGTATATTTTGCCAGTGAACTCCCTCTGGTCATCATGATGTCCGTAAATGTTGACCTGTAGACATGTGAGGTCACTTGGGGTCATCTCTTTGGGTTCTTTTCCAGGTTGATGAGTTTGCAGCGAAGGTGACGGTCTCTGGCCCTCTTTTTATATCTCTTATGTGTTCTGTCTGTTTTTGTTGTAACTTATCTCTTAGGTTTCTGATGTAGGAACCTAGCATGGACTGTAGACCGAGTACGGCCTAACTAGCTCTGGTCCTGGAGAGCTGTAGTAGTATGTGCAGGCTTTTGTTCCACTTCAGCACCAACACAACATGTTTTTAATGCATTTTGAGTTCGAGGCAGTTTCTAAATGATCCTCCTGGGGAACCTCATTGTCTCGTTGGTATGAGTTGATTTAATTTTCATCTTCAAATAAAGCAGTGGCGCAGAAACAAATTCATAAAAAATCAAAGAAATAAGTTGAAATAGCGTATTGTAAGTGGCATCTCTTTTGCAGTTTCTACCATGGAATTTGATTCGAGAAATGAAAGAGTTCATGACTATAAAGGTTTAAGAACCACTTTATAAAGGAATATATCTGCTACCTGTTAACAATGGAAATATAATTTGCTGCTGCTTTTGTGTAAATATGCAACAGTTAAGGAAGTTGCTGCTGATGAGAGATTAAAATCATTCTACAGGTGCACTAGTTTGGTAGGTTATAACGTATTTTCTATAGACCCCTAACTTGCCGACATTTTGATCAGACTGCCAGATTTTCAGGTATAATGTGGTCTAAAGAAGAAGCCTCGGACCAGAACTTTAAACGCTGTGTTGATGGCTGGAGCCAAAGCCTGTGTACCATCTTGCTCTTCAGGACCAGGATTAGCCTGTCCTGGCCTAACAGATACCTCTCACCTTCTAACTCCTCTCTGTTGGGGCTGCATCTAGTGTTAAGTGGCATTTTTTTATTATTTACAATTTCAGTTGTACCAATGCAAAATCATGAGATAGACGTTATGGTACAATACAGTCTAATATAAGAAACATGGTGATCTTCCCACCTGGCTAACGCACTCCAAAGACCAGTAATGACTGCGGGTGAGGAGAGCGAGCCACTCTACACGTGTTAGATGCATCCCCATGTTTCTAACTTCAGGTTAGCAAGTTAGACCAGTGCAGGGCTACAAACACTAACTTAAGGTTACACAGTCCCCTCTCCTCTGCCTCTGGGGAAATTCTCTCGGTTTATTTTCTAGAGAGCAAACGCTTTGTTCCATAAATCACTGGTCAAACTGGTAGAGGTTGATTCTAGCAGCTGGTCAGTGCAGCCATTCAGGACGTGAAATACCAACTCCTTTTACTTGGTAGTAGTTGAACACATACCAAGAGACAGCACCGACATTATTAGACGTTATGGCCCCTATCTTCTGTTGGCTATCCACAGGCAGCATAGCCAAGTGATGTCTTGTCTTATATACTAAAATAACATCAGTTTCTATTAGATGTATACAAATTATTTTTTATTCACAGTCTATATAATATTTCATATACAGAGAAGTGCTTTACAGGTGCAGTTTAACCTTTTCATGACTCAACAGAAATTCTACATTTCTTTTTTTATTTTACATGAATTGAGCTGATCTGTTGTTCAAACCGACCTCCACTTACATCAGAAACCTTTTGCGTTCAGCTGTCTCCTCAGTTGAAGCACAATGCCTGATTCTTTCTTTGCACTTACCGGCTAGGAAAACAGACAACTCACTGCGCAAATACCAGTATGCCTGGCGAGGATGAGCTTAACCTGTGAGCTTCTAATATGTAGCTTGATTTTAGTCCAGAAGTACACTCAATGAAAATCAGTCAGGAGGGCCTGCTTACAGCCATGAATGGGATGCATGTGGAAGCTGTGATTAATTGATATGAGACTGTTAACTGTGAATGGCTGGACATGTAGCATCAGCACATAGGCATGTATAGCTTCCCCTTTACTTAATACACAATGTAATATTTCTTTAACCTTGAACCCCACTATAATTCTACTTTTTAAAGGGTCGGTTCACACAAGTCACTACAAAAAAACAAAACATTTTCCCCCAGTGGTCTCTAGCCATGATGAAGTTTTGTTGTTGTTCTTCAGGTTCCTGCCACTGCCTTGTCCCATCGATGTGAATCTACTTTTATTTCTGGTGCTCAAAACATTAAAAAACGGACATTTTAGAAACTCAAAAGCAGTCCCTTTCCGAGTATAACGTCCGTGTGATCTTGTTATTCATGATAATCCACAGACCTTGATGTCAACAGTTCTCATTGGAAACTGTTTTCTGCTGTAACGTAAAAAAATAGTCGACAACGAGGTCCGTGAATTATTTGATGATGAAGAAGGACATTATATCTGGAAAGACACGTTGCTTTTTAGGTTTTTTAACATGTTATTTTTTCTTCGATGCTTTGAGCAGCATACATGACGTTGTATTCCATTGAATTGGGGTGATAGTAGGAGTACCACCGGCATGGTTAGATACCACGAGGGGTTAAGTGGCTATTTCGTTTTTTTGTGATTTGGGTGAACGGATCCTTTCATTGTTGACTTAACATTTGTACTGGAAGCTGTTTTAGAAATTCTCACCAAACCTGCATGGCATCTTCTCTCAGGTAACCTTAGCTGCACTGTGAAGTACTGTGTGTTTTGTCTTTCAGAAGTGGGTACGATAAATCTACTGTGATAACAAGTCATGTTACTCAGTATTTATTAGTTTGATATGAAATAAAAACTTATGTTTAGTCTTGTAACTGAAGCATTAGAGTTTATGGTCTATTGTAGTAAATAAGAAATGGTCATTTAAATAAAACTGTACATCACTGAGATCACTACAATGTAGGTGTCCAGCAAAAATCTTTTATTTAGATTATTTTCATTGACAGATGACACTGTCTTATCTCTTTTATATCTGGACTGGACTCATTTTGAAATTTGCTAGGATTTCAGCTTAATCAGAGTTACAAGATTTGTGCAGGATACCTACGTGTTTTATTCTGTACAGCGTTTGAGTGATCCACGTCTGATCTCTCCTCTTTTCTTTGTTGCCCTCAGGTGGACAAACTGGAGGAGGCAGATAGCCAAAGGAAAACTGAAGAGGAGGTGACAGAGCCTCAGCCGATCGTGTTCGGTAGGTTTACAGATGGCACGTCACCCTGAGGGACGGACGATTGTGTTTCCTAACTTGGAGAAAATTGCCTCCCGCTGTGAAAACAGCAGGATGTGAGCTGCAGTATTCATCTGTCTGTGCCCAACTGTCTGTTAAACCTGCATGGAAAATGGCTGTTGGTGTTGAAATTCAGCATTTACCAAATGTATACTGAGTGGATGAAGGTAATGTTAAATCAGTTTGCTGAAACTTTAGGCACACATGCAAATCTGTCTCCTTGTTGGAAAAACAATTGTACTGCTATTGTCTTTTCCTGGCGAAAACCAGACAGAGGAGATTTTCCATTTTATCTGTTTTTACATTTTGAAATATTACAAAGAATGAATGTAGCCTTCTCAGCTAGTTGACCCATAATGAACAGAGACTCCTGTTTGTGATGTTATGAACTGAAACTACCAACAACTTATTCAAAAAGGGCTTTCATCCGAAGATACTTTCATACTACTTCATGAATACAAATTTCTGGCACAAAATCAGGACACTGAAAAGTTGTCTGTTAGCGTGTAACCTTGTGCATGTGTTTGTGTGTGATTAGGCCAGCAGCTGATGTTGACGGCCTCTACTGCTCCAGTGGCCCCCCAGCCAGCGTATCCGGGCTATGGCTACCCTGCCACTGCCGCTGCCGCCGCCGCTGCCGCCGCCACCGCAGGCTACCCTGCTCAGCCCCCCGCGTATGGCTTCAACATGTAGAGGCCTGACAGCGCCTCTCCCACCCTGCTCCCCTCTCCCCTCTCTCCCCTACACACACTCACACACCTTGGACCTGAACCACACTGAACCGTGCTGCTCTGGGTCTCAAGTGGCCAACTGACGGCCTGGAAACCCCTGAAACTCAACTGGGCCTTCATTCCCCAATGAGACTGAAACTGCAATAGAAACCCCTCATCTCTACTTTCTCCACACACACACACACACACACACACACACACACACACACACACACACACACACACACACACACACACACATCAAGGCTGTTGGACCCTCCCTCCCCCTCTCTCTCTCTCTTCTCCACTTGGACGTTATAACTGCATCACTGATCTACACAGCATGACATCACCTCTCAGCTCCTAGAGGAATTAACATACCGAAGATAACATTAATGACACCAAACCACTCTGTCCTGTTGCTGTTCCATGTAGACTTTATTAACCATAGAGCAGCTTTTCTTTTTCTTTTTGGTAGAGATTCAGCACTGATGAGGAAGAGACTTTGTTACCGAGGAGTCGAGGGGAATGTGTGTGTCTCCCCCTCCCTCCTAAAGCACTGCTACGGCCTTATATACTTTGAGGAGGTGTCAAAAAACGGGCTCATTTGTTCATGTTTAATTTCACAACTGTCTCATGCTCTGATTAGAAAGGCAGTAACTGTGCAATAGTTTTGTTTGTCCTCTCACAACAGGTACAAAGTGTTTGCTGTATACGGACTAAGAACGCTTGTTAATGAGGTTATGGTACTGTCTATGTGTGTGTGTGTGAGTGTGAGAGAGAGTGTGTGTGTGTGTGTGTGTGGCCTCTAAAGCCTTCGAGGGATACGTCACCAAACCAAGAGACACTCAATGAAATTTACACTCCCGTGCAGCCGCAAACCTTTTGCTTTGTCCGAGACGTTTGATCTCGTCAGTCAGCTCTGGTACCGGACATCAGGAGTTTCAGGATGATCGTGACAGAAAGAAAGAAAAGAAAGAAAGAGAAAGAAAGAAAGAAAGGAGGTGAAATAATAAAAAAAAATGCTATATGCTGTAGTCTGTGCATGTGCTGCCAAACTATAAAGCTGCAACCAGGAGCACAATTTTCATGTTACACTCAAGTATATCAAGTATTACTAATGTTGTGTCAAAAACGAAGTGATGTTCAATGAAACTTTCTCACCCAACTAACAGAAAAATGATGATGAAGCTCAGACAGACTTGAGGAGATGAAAACACGGGAACATTAGCTCACATCCTGGTGCCAGTTGGTTAAAAAGAAATCATTATTGTACTGAAAACAGTGTATAATTTAAGATATATTGAAATACCTAACTAATCAAAGAAGTCAAATATTATGGAATACCGTATGTATTGTCTATAGTGTGTTGTTGTAGTCTTAAAAAACATAATGATTTTTGTAAGAAAAGGACAAAATGCAAAAACAGCAGGTTAATAAACGGCAAAGTCTTGAAGCAAGGCTGCTCAAAGTGGTGACAGTTGAATTGTTTACTTCCTGTGCTGCCCGGCAGTCCCTGTAAGACACACACCGAGCTCTGTGGTGTCAGCTTTGGAAGCGGAAGAACCTGAGCTGCACACGAAGCACTCCCTGCACAAGTCATGCACACAGAAAGAGGAATAAAGTTTACACACAGCGTTGTTGCTGCATTTTCTTTTTTATTCATTCACATCAGGAGGAAGATTTACAAGCTCTCTGGAGGGTTCAGCCTCTATTGTTGATGGTGGGGAGTTTTACAGCTGTGAATGTGGTTCATGCCGCTACTCCCTTATTGCCGTCCCTTGCAGGACCCAGACTGACATTTTGGTAACCAAGCTGCCAAGACCTGATTGATGGTTTCTGTCTCCGTGAGAGCTGCAGTCTCTTTGTTTGGAGAGGGTGTGGCTGGGCTGTGTGGACCTATATTTTTGCCTGCTGCCGGGGAAATCCGGAAAGGTTTTGGTGGTGAAAGCTTTAACTACAGGGGAATCAGATTTTATTCTTCCTCGCTCAGCTGCATTCATATGGTAATACTAACAGGGAGGCTGCGCCCCGCCCTTCTTCTGATGTGGCCAGTCTCCTCTCTCACCCTGCGCTCATATAAGCACCCACAGAGTCACCCACTGGACCCGGTCACACAACAGGCTCGCCGGTTGTTGAAGTTCACTCGCTTCACGGGAGAAATTGCCAAGTTCCACGCGGCAGCAGGATACGGACACAACTCTTTTGTCCGCCCCTCCTTGCTTCCGGGTTGCTTTGCTCTCTTACGTACTACTGTCGTGATACGGCGTTGCCATGGTTACAAATAACAGGTACTCGACATAGTACATCCCAACTTCCTCGACAGCCCCCCCCCCCCCCGGTGTCCGCCCACTGTCAACAGAGAGAGCCGCTGGAGTCTCCGGACGCATCCGAGATCACCTGCATCAGGAGAGCGCACCAGACAGCAGCCGTCCTTGTGTTGCGCGCTCCAGTCTACTTGACAACAAAACTGCCAGCTGCCTACTTCAAGATAAACCTCATTAGACCAGAAGCTTTTTTTTTTTGTAGATTGTACTGTGTGTTTTCCGGTAGTTATGCAGGGTAAAGGCACATTTATCAGCCCTTTCCCCAGACCGCGGTGTCTGGCGGCAGCGGCGCCGGCGGGGAAAGCGAAATTAACTCACCCGGGGAAGGCGATCCTAGCAGGTAAGTTCATCATCATCAAGAGTCAATAGTTGGACAAAATGTCGCTTTTTATGCGAGTTACGATGAACTCATAGTTGAATGAAACAGTTTTCATATATTGTCACATACACAGCTTGTTTTTCTGGTGCGCAGCGGAGCGAAGTAGGTGTAACACTTATTAATACTAAAAGATAGTCTAAAGACTAAACAGCAAACCATTAAAACAGCGGAGTAAAGAAAGTCAACTCAAAAAAATAAGGTGACTGTGCCTTTTTTTTGCTTTTTGGTTTGTTGCAATGAGCACAAACAAGGCGTTTCTCTCTGAAGTGACACGTTTCACTTTATGCTTTGGGAGCTGAATGCTTGAAGTTAGTCGAGACTGTGTAAGAGCTGCAATATCGGTTTCTTAACAGAGTTACTACATTTTCCACCAACTTCTGCCACTTGCCCTCAAACCATGCTGACCCCGTGACCCTTGTAAAAGGGAAATGGTTTAGAGAGCTCAGTGCCAAAGAAGCAATTTTCTTCCTCTGTCCAGACAAACAGAGCTGTCCTGTCACGGTCAGATCTTACCTGCTGCTGCACTGATGTGATTTCATCCCTCTAATCTAAAGATCACCTCTAGTGCACTTTACTTAATGCTATTAGAGCAGACTGAAGCATGCAGCAGTGAAGGGGACACTCACTCCTGATGCAACACAACGCATTTAACGTTGAGCTTTCCTGCTGAATTGCAGATGTTCACATTTCCATTATTTTCTGAGCGTTTAACGGACTTCCTCGTCCAAAACTGGGCAAACAGACACTTCATGAACAGCTCCTGGTCCTCCTGGTCATTCTGTCAGTTCTGCTCTTTTATACTGTGACAGTACCAGAAAATATTTATCCATTCTGTCGTCTCAGTGCTGAAACAGGAATGGAAGGAGTTGCACTGAAGCTGTACCCAGCAAAGATTTTCTATTTTTGCTTGACAAATGTGTAAAATGGTTCATCAATTATCAGCATTTTGACCAATCATTTGATTGACGGTTCAGCACGACTTCAGTCATTCTTGTTTTAGCCATCTCTGTGATTCATCGGTTTATCCCCCGCTGAGGTTCAGAGACTCCAGGCCTCCTCTCCTGCTGCTCTGCCCCCCTATACCCTAAACCCCCTGACCCCCTCGAGTGTTGATGATCAGGATGCAGCAGCTCCAGCTGATGAAGAGCCACTCAGAGATGCTCCTTTATTAAGGCTACATGCTGGTGTTTGGTAGCACTCTGTTGATTTCAGCCTTGTTCGCTGGCAACGGTTACATGCTGAATATTTTATCATTTTGAATGAATTCCTTTTGATTGAGGATTTAAAACAAACATTGATTAATCAATGAATCATTTTAGCTTTAAAATGCCAGAAAATAGTGAAAATGCTCATTATATGTTCCCAGAAGCTGAGGTGTCTTCAAATTGCTTGTTTTACCTGGCCAACAGTTCAAAACCCCAAAATATTTAGTCTGCCTTCATATATATGACAAAGAGAAGCATCAAATCCTCACATGAGAAGCCGAAATGAGAAAGCAAATGTTTAGTATTTTTGCTGGAAAAATGCTTGAAATGATGAATCTATTATAAATCAATGGTTTGCTGGTGTCTGCTGCTGTAAATCACAAAAAATGTTATAAGGGGTATACATTTACACATTTAAATTCAGATTTCGATTCAGATTATTGACTTCAGACCATAGTTACATGATGTGGAGTACAAGCGACATATACCATCCAATAATGACGAAAGAATAGCACCCGGCTGAAATAAAGTACAACATAAATCACTTAAACAGTACGTACAACAATTTATATATAACTTTTGGCTTACAGTATGTAGCTGTAATAACAAAATGAATTTTAATATTGATTAAAAAATTGTCTTTCCCCTATTATTCCCTATATTTCTTCCTATATATTGTTTGCGGATTTGGTGTTTCTTATCATGAAGTCACAAGTAGCCTGTATGTAATTTATGTCTTTATGTCTTGTATGACTTTAACCTTTAAAAACAACTGTAGAGTTACTGATTTTGTGGTAAATAGAGTGAGAAGAGGAGAAGAAAATCTCCTCTCCCGACTCATGTCGCCCTGTCAGCCTCTGGGAAATGGAAATGTGGCCGTGATGAGACCTTCCCCTTCCCCCATCAGCCCTGTGCAGCCTGATTGACTGGATATGGCCCAGTGTTGCTCCCTCTTTCCCTCGCTGTGGCGTTTAGCTCGTCTCAAGCCTGTCTGTCCAGTTTTGCAACAGCAGCACGATTGCATTCACTCTGTCTCAACCCTGTGCACCCTCTGGCTCCTCCCGGGCCTCGCTGTGAAGAAACCATTGATTTATTACTGTCTTTCAAAGGATTTGGAAATGAAAGTGTGTGTCAGCGTGTGTAGTTTGATGAAAGTACATGTTCAGAGCATCACTGGGATGACTCAGTGGTAGATAAACTGTCACTGACTGTCTGACCTGAGATATCGTCCGTCAGAAACTCACAGCTGATTTTTTACATCGTCAGGATACAAACTCTTCTTACTCAGCTGTGGCAGTTCATAAATCCAGTTGACACGTCTCGCAGTGTGACATGCTAATGCTACTTTAAATTTATCTGTTATGGTTAACAGTATGTGTATGTGCAGAGAGCCTCATGTACACGCCCGAAGGCTCTAAGAAGACAAAGCAAGAAGTAGAAGGTCAAAGCTTAATGGATTAGAGAGCCCACATAGACAGTGGTTGAGGAGGAGGGGTGCGCATTTCACATGTCCAAAGCTTTTAGAGGTCCGTGAGCTCTTTCTGCTCCCATTGGCTAGTTCAAGTCGTCTCTCAACAGCCACTGGTGATGACTGAAGTTGAGACACGGAAGGAGGGAGAGTTTTATCTGTACGAGGCCTGAGGGAGAGAGAGAGAGAGAGCGGTCTAAATGGGTCTCTGGTCCTGATTTGCTGGCATTCATACACTGTTGTGGCTTTCATGTATGAGCCATCTGAGAAGCAGAGGGATGGACGGAGAGAGAAAGTTCCTTTTTTTAAAAAAAATCTTGATTTCATGATAGATTGGATGATTTTCCACTGAGACAGGCTTTCTTTTATGTCACTTTTCCTGCTCTCTTTTCTTTCTTTTCCTCTCCTCCGTCTCTCTTTCTCTCTTCAGCCTCGGGGGCAGCCAGTTAGGTTTTCTGAGTGGCTGTCTCCTCTCAGGCTCAGCGGCCTCGTCAAACTGTGCGCTTACTCCCTGTTTCCTCACGTCACAGGTGACGCACACGGTCGCCTGCCCTCCGCTGTTCAGACCCCGAGTACCGGGAGGCGAGATAATGAATGACAGTGCACTCCTCTGTCCACACCCCTCCCCACTGTAACAGCTTGTCAGATAGATGTTGGTATAAGGCAGCCATGGACACACAAACAAATAGCAGTGCAGAAATTTGTACAATAATTTAATATACAGCCGGCTTATACATTTTCAGTCTTTGCATTGCGTTTGTGGACGTCTTGGAGATCAATTACAGCTCCAAATTGGTGGTTTTACAAATCACACATACTGAACATTTTGCCCACCATTTTCTTCAACACACCTGAAGTTTTTTGACTGATTTTCTGCCTTTCAGTCACCACTTTTGATTCACTATTACGTAGAAATTAACTTGCAGAGACTTGAAACTTGTTCGAAGAAATCGATCAAGGTGAACATCTAATTGCCATACATTTTAGTCAAAGTTATATAATCAAAGCAGGGCAATTCATTTTCAAGTAATTACCATGTTGGGTTCAGAAACACGCTGCCATCTTAGACTTGAAAGATAGTTATTCAAAAACAATCTGTCAAAGGTCGCAATCAATTAGCTTGTTAGAATGACGGGCTGTGTAATCCTGAGTCTCTATGTTCACCAGCTAGTCGCTAACTTTTGCCTTTTTACATACACATAGTTATGTGATTGTGAATATAAAACTAATGATTATAGCCACCTCTGTGTTTATTTATTCTTTGTTTTGGGGCTTTGAAAGTTTGTGAATACAGATCAATGCGTAATAGCAATTAATGCTTGAATCTTAGATGTCAGAGCGTCCTTGAATGCACCAAACAAAGAGGAGTTTTCAAACGCTCATATTTGCATGAACATGTAATATGCACTCTGCAAGTTGATTTTGATACTGTAGAAGTAACTTTAACCAATGGCTGACTGGTCATCAATCAATGAAAGTAATCAATCAACATAATATAGAACAGAATAGAATAAGTAATGTAAATTTAAAAGCTGGAAACCACACTGTTTTAACCATTTGGCTTTAAAGAGCCTGGCCGCCTTGTCTACAACTGTACACACTGTCAAAACAACTTGTGAGTAGTTGTCCTCTTTGTGTAAATCACTGTACAGTCTGCTGCAGGGGTCTGAGCAGTTAAAACAGTTCCCATGTGAAATTAATCAGCATCCCTCCTGTAATTAAGTTAATCAGTGTAGCATTAGGGAGTGTTGTTCGGGACAGAGGAAGCCTAAAAGGCCAGACGTCAGATGAATAATTCTTTTCATGTTTTGTGCGAACGCAAACAGAAATATTACGGGTCTATTAATAGGGCACCTCATGTTTGAAGTACATCAGTCCTCTGGCTGTGTTCTTCGTTTGGACTGGACATAATAACATCTTTCCCTCAGACTTGACTCCAGAGAATTTAAAGTGAGAAATAATAATCTAAATAAGGAACATCTGGATGAATAATAGATAGATTCTGCTGCAGAACGGCTTATTAATTTGCTGGCACATGCACATATACTCACAAGTACAAACACGCACGCAGATACACATAGTTGACTGTTTTGGGTGAGTTTCATTGTCTGAATTGAACGAAAATGGCATCACTGAAAAAGAATCTTAATTTTAGGTTTCACTGCCACAGTGCTTTAAAAAATCCACAGCCTCAAATATGTTTAGAGCCTGTCACACTCAGGGGCCACGCTAGATTGTCATTTCCTTCTAAGAAGAAAGGAAGTTTCTTAGTGGACCAGATGTGTTGGAGGCTCATTAGAGTCACCGAAGCAGGCAGGACAGGATTTCAGAGACTGTTCCTCCCTGTCAGCTGGCTGTCTGCCGGCTCACCTGGCTTCCTCTGTGCCTCTCTGTACTGCGAAAGAAGTGGCTGTGAATTTGTGTTTGTGTGCATCTTGGATTCATGAATCATGGTTCAAAAGTATTTAGAGCTGAAATGATTAGTTGATCAACAACTTCATCGTTGAAGTAATTTTTACACTACCTATATCCAGCTTCTCATTTGTGAGGATTTGCTGCTTTTCTTTGTCTTATTTGACACTAAACTGAATATCTGTGAGTTTTTGAAGATGTCACCTCTTGTTTTAGGTAATTGTGAGAGACATTTTTATGGCAAAGGTGGCGACGTCGGCCTGTTGTTCACCGCTTAGGTGCAGATTGAAATATCTCAACAACTGTCAGATGGATGCCTGTGCACAAAGCCAGGCCCATAAATCAACGAGAATTTGGTGTGGAAGAACTTGATTAGAGCCCCGTCCTCAGCACCATCAAACAGCTTTGGGATAAATTTGAAGGCTGACAGCGAGCCAGGCCTTATCACCCAGCATCAGTGGCCGACTTCACTAACGTGCTTGTGGCTCAGTGGGAGCAAATCCAGCTTCAACATTCATGTAGAAAGCCTTTTCCAGAAGGGGGAGGCTGTTATAACATCATATTAATGCCTTCGCTTCTTGAATGATATGTTCAACAATCACATATGGGTGTAATTATTATCGCACGTCCACTTACTTTTGGTCAGGCAGTGTATAAATCGTAGCAATATGAGCTGGAGCCAAGCTGTGAAGTCTGAAGAGTGCTGATTAAATTATAAATATACCTTGTTCGAGCACAGTGCATGTCTGATTTATTAAACTGCTGTTTAGCTTGTAGAAGTTTCAAGTCTCTTAGAGTCTAGAGAAGCAGATTTGTATCAAACACTACCTGTTTTTCACCGCCTCTGGGCCCTGAATATCACTCCAATGCCATTTCCATTTCTTTTCGTGTAATAGCAAGTGTCGAAGATCTATGTGGATGCATTGATTTTATGACACAGTGTGGAGAAGAGTGGCCGGGGGATGAGGAGAGAGGAAGGAAGGTGCTGCTGGGAGAAATATTAACAACAGGAGAGGAGAGCGAGCCAGTGAAGATAAAGATTAATGGCCGTTCTGCTCATGTAACCCACGTTTGACAGCTACACCGGAGTCGTTTAGGGTGTCATCTTTGAATGTTTGTGTAAAATATGGGAGTGTGTTTTGGATGTAGGCTGCAAAATGGACAAGAAGACAAACAGACTGCTTCTCCTCCACCGGCTGAGGCGCTGTGTGCCTGATGAGGATTGATCATGTGCGCTGTGGGTATCTGTTAATGAGTCGCTGCCGGTTGGTTTTCACGTCGCTGTCTTGGCTGAAAACAGATGAATGAGGTTTATTGTTTCTTCCTCCCCAAGACACACTGGCCCACTGATCCCGGATCAGGGCGGCTGGGATGGAGCGTTGTAACGCTCATGTGATTTCTGTCTCAGCTGGCTAACATTTACTTACCACTCCACTGGGATTAGAAGAATTACAGCTCACTGGCCTGGTGATGAAAGTTTGTGTGTTATTACTGAGCGTGTGTGTGAGATCACATGAATGTCATGAATCAGCTTAATGAATGAACGAATTATGATTTGTGCTGATCAGGTGAATTCAGGTCTAATCAGTGATGGATGATTATTATTGTGTCAGTCATCCCGGCTTTATCTCAATACTGATGTGCTGATATTAACTAAATACTCAAAATCACAAAGTGCAAAATCAAGCAAGTACAAATCACATTTAGGCGAAATTCTAACTTATCGTTAATATATAATAATTAGAATTTTGTCACAATACAATCATATGGAGAGACGATAAATGAGCACATTAGATTAAATTGTGCAGCCTTAAATAAAAGCCATTTTCCCTTATTGATTTCTTTTATTAAATTAGCCCCACTCACAGAAGAGGAGATGTAGATGAAGTTAGAGTTAGTTTGCGTTGCAATGCCATCTACTTATAGTCCTAAAATGTATGTCCTGGGTTAAATATATGTTTTTATCTTTAGTGGACGCTCTGCTTCTAAGTGCCACAGTGATAAATGTTGTGGTGGCACCAGTAACGTGAGGAATGCCAAATTGCTGAACTAAATGACATGTATGCATGCTTATAAGTGGTGTGTCTGGGTGTCCGTATGTGGAAACGAGTAAAATACCCCAGCATCAACAGATAATTAACCTTCAAAACATGAAGGGAAATTCTGCCAGTGTTCCCAGTACAGCTTTCATTATTTCAAGAATCTTCTAGAAATTAATCATTATCTTGAAACTAGAAACAAGATAAGTTAGATCTCTGCACAGAAACATCTGGAAACTAGTTGATTTGAAATAGAAACATATGAAATAATCTCTTGTGCTTCAAGAAATCACTGGTTAAAGCTCTAAGGTTAGGATTAGAAGATATTCTGGCAATTTGTAGTGAAAGTATCACAAGAGACCATGAATACCCCACAGATCCAACATTGTGGAAGAATGGGATCCAAGCAGCACATAGACTGCAACAATGGGAAGGATGCTATAAACATGAATATTCTACATATAGGGGCTTTCAGATGGACATTGGACGTTTTTCTTCTTTGCAAATACATATTCATCGCTTCAGGTTTCCTGACTTGGCACAAATACACATCATGTACAGTAAAATGTTCCTCATAATTAACCAGAGGAATTATTTTAGATTGGGAATTTCTTTCGTTTCCTGGGGGGCATGTTTCTGTGTGTTTCTGTGTAACCGCTTGATATGTGTGTCTCCATTGTACAGTGTGCCTGTGTGTGTGTGTGTCTGTGTCATTGAGTTAATGGAGGGTCTTGGCCTGGGTAATGGAGCCCCTCCCTGCAGGCTGAGCAGATAATTTAATTAATGTCAGCCCTCTTTCCATCCTCCCTCCTCCCCTCGTGACTCATCTGTGTTGTGCATTAGCTTTTGGACACTTGTCCTCATCTACTCATCGACTGTGGCGAGTTTCAGGCTGAACCCTCTAGCGGTCACTCACACGTTCATTCATTCACTTCATTACTTTCTTTCTGTATATTTTCTTCTCTGCAATCATACACATTTGAGAGGCAGCTAAATTTGCTCACACAACCTCCTCTCGTGTTGACTTCCTGTTCATTCCTCAAACAGCACAGTCGCTGTGTAGTTTAGTCGTAGCAGAAACAGTTGATTTATCTTCGCCCGGCTCGTTACTCTTCCTCCCTCGGCAGCAGTGCTTTTAATGTTCATGGAGGGAAAGCCATTTGTGGAGTCACTGTAATGATCCATGGCGTAATGGCACCTCCTTATGATTCATAAGGGTGACTGGGCGCTGAATCAGGCTTGGTTAGGCTGCAGCTAGGCAGACATGGTATGCTAATAAGTTTAGGCAATATGTCAACAAAGCTTCCTCTGCACTCACTTTTTGATCAGTTCCAGGATAATATATGTCTTTGCTTCATGTTCTTTGTATTGATAAACATCTGCTCTGGTTTTCTGTGTTTTTCAGGTGGAATTGCAGGTGGCATCGAGATCTGCATCACCTTCCCCACAGAGTATGTCAAGACCCAGTTACAACTGGATGAGAGGGCCAATCCACCAAAGTACAGAGGAATAGGCAAGTATGACGTGTGTGTGTGAGGAAATGTTTCAACAGCTGACCTTCAGCTTTAGACCGTTGTATCATTTTTCCAATAAATTGAGCTGCATGTGGGATTTATTTTAATATCAGATATTTGCCAGTTCAGACAGCCACCACTGATATAAAACAATAAACTTTTCAGTACCTTTAAATTCAGCTAAATCTATCTATCTATCTATCTATCTATCTATCTATCTATCTATCTATCTATCTATCTATCTGTCTGTCTGTCTCACAGTATATTCTGTTCTTCATCCTGCCTCTCTCAGGAGCTCATTATCTAATTACCCATCATGCAGGTACATTAGGGATTCTGGCAGGCTGTCACTGTGCTTGTTTATATGACTTAGAACAGACCACTGCACACATGCACACTCACCATCCATGCATACCAGACTACACACACACACACACACACACACACAGACCCAGGATGTGTAATGTTGGCTGGAGCTCTGAGGATCGGAGACCATGCTAATGAGCGCTCAAGACAGCTGTTGCTTTTTCAGCACTGTTGTGCATTTGGCTTGAAGATAGCAGAACGTGGATCTCTGGACTGATTTTATTTTGTAATTCATTGAATGGGAAAGTTTGAGCCCTGTGCAGTCAAACAGCAAAATACTGACTTGTATGCAGTAATACATACAATCTTATCTTATTATCATTCTGTAATATGTGTGTGTGTGTGTGTCTTCCCCCAGGTGACTGTGTGAAACAGACGGTACAAGGTCACGGTGTCAAAGGACTGTACAGAGGACTCAGCTCACTGCTGTATGGATCCATACCCAAATCTGCAGTCAGGTAAGATAACTAAAAATAACTGAAAGGATTCTGAAATATTTAAGACTAATACATTTACTCAAGCCCAGGTCAAATATATTGATTTCCACGCAGTTCTTAAAGGACGAGATGAGTTCACATTTGATTCCTCCAATAATAAAAAGTAGAAATGACTGAATAAAGCGCACAAAGTAAAACCACATAACTCCTCTTTACAATGGTCCAGCTTCTGCTGCTGTCAGTATTTCTCTGCAACAGATTCATTTTAGGTGATGCAACGTCTAACATCCATCCATGATGATCCATGGTTTCATTCTAATAAATATAAAAGGTGGGGTGTACATGTGTGCTGTAAAGGCTGGAATAAAACGAACACTTTTAGCAAAGCCGTTGTGATCTTCTACCTGGAACCACTAACTCACACGTTCCAATTATTCTAGTCCATTACCCACAATGCAAGCTATAAATGCCACAGTAGCCTTCAGTATAATTACGTTATTCTTTCACAGAAATGACATTTATCTCCAGTCAAGTGTGCACACTGCAGTGCCTGTACGCGCGCGCACGCACACACACACACACACACACACACACACACACACACACACACACACACACACACACACACTCATGTTGCACGACTCAGACGCTTTTATTGTTACTGTTTTTTGTTCTCCACTTCATTCTTTCATTCCTTCCCTCTCTTTCTTTCTTTCTGTTTGTGTGTGTGTGTGTGTGTGTGTGTGTGTGTGTGTGTGCATGTTATGCTGGAGGGTAGAGCCTGTCTGTACGATGGAGAGACAGGCCCAGCCAGGCGGAGCAAAGATGCCACTCAAACTCAGGCAGGGTCTCAATAGGGGTACAGAGAGGGAGACTTGTGTTGGTACTCTGTCAATGGGTGTGTGTATGTTTATGCGGCCTACAGTATTTCTGTGTGTGTGTGTGCACATATGAGTGTGTCAGTCAGCCTTTAGCACCCTTTCCAGAGGGAGTCTGAATGGTTTTGTAGAGTTTTCTCTGAGGAAGTATGGCATGGAGAAGTACAGAGGTTTAGGCCATGTCGTCTTTCTGCTCTTGTTGTCTCATGACATTGTATATAAACATGCATATATGTGGCTACATTGTATATAAAAATATAACCTACTATGTGCAAGTTATATACATTTTGACTGAATTATTTAGCTCAGTGGTTCCCCTTTTTAGCTTGTGATCCCTTAAAAGGAATCACATCTACTTGTGACCATCGGTTTTCAGATGTCTATGGGCTGTTCAAACAAAGTGGGTTCTTTTTCCTTGTCTTATTTATTTATTTAATACTTTCTTGAAGCCAAAAGAGAAAAGATTCAGTAATTCACAAGAAAAAGCAAAGTTCAGAGGCAAGTTTGAAGAAATATACACATAATTTTGGGGAGCAGAAATATGTAATATTTTCTGTTTTCCTATCTTGTTAATAATCTCGTTAATCCTCAGATTTATAGTGCGATCATTTGGGGGGTTGCTGATCATCAGCTTGCGAGAACTGATTTAGGTGATATAGCAAAACATGAAAAGGTGAATAAGAAAATGAAACATGACGGAGAGATTGAAAGCTGCTGAGATGGGAACAGTTAGATTTGATTTATATGGCACTTTTCCATTGACCACAGAGCCACCGTGCTTTTCTTACTTCCTCTATCTTCCCTCCCCTCCCCCCTTCCTATCGCTCCTTTGCCTCCTCAACCCTCTTTCTCCTCCATCCCATTAACTGATTGCCTGTGCACCATCATGCACCACAAAGTCTGCTGGAGGGTTGCTACGGAGGTACGAGAGGGACAGACAAGAGAGCCTTTGATCTTTTCCTCTCCTTAACCCTTCATCCATATTTACATCCCACTCTCTTGTCCGCCTGGCCTTCTTTCTTTATTTCTGTCTTTCGTATGTCTTCTCCAGCTGAGTCTTTTCTCTCTCCTTCACCTCCTCTTCTCATCAGCACAACCGACCTTGTAGAAAGACCCACTAATGAAGATTGGGCAGCTCTCTGCTGTCCAGAATGACTCATCTCTGACTGTGGATGTCGGCCAAAACCTGACGTGTCATATTCTGTAAAGTTTAGTCCACTTGTTAAATGGGTAGGGGGGATTTGGAGAGTAAATTGGCACAGGAGCAGGCCTGACAGTGGCATATTTCTCTCCAGCAGCTTTTAATGAATAGCATTTGTTTCACAAGGTTAGTTATTAAGTGCACTGCCATCTCCGTGCAGTCTAAGCAAGCTGCTGGGAAGTACACTTTTTCATTCTCTCTCCAAAGCTAAAAAGCTGTTTGTAGTCAGCAAGTGGTGTGCATGAAAGAGAGAGACGAATGGATTTATTTTTATGTGTTGTTTGTTCCTGCTTGACAGTGGGAGTCGGTTAATTGTGTGGAGCCTGTCTTTCAAAACAAACTAAATCTGTGCGAGGAGTGAGACACAGAAACAGATGTGGAAGGTTAATGAGCTGAGGAAAATCCTGCCATAGAAAGGCAGATGGAGAAAGAAAACTGAAATCGCATGAGTCGAGTATAAGAGATGAATTTTCGGCAGGTAAATGGTTCAAGAAGACTGAGAGGACAACAAAGCATTCATCAAGACCAAGTGTCTGTCCTCCCCCGCCCTTTTGCTAAATGTACCGGGCAGCGTCCTGCCTTCACCACAATTCAATTCTATCTATAAATAACCTTTCTTGTAAAGGACCCGCTGGCACAACATTTTCTGATTGCAGAGATACATAAACCATACCTCTCTCTCTCTCTCTGGGCTGGCTTCCATGGCAGCTGTTGCTGGTCACTCATTGGTTACTGAGGCACTACAGTTTATTGGTGCATCTTTAATGAGGACGCATGCAGGACAATAAAGTAAAAGCCTTAAGCACATTCTGCACTTTCAGCAGTTTGTCTCCACTAAAAAATCTGAGGTGGAAGGAAGTTTCTTGCCTTGAGGTGCATCTGTGGTTCAGCTTTTATTTGTACTCAGTGAGTCATGGAGTGGAAACGTCGTCCTCCACTCGCTGATATCTGCTGATGAGGAGCAGCTTAATTATCTTTGTATCTGGGGACTTTTTCTTATACTGTAGTTGTAGCGTTAATGTCTGAATACAAGGGATCTCATTATGTTTGATGGTAATATTGTCATCTATTTGTTTTTCACTTTAACCTTTTACCTGAGCATTTTTAGTAAACACATTAAACATTATCTGGAAGATGATCTTGGATCAAGCTGCAGATTGCAAAATGAAAGAAAGAAAGAAATATTTCGGCCTTAAAGGAGTCAAATAAAGTTCCAACAAACAAGAGCAAAGCCTCAACCAACATACAAATAAAACAACATATAACTTCCAGCATGCCATGTTAAAAATTTAGGTTCTTTGACTAAGTTGCATGTAAGATGTGTTTTTATAGCTTCCAGGATTTTAAACAAAAGTAGGCAGTTGAATATACAGTATAGAGATGTACTGTGTAATTACAAAGGTCCTCCTCTTTTAGTAATACAAGAATAATATCTTTTTTTCCACATAAATAATAATTATTCACTTGTCGTGCAGCAGTCCTGGTCAGTTCTGCGTTAACGTCTTGCTGGCTGCATTCTGTTTCTCAGGTTTGGGGTATTTGAGTTCCTCAGCAACCGTGCGAAGGATGAGTCCGGTCGACTGAACAGCACCAGAGGCCTGCTGTGTGGGCTTGGAGCCGGGGTACTGGAGGCTGTTTTGGTGGTCTGTCCCATGGAAACTGTGAAGGTGTGTCACCAACAGATCTGTGGTCAGATTTCTGATTTGATTTGTTTGATTTCTAGTGTCATGCACACTGGGTGCGTGATTTTTGTTAAATAAGCATATTCTCTAGGACGATATATATGATGAGAAACATTTCGATATGAAGCACTCTTCTCAGCTAATTATATTTTCAGGAAAACTGTTCGATATTGTGTCTCTGCCCTTTCACTGAACTCATTTGAAAGTCTCTTTGAAAGAGATCTAGACTAAACATTTGTGCAGTTTTCACCACCTTCTGTGTGTCTTCCTTCTCTGTAATAGTAAAGCAACATTTTCTGTTTTGGAAGACTGATCATCCTGTTCCTTTTCTTATCTCCCAAGGTTAAATTCATTCATGACCAGACTTCAGCCAACCCCAAATACAAGGGCTTCTTCCACGGAGTCAGAGAGATCATCAAGGCACAAGGTAAAGACCAGCGTCAATGCATGTGATTCACCTGACATCTACTGGTCAGACAGGGTAATGCAGCTGAAAACATGGTGTTTGAAAAAGTGTAGCATCCAGACATGATGTTGTTTACTAAATGTAAGAAGAGCCTAATAAATGTACCCACTTGTCATGCCTTACCAGGATTAAGAGGGACATACCAGGGACTCACTGCCACGGTCCTTAAACAAGGCTCCAACCAAGCTATTCGATTCTTTGTGATGACCTCTCTCAAGAACTGGTACAAAGGTCAGTTTGCATACGGCTGTATGTGTTTGTCTGTAGAGTGTTCATATGGAATTGGGACACACCTATGATCTGAGGTACCAGGACTGCACTGTTACTGACTCCTCTGTTATGTCCTTTCATTAGGTGATAACCCCAACAAAGCTATTAATCCCTTGGTGACTGGAACCTTTGGAGCTATAGCTGGAGCAGCTAGCGTCTTTGGAAACACCCCACTGGATGTCATCAAGACAAGGATGCAGGTATGTAATATGGTGACCGTTATAAAGCGCAGGTTTTTGTGTTCCTTGCTGGTGTTCTAATCAAACGGACATTGATTAGAAGTAACAATGCCTTTCTTTTCTTTCCAAAGGGTCTGGAAGCACATAAATATAAAAGCACGTTGGACTGTGCTTTAAAGATCATGAGATATGAGGGCTTGGCAGCGTGAGTACGCCTCCACTTTGTTTTAGTTTAGCTTTGGTTTATAGTGTTAGTTTCACAGCAGGTTTTTATCACAGCAAGCCTCAACTGAACTCAAGTTACACACATACACATATAGGCTTTAGTTCAACCCTAGTATTAAACATATCTAATCAATTATGTCTACATCAATTAAATCTACGAAGATTTACCTCCAGACACCTAATCAAGATTTGGTCTCTCTAAGAACATTCAGACATTCAGTAGGATTTTTAGAATTTGATTTATTTATGGCTAAATTTAAAATTAGAACTTTTGTATAAAATGTCATGACTACATGTTGCTGTATGTACTGTACAGTTGTATCAGCCATCGATAAATGTGCCTTTTCCTAAACACTGATATTATATATTCACCTCTCTCTCTCTCTTTGTGTCCATCTGCAGTTTCTATAAAGGGACAGTTCCTCGGCTGGGCCGTGTGTGTCTGGATGTAGCCATAGTTTTCATCATCTATGAGGAGGTGGTGAAGGTCCTGAATACAGTCTGGAAGACGGACTGAGCTGCTGGACGTACAGAGAGGGCGGCGGCTTCTTGCTTCCCAGGCATCCGACACAGATCCGAGTTTCACAGACCTCTTCTGTATCATAAAACCAGACGCTGACGGGGTGAGACAGAGACCTGAACTTAGATCAGTGTCATATGCTAACCAGGAAGTTAAAGAGCTCATAGACAGGGGCAGCAGAGAAGAAGTAAAGCCTGAAAACAGGCTCAGTGTCGCCCACATCTGGACAGATTGTGAGAAGTGAATGCAGAGCTTTGCTGCTCAGCACCAAGACACCTGACAAGACCATGGATCAATTTCACAAAGTGGGATTATAAATTTAGCCAAACAGTTATGAAAAAAAGATGCTTAATCCTGGAGATATGTCACCAATTTCTAAATGTGAAACAAAACCTGAGTATTAGGGTCAACAACAGGATTCCTTTAAACATGTTGATGACTGCTTATAAACAACATATTTGCAGAAATGTCAGCCTTTTTTCAAGTTATCTGGTTCACTTTCTTTGCAAACCTGCTTTGTGAAATAGCCTCCTTCAGTGAAGAACATACTTTCTGGTCATTCACAGCTGTTTTACTGATGTTTACTGCAGGTATGCAGGTGTCATACTGGACTTTCTTGAGTTAGTGTTGCTCTCTGTCTCTTCTTGTGCCTGATATGGTTTTAAATCCAGAGGAGCCAGACTGCAGCTGGTTTATAGTCACAGAAACTGCAGTAACTTCCATAACTAAGCCTTTAATAGAATGATTTTACATTTATAATGTGTCACTTATTTTTATACAGTGCATATTCTAATTTAGTTCATTACCAGCATTATATTTTTTCTGTGAAGTACGATATATTTTATTCCTGTGCCAAAACCTATTATACTATGAAAGTGTGTTCAGAGCAAGAACATGCAAAAGTAGCCTATTGATCTTAAGAGAAGAGCAAATATTATGACTTATATTGTGACTTTATAGATGTATTTATTGAAAGTTGAATGTTGAATATCTAGATGGGTGAGAGACTATTTGCTGTTGATTTGTGCCACTATGTAATGGGGTCTGGGTGTTTTTAAGATGTTAGGAAAATATTTTATTGCTGTATTTCACTGTGAGACACTGACAAAGTAACCTCAGACCTCTTTTTCCCGCTCAATGGAAGCACTACTGTTCATCAGGTCATATTCTAACACCAGGTTCCTACCAATGGATGGTTATTTGTCTTTTGTTTACATTTGAAGCAGTTTTCAATCTTCTAATAATGTTCCCTACACCAATGGTTCCCAACCTGGGGGTTGGGACTCCTCCAATGGGTCACAAGATAAGTCTGAGGGGTCGTGAGATAATTAATTGAAAGAAAAGAAGAAACATATTCCTCTCCTACACAAACGTATCTTATTTTTTTCACAGTTGAGGGGTATAATAAGTAGGCACTGCGTCATCTACTGTAAAGGGGTCAAACACCAGAAAGGTTGGGAATCACAATCTCTTCAAGTCCATTTCCAGTGCCGTTCTGTTTAGGTGCCATGTTTCATTCAGGTTTGTTTTTACTTCTCACTCGTGCCTTTTACTGTCGTGTTTGTTGGTAAATGCTTCTTGAGAAATATCCGCGTCTATTATCAACCTGTTAAAATCTTTAATCATTTTACCGGCAGATTTCTGTGGTCCAGTCATTGTTTTTATATAACAAGTGATCTCAAGAGCTGCTTGTCCTCCTTGTGTCGTCACTGGTGACGTGAAAACAGTCTAAATGTGTTACTGTAATAATTGTATTCAAATACAAATGGATTATGTTTCCCTATTTCTGAAATAATGGTCATGTTGGGTTTTTTTGTGTTTGTGCCAAACAAAATGGGTGCGTTCTCTACTGCCAAATAGCCAAGAGAAACTGTTATTGTTATAGCAAATCAATGTATTCCAAGGCTGTGTGTGTGTAGGCTAATGTGTCTGGTTCTTTATGACGAAGCTTGTGCAATAAACACCGTCCCCTCATTTTGTCTGTGCTTAAAGGCCTTTGTTGTAGGGGGATTTCAAAACTCATTAAAACAAGCATCTGAAAACTTGAAAGTATGCAGACTGGTTGTTTTTTTTTATCCTCCCTCTCGTTCGTCTGTTGTTCTGCCCTTCTGGTTACAACAGATCACGTTGGGACAAACCATGGGGGGCAGGTAGGGGAGGAATCGAACAGGGAACTCATTGTTCCAGTTTTGGCTGATGGTCATGCAGGGTGATTCAACTATCCATCTCTCTCTCTCTCTTAGTCTCTTTCTCATGCACTCTCTCTCTCTCTCTCTCTCTCTCACACACACACACACACACACACACACACACACACGCGCTTCAAATCCCTGGTGCCCCAATGTTTGTTGTGAGAAGGAATGCACAGCTCTCTGCAGAAGATGGGAAGTGTACTGAAATACTATGTGTGTGTGTGTGTGTGTGTTTGTCAGTGGTGGAAGAAGTACTCAGATCTGTCACTTAAGTAAAAGTACCACAGTGTAGAAATACTTAAGTAAAAGTCAAGCATTCAAAGTTTTGAGTAAAAATACAGCTAAAGTATTAGCATGAAAATATACTTAAAGTACCAAAAGTAAAAGTAATCAATAATCAGAATGTCCCATTTCAGATTAATATATATATACTTTTATTATTTTTATCAGTTATTATTATAATCATTGATGTGTTCATGTACGTATCATTTAGTGTTGCAGCTGGAACTAATTGTAACTACTTTATATACTGCTGAGTAGTTAAATCTATCATAAGACATCATTCTGACAGGTGTGTGTCAGAATCAGTGCACCATGCAGCACAGAATCTGGGTTTATTATCTATAATAAGTTCATAAATATCAGTGTAACAGGAGAGAACGTGGAATGGCAGCATGTGACAGTATTGAGACACAAATACAGCACATGCCAAAACGTACATCTTGAACAGTAGGTGGAGCTGTTGCCAGAGCCTCAAACACATCTGTGAATCTCTCCTTCCCTACTGCTCTGGCACACACACACACACACACACACACACACACACACACACACACACACACACACACGCTGATGAGAGAGGCCTGCTCTCTCTTCATATCTGTACAATAGGGCTTTATGAGAAGGGTCAAAGAACCTACCAACCTCCCTTCATTTGAACATCATCACTCCCTCCTCCTCCTCCTCCCCCTCCTCTCTGCTGCTGGAGAGACGATTGGTCCAGAATTGCCCAAAAATCTCTCATCATCATCATCATCATCATCATCATCATCACAGACATTATCCACACAGCTCAGGCCTTGAGATCATCTTTGAACTCTAGAGAGGAGAGGAGTCCAACAGTGACTTTATAGCTTCACTTTCTGCCCAACATGTAGGGTACAAATACTCAGAGGTGGAAATTAACAAAGTACATTCAATGAAGTACATAGTTCCACTACATTTTATAGCTGGAATGACTTAAACCCTGGTATGCAACCTCTTAAGATTTACACTTAAGAAGCAGTGTCCTCCTTGTAACATATATTCTCTTCCTCATACCTTTAATTATCTAGTGACCCTTTAGATTTAGTTTGGGACCCCATGGGGGGTCCGGACCCCCAAGTTGGGAACCATCACTCTATATTGTATCCCATTATCTCGTGGCTTTTGTTGATTACTTTGCAGACTTCCTACAATGAGCTCCTATGTTAAAGTTTAAATAACCAATAGGCCTTTAAACAGCAATTAAACCAGCAAATCCTTATCCTTTATTATTATTAATACAGAATGCTTCTCGCAGAGTAATGCATCAAACACAACATGAGAATGTAGTACTAATATTTGCTTATGCAATACAATGTGAAGTAGAACATTTACAGTACTTTTGATCTAGTAGTTTTCCACAGACCTCTGAAATTGCTTCTTTAACTGAAGTAGGAGATTTGAATATTAATAATTACAACAATGGCGACTGTCTTGTGTCTTTCTCGTGCTGATGCCCTTTTACAGTATCCACCATTACTGAGTTTCTCCCCGAGAGCCTCCATTCACTCAGAACCAGTGAAGGGTAAGTAATGTTATTGTTCTCCAGTCAAAAGGGTGGATGCTCTTAGTGCTACGGGATGAGCAGAGATCATTCTGTTGCTGCACCTCTCGTCACTTTGCGCAGTAGCTGTTGGCTGAATCTTATTTTCATGGAAACTTCAGTTATATTTACTCATTTTGATATTAAGTGGCTGCGCCGCTGTCCGTGGTGCTGAATTTAAACTGATCTAGACGGGTTTAGACGCATTTCACAGATATCCTTCCGCTTGTGTGTAGCTAATCTTTTGGATTCCTTCCTTTGGATGTTTTTGGTTTCAGCTTTGGTGCAGCGGTGCAAGTCACTATAAAGACCTCCATTGGGGCTTATTTTGTGTGCTTTGGCAGTCTTTCCCAAAAAATGAACATCTTCTTGATTTGCATCTTACTTGTATCTCAGCAGCAGAGGTGGTCCAACGCCCTCTGAGAGAATAATAAGACATTGTGTAATACCACTCATTTGTTGAGTTGCAAATTGCACAACCAAGCGAGCAGGAGAGAGAGAGAGAGAGAGAGAGAGAGAGAGGGAGAGAGAGAGGTTGGTACTGTACGTATTTCCTAATAACCAACAGTAGCTCTAAGGGGCGGTGTCCGGCAGACGGATAGAGGGGAGCTGGTGAGCACACAGGCTCCACTTTTACGCATGAGTTGTTCGTGTAGGTGTCAATGCCAAAGTTACCCTGGATTTGGATTTTATATAGAAAATACAAGTGTCCTTATAATATAATTCAGGTTAAAGCAACATACAAGAACAACAAGTGACACATACACCAGCGGAGTGTGTGTGAGTGTGGAGCAAGTGGACCCAGAAAAGTGTCCGTCATGGGAGCGCATGGATGGAGCTCAGCGCGTCTTGGGTTTGTCGTTTGTGGATACTTCGCGTTTTTCTGCGGGGGGATTGTTCCACAGGCCGAAGCGGGCTGCAGGGAAAGGGAGAGCCCAAACTGCTGCACCGGCCGGAACAACGAATGTTTTGAGTACAGCAAGAGAAAAACAGTGTGCTACTGTGATACCTACTGTCAGAAAACCGGAGACTGCTGCGAGGACTATCAGCGCGTGTGCCAAATATCTGGTGAGTTGCTTGTTCTATCCTGGTCGCTGAAATTTGACATCAGATAACTTGATGGTGCTTTTAAGGCTTTAAAGCTCAAAGTTTGGGGGAAATAAACACCTATACTGTGCAGATTTTATGTGGATTCCAACTGTGCCCTGTCCAGTGACGCCTGTTGTTAATTGTTGACCAGTTTGAGCCAGAGATGGCTGGCATTGAGGTGACATGGAGACAGTGAGACATACTACACGTAGCTGTCTCTAGTGCGCCCATTAAGGCTATTTGTTTTAGGTGACCAGCCAGAGGTGACCATTTGTAGTGGAGACTTGGAGGGGTATCTCCTGTCTTCAACAGCAGGTTGTGTGTATGTGTTTTTGAGTTTGCAGGGTTGACCCTTGACCATTAAAGCTGCAAGTTGCACGACCTGGCCGTGAAGTGGTTGGAAAGTGGAGTCACAAACCAGCATGGCAGTCTCTTCTTCAACTGCGAAAGAATAAACTGCGCTTTGAATCACGAGCTCAAGGTTAATTGTTCACAAAATCCTTAAAATGTGACTGTGGATAACCTCTTCCCTCATCATCCTGGCTGCTGCTATATATGGACAAATTAGGGAATGGACACCATGGGAACAGACGGCCAAAGATGGTCAGGATTACAGTAGAGCTGTGTCTCGGATGGGACAGAGGCAGCTCTTACAGTATGTCGAAACATCCCAAGTTCACGAGGAGTGATTATTTGTGTATAGATACACTCAGAGTGTGACCCATGTCTTAAGTGCACCTTAACAATCACCTGCAGGGTCAGTCATACAAGTCAAAGAGCACTTAAAACCCTGCAACTATCCCTCTATTTAGGCACATTTGGTGTATACATAGTGAACCTTTGTTTCAGTGTTGTATCTGTGCTGTGATGTGAACAGGCTGCCTGATCCAGACTTGAATTAATCACTTAAAAGTGTGTACAAAAGTACTGATGGAAGCTGTAATACACTTTGTTCGACCTCACTGTTTACTGCAAAGATAGCTGAACCACCTGTTAATCGCTGCAGCATGTTATACTACTGCAGTTATTTTAAAAAATCAATTTCCTGCAACACTTGTATGCTTTACATTACAACTAGCCTTTTGTAAAGCATATAGTTTTAGTTAATTGACATTTTAATGCATTTTTACAACTTGAGGGTCCCTTCCTTTCAGTATAAAATCTGTAGAATTTCAGTGAAAATCAGTCTGTATGTTGTACAGATTGTATAGAAATAAAATCTACTTAAGTCTGAAGTCTTTAAATGTACTTGAGACAAGCATCATGTCTGCTTTTATTTTGGTTAGAGTGGTGTTTCTGTCATGTGGTCACGTATTGCAGACTTTTCTAATCAATCTACAATTCCAACTGCATTATGTTAAATGCTAGAAAGGTTTGCCTGTAATGTAAATTAAATGTGACTTCTAGACCGGTAAATGGGCCAAAACATTAGATGTGCATGGAAAAAGAGGGTTCTTGCAGTGAGGCTTTATCAGTATAAATTAATACATTCTGCCATGTTGCTAACAGCAGAGGCGTGGCTACTAGCAACTAAAACTACACATAGGAAGAAATATTGCAGACACAAATCTCATTTTGTGTTTTTTATCCACCAATCAGTCAAAGAGCCATGTAGAGACAGCATTTACCATCCAGCAGCCAGCTGAGTGCAGTCCAGGCATCACCTGATCCATCCCATGCGCCTGCCAAGCTGAAACTTAACAGAATAAGCACAGGAAAGCACCTCAGGTCAGTGTTGAGTCATCACTGTAGTGTTCAACAGCAGCTGGTCCCTCAGAGGTCAGCTAACGGCTGCCATGTGCATCGTTTCGATCACGTGTCGGATGAGGATTTTTAGCACCGTGAATCTGAACAAGAAAATTATGTCAACTTGGCTTTGACCTTTAAATGCTGTATGGATCAGTGAGCGTCGAGTGATGCTGGGAAAAGCACCTTGACTTCCTCCCTCTGCAACCTGAGCATCTTTACAGTATAAACACGAAGTTTGTGGTTTGGCTCAGTTCCATCAAAGTGTCCCGATGTTTTCTAATCCACATTACACTTTATCTGATCCTGATCCTGCAGCTCTGTAACGCATCAAGGAGTCTGTCTGTGTACTGTCTGTCACAGTCTGTAATTTAGTCGTGTCAGCTGCAGCCGAGCAAAGAGCTTGGAGTGGGTGACATCAGAGGAGAGACAGAAACAAACGGCAGACAGTTTACACCACTTGGACACAAACACTTGAAGCTCTTTTGATTGTGTGGAGGATGTTCCTGTGCACTTAATGTTTCCATTACTCTGTTGAGAGCTGTGAGGTATTTACTTAAAACAAGTGGAGTCGGCGGTGCAAAGGAAAAAGAAATCCTCTGTACAACGCATACAGTGAAATAACTTGAAGTGATGTGCCAAGTATTTCTGGGCCCATTTTGATCCACTCATTGTGGTCTGACAAGTCTTTAAGTCTAAGTCCCTAAGAAAGAGACCTTATTTTGAAACTTACAGGGAGAAATGCATCATGGGAGAGGCAGGGAAGATGCATATTTCTGCACTGACTGAAGATTCAGTATATCAGAATTCAATGCAGCCTCAATTGTTGCTTCTTTAATTAGGCTTATGAGACATTTTTGACTGGATAAACTTTCTCTTTCTTCACCTTGCTATGCTATTACTAGAGGACACTAAGGGTTGTTGACAGAACATCAGTAATGAATGATGCTGCATGTACAGTGTTAGAAATCCAATAGGGGAGTTGTCTCCTGTTGTAGGAGTATCTTTGGTACATCACAGCCCTACAGTACGTCTCTGATTGCTCATTCCTCTTCATTGACTCTAGAGA
Source organism: Enoplosus armatus (assembly GCF_043641665.1). Classification (NCBI taxonomy): domain Eukaryota; kingdom Metazoa; phylum Chordata; class Actinopteri; order Centrarchiformes; family Enoplosidae; genus Enoplosus; species Enoplosus armatus. The sequence goes on along the minus strand of NC_092183.1, from coordinate 8,188,113 downwards.
TGATGCCGGCCCTCAGGAGGATGGTAGGGGCAGCTCCTCTCCTCTCCTGCTGTGGCGTCTGGTAGTTCTCACTTCAGCAGGAAGACATGTTGTAGCCTCTGCCTCAGATACACCAGAGGTTTGCTCATCTGTCTCTCCTGACGGCACTTCTGCTTCTCACTTCTTTCCTTTAGGGTGCACCGCGGTATGCTGTCATGCCATGATGTTTGCTTCTTTCCATCTATGTTCACTCCCTCTTTTTCTTCCTTGCATCCCACATGTTGTTTCCTTAACCACTATGAGTTGTGAATGTTTTTACCATGCCTGGCTGAAACGGGCCAGCTGCTGTAGTTTTTGGGACAAACACCTTATCGTCCAGTTTCTCCCGGAACTCATATACTTGATGTCCTTCAGCTGGCCTCTTCATTTTGAACATGAAGGGTGTCAACACTTTTCATAGGAACTTTCTTAAGTAGCACTGACATTGCTTCTTGGATTGCAAGGTAACGTAAGCGTAACGTAATGAGCAAATCTTTTATATTTTTATTTGGGTGAACCAGCCCTTTAAGAACAATTGCTTTATTTAGATACAATACATTCTCTATGGTTGACAATGTTGCTCTGTCTTGACTGAAATAACTCATCATCTACTTGATGAGTTCCCTTGACTTTTCCTCTAGCGCCAGCAGCAGGTTGACATTTGTAGTTTTGAGTGAAATCTCTCAACAACTACTGGATGGATTAGCATGGAATTTGGTTCACACATTCATGTCCCTGTGTAATAATGTTGGTGATCCCTTGAATTTTCCTTTAGCGACACCATCAGGTCAGCCTCGGCTGTATTTTCTGTTCTATTTAGCAAATGTTAGCATGCTGACGAGCTAAACTAAAACGATGAACATGGTAAATATACCAGATAGGCATCAGTATGTTTGCATTGTTATGGTGAGCATGTTTGTATGCTGCTAGCATTTAACTTGAAGCACCGCTGTGTTTATGTACAGCCTCACGGGGCTGCTAGCATGGCTGGAGACTCTTAGTTTGGTTAAAGTGAGCAAAACACATTGTGTTGTTTTGAGTGCAATTCAGGATCAGTCATCTTTATTATTCCCCGAAGGCATTTGTCTAACTTATGATGTTGATGAGGTATTCTCTGCCTAAAAGGGGGGGACCAGCTGTCCACAATTTTCAAATACATTTTTGCAACTGAGTTATTCGTGCAAGCTTCCACACTAGAGTACCCACTTTTGATGTTGCCACAACTCTGTGAATTAGTTCACTTTGTTTTTGAAGGTAGCAGGTGAACCTTCCACTGACAAGAGCACATATTTTGTTTCATTTCTTTTTGTTGTTGTATTGTTGTTAGGACATGGAGTCAGTATTCAGAAGGTCTTCTTCTTAGGTCCTGCAATTTTAACAGAAAAGCTGTCTCAGCTGTGTTTGTAATGAATCCTTTTAATTAGTTGGTTTGTTTGGCTCCTCTTTTCAAGGTGTCTACAGGAAACATTTATGTGCTAACCTGTTATTAGGGCTCAGTCCCGTGTCCTTCACCCCTATTAGCAGGCTTATGGTTATTCCTTGTGTTGACAAACATTATAAGGCTCATCTGATGGGACCAAGGCCCAGTTCTCTACATGGGAGGGAGGTTGGCTTGGGAGGTTTTTGGGGTGCAATGGGCCTCCAGAGCAACTGGACATCTGGGTCCCATCAGAGAGGAGATGGGGGGTGGATAGAGGGGGTGGGAGTGTGAAAAAGAGGACCAAAAAAAGGAGACAGATGGGGGAGAAAGAACAAGAGAGAGTGTAGGACAAAGTGATAAAGGGAGAAGAAGATAAAGCAAATTGGGCGGGCAGGTCTGATAACTCTTTTGTTATGAAACCCTAAAATGGAAGCAGAATTCAGGGAGAGTGAAAGAAAAAGCAAATGAATGCCAATCTGAAAAGCCAGATAGTACGCTATTATCTCACTGTATCAAGTGTGACTGGAGATTGGCCGACAAGTCGGGAGATAAAAGTGCTGATGTTGGATACACATTCAGTTGTTGGATTCAGTTAGTGGCGTTTGTCTGAAGCTCTGCCATCTGCCAGGGAAATCAGCCATACTGCCTCAGACTCTGCAAAGTCCTATTACTCTCAAGCTTAGATCAGATTTGATCAGATCAGATTTAATTGACGGTGGCGCAGGAACCACCAACTATTTTGAGATTTTGATTCAAATGCTGCTAAATCCTGCACGGTGCATAGAAATATGTGACTTCCAACTTATACCCACTCACTCCAAACTGGTGAAAAGAGCACAAAAGAAACAGAGAAATCTCTCAGGTGAAATAACAAAAATGGTTTTGATTTTGGCAGAAAGGTGTGTGTTCATGTAGGATCCCTTCATTTATAGTAAGAAGCTGATTGAGAAAATATGTTTTAAGGGCCTTTAAGTTTAGCAGATTCTGTAGATGGTATTTTCAGTGTTTCAAAGGTCACTCTAGCGTTAACCTTGTGCTCCAAAAGATTAGAGAAGACAGATATAAAGTCAGTCGCAGATAAAACACTCTCTTTGTTTAATTATAGAAGTCTTCTTTGAGGGGAAACATTTAAACTTTAAAGCACTTGAAAAACACTTTGTAAAAATATCAGATCACAAAAAGACAAAAGCTGAACATGCTGACGAGTGCCATTTGTTTCCTGTATTGGGGTCAGAGGTCAGAGGTGGTGGCAGGCTTTCCAACTGGGGACTTTCTCGTCAACAATGGGGACAGGGGACAACGGTGGCTGTAAGCTCTGTGGGTCAGGCTGTGTCAGACTGTCAGCAGGGTTATCATGTGGGTGGTGGGACTGCCGCACTGGTGGTACCAGAAACAGAGCGGGGGACCACCACAGTTTGGTAATTGCCTTTTGACCTCTGGTGGCTTGGGGCCAACAGGCTGTGACTCCCAGATTTAGTCCTGTCCTGTTAGTGTGTATGTTGGTGTCGATCAGAAGGTTAATAGCCCTATTTCCCCTCGGGTGCGGGAACTCCCTGACCCTATCGGTTTCATTGCACACCCTCTGTAGTAAAGACCTCGAATGCCTTGCTTGCTTGTTTTTTTCCCCACTATGTGAAAGAAAAACAGCAACATAAAAACTGCCCCTGTGAACGTCAGAGGATGCAGAACAGGGAAGGAAAGGCGAGGAGACAGGAGTAAGGATAAGAAGAGGTGGAGGAGGCAAGAGTAGGAAGTTGATATGGCTGCGGTGTCTGATTCGATCACGCCCCTCTGTGTTCTTTCAAGAAAGTTCATGTCACTCTACAAGTCTACACGGGGTAATGTGTATCCGGGTGTGTTAGGGTGATGACTTAAGGTGGAACAAGCCCAAGTGGGTGGGTTTAATCTGAAAGAAATTGTTTTCGATGTGTGTGTATGTGTGTGGTGATCTGGGAAAGGCGAGTGTCAGGTGGGCAGCACTAATGTGCAGGAATGCAGAGATTCCACAGTGGCTTTGTGGATCGGCTGTGTCACTGAGACAGCCACCCCCCCTCCAAAACCCCAACAGGACCATGGGAATGAACTGAACAGGCGGCACCTTGAAAGCTCTCTCTTTCTCTTTCTCCTGTTCACACACACATACTTATTCACTTGCAGCATTGTACTGTGCTGTGAGCGTGTATTATAAAGACAGAGTGAGGTAGATTAGATGGCGAGGGAGGATTAGATTCAGTTATGGTATATTTATCCCCTCCCTCCCTATAATTTCCCCAAGAACATCCAATAGCTTCAAGCTGTGTGCACCTGCTCTCATTGTATTAAACTTTTATTGTCTACAAAGACGCTCCACACCAATATCAGGCCTTTTGAGTAAAGTATTCTGGTGTAAATGTACATGTTTGCATTTATTAATTTGTGTGTGGTGTGGGCCTTTCCTCCCTAAAACAAGGCTGTTGAATGTCTGCTGCTATTAAATCTCTGTGTTGGACGAGGCTTGATTACTGCTGGAGACTCTTGGCTTTGATCAGAGCAGCCATCTAACTAATACGGTTTCCTCTTAGCCTGATGTAATTGGCTAAATCAGGCTACTGAACAGGGAGCCTGATTGCTGCTGCTGCTGTGTCTATGTGGTGTGCTGTATTTGTGTGTGCGTGTGTTTAAGTGTAGGGTAGAGAGAAACCAGAGTGAACAGGATGTAAAATTAGCCCCTTATTTAAATGGCTCCCACATATGACCTGGGTCACAGACTTCCTGAGTCTGGGGTTTGGCCAGTCTGACATTAGTAGATGGTAATGACCCAGTCACTCGTTTGCCACCCACCTACCTGAGTAAATGGGTGTGTGTTGCAGCGCACAATTTTCAGCCATGCAGTTAGGCATGACAGCAAAGATTAGGGGAAAGTTTACAACTGCCTCTGGGGTAAAGATCCATTCATTTTTCAGAATTAGAGCATTTGTTGTAACAGCACAGCTGGAGAGAGCTCATCTGTGTTTCCTTCTCGTACTTGACCTTCTCTGCTTGTAACACTGAGAAAACCGAAAGCAACCTAAAATCACTACAAGAGACCCCAGATGCTCTTTCTATTTTTCCTCATTCATATTTTACGACTCTTCGCCCATCTTTGGACTTAATGTTTTTCTCCTGACGTTTTTATCTAAAACCCCCAGCTGATCTCCCTGTCTTCCTGCTTCCCTAGCAGCCATTGACTGTGTGGTGGGATCATGGGGTCCCTGGTCATCATGCACATCTCCATGTGGAGTTGGCAGCACAGAAAGGAGTCGGCAAGTGTCTGTGCCCCCTAGAAACGGAGGCACGCCCTGTCCTGACCTCAAACAGCGCCGAGGATGCTTTGGAAACAACGCCATATGCAGCACTGCGAAAGGTGGGAACATGACCTTTTATACGTGCCCCTACACATCTGTTCTGAGGCCTTATCTCCAGCTGCACTATTTCAAATAACTCAGTGATGCTCTTTACCATTGAATCACTTTGCCAGTAATACAACACCACACACACACACACACACACACACACACACACACACACACACACACACACACAGATAAACGCTTCTCCAAGTAGGAGATTTCCAAGGAAAACTGAGTACGCCACTTTGAGTCATTTGATACACTGAGTCATTTTGAGTCATGGGATGAGCTGCTACAGATGAAATGTGGGATGTTTATACTTCCTCTGACTTTTCTGTCATTTAAAAAAAAGATACTCTTCAGTGGAAACAAGAGCTTATCTGACATGATTGTTGCCTCTTTCATTTCCACCTTTTCACCCTCACACCTGACCTGCAGAGGTGGCAAAGATCCTGCCTGATTCTTTCAAGAGGAACTTCAAGGACCCTTGGAGGCGACCACACATGCTGATGAAGGAGGAGAAGGCCAGGTAAGGCCTCTATTATAAGACTGCAAACAAACACACAGTCGACTGCTCACGACTGACCCAGCCAGCCCACTTTGTTTTCGTCTGTAGCGCTGGCTTTCATGTGCCATCGATGCAGAGAGGGGGTAATTACAGCAGAAGTGTGTGGAGCAGAGACTGAGATTTTGTAGCAACTGAGGAGCTTTATTTCAAAAATGCTATCTATGCATTTTGCGTGAAATGTATTCCTCCATATTTCAAAAGATTTGATACTATCCTTAAAAGCACAACTCTTACACATGTCTACAATTATAACCAACAATATGCTATGCCTTTTTTTGTCAGCAATCATTTTACATAAGAAAACGTTCAAATGTTAGCTCTCTTATTTTGGCATAAAGTTCTTTTGTTCCAGCTCCAAAGGTGCATTTCAACTTCTCTGATATACGAAGCTGGATTTTACTTCTGTTTCATATCAGTTTTTCTTCGGCTTTTCCTTAGTTTCAAAGGTCACTTTAAGATCAACGTTGTGCTCCAATAGATTAGGGAGTACAGACCAAGGCCGAGGTTGCCATAGCACGCCGAGCCTTGAAATTGCTTTGACTGTGTAACATGAACACCGTCATCAAATACTTGCATCATGAGCTGACCTTTACTGATAAGGCTACCATAATCCATGTAAAAGGCAAACCCTCCCTGCATACATGTCATCTTTGATCTGAGCTGATTGCAGATGTTCTCAGAGCTGGAAAAATCAGACACCAGGGAATAAAATCATGGCTGGTTTCCTGACAGCCCACAGCCTTTTACGCTGATTAAAATGGACATTGGATACCTTTGTTTTGACTGAAATACAAAGCATCAAGGGATTGGAAGCACATTATTCATAAATGTGAGCCATTCGGCGTGGGCGACACACAGTGATTTCACACAGACATCTGGTGCCCCGATATGTCCCTGGTGTTGTTATGGAAATTGACCCAGGAAACGAGGGGTTAAAATGACGTGAAACGATGATCAGTAGTTGTCTTTGGATCTCTAGTTACATCTGTGACATTATCTGTATGAATAATATTTCACAAAGATGTGGAAGTTGCCAGGAGGCTATTATGGCTGAACACAGATCTGTGCTAATATCTGTCAGGAATGAAGACATAACTGTATTGTGTGTTTTTATAGTACAGCATTTTTAGTGGTATGAACTGGGATTTACAGGGACAAACGTAAGGAAACCCCCCTTCTGCAATGTGGGCATGTACTGAATGTGTTAGAACTTCATTATATACTAACAAAAATTGCTGATAGAATCCATCAAACATAAGTGATTATGTTTTCTCCACTTTCTCTACCTTGTTCACTTCTTTTTATTTACATTTGCTTGTTTGCTTTGTAGCAAAGCTGTCTTCAAATTGCATGCATGAACACTTAGATCGCAACAAATCAGAATTTAATTAATTAATACTGCTTGAGCTTAAAATATATATATTTGGCCATTGTTACTGGTGGACAATGTCTTCAAGAATCACTCTGAGGAAAAAAACTGCAGATTTATGTTTTCTTGACAAACCACCACACTGGGGATGGTGTTTTGTCATAGCTGACTGAATCAGAGACAAAATAAATAGTGCAGAAGTTCAAAGTGCCTGCCAGAGAACACAGTGAGCAGAAAAACAAGACTTTATTATTGTTTCCAGTACACAGGCTGAGCTGTGTTGATATTAGGATACTGCAGGTGACCATGGCACTGCTGGATCTCCTTCAGATGGAGCAAATCTCTTATCGGGAAGTTTGATTTGTCTTTTGTCTTTTTGTTATAGTCGTGATCAAGAACAGCTTGCTGGGTTGGGTCACCACTTGGCTTTTTATCAATCAAGCCACATTGGATGGCTTTTTACTCTTGAACTACTTCAAGGGAAGGGAAAAGGGGATGTGCCGTTTTTAAGAGAGTTTAAACTTGTCTCTTTGTGTCTTCATCTGGACGTTTTCCATTTGCTTGGTTTGTTGTTGATGTTGCAGTGGTATATGTGAGTGAATGATAAGAACAAAATATTAGATGTTGAGGTCTTGGCTACAGAGCATCCTGTTTAGTTCTTACAAGATTACGTCAATAGGTTTATGAACCCAAAAATGTGTGATTTGACTTTTTGACCCCTGTATTTTGCCAGATTTAAGAAACAAATGTAAGTGAAATTGAGTCAGTTATTTTGTCTTTACTATTATGTCTCTGTGCTTGCAGTTACTGTGTGTACCTGCGGGTGAAACAGGCCAGTGCAGCGTGTAAACTCAAACTGTGGAGTGCTCAGCTGGTGAGAGAGAGGCTGGTCTGTGCAGAGTGTCAGAGTGATGCCATGTCGAAGTCAGACCGCTGTGGAGGCGACGGCCTAGAGAGCACCAGGTAAACCAAACAACCAAAAGAAAACTAAAGATATGTTCAACCATTACACTCCAGGGGTGTAAAGGGAGAGGGAATGAACAATTTATTTTCCCCTGTCAGCAACCAGTAAGTGAAGAGCCCATGAGCTAGACACTTAAAGGAACTAGGCTGAATGATGAGCTTAGCTTAGCTTAATTAATGGATGTCTATGGGATCAAGTAGCAGCTGCCTCTGAAAGAAGGGAAACACCTTCCACAATGCTGATGGTGTAATACTTTGTACTGCAAATATAACAAAGATATTTATTATGTAATTTTTTTTGTTAGTTGTGCAATTAGCAACTTCACAAATATGTAAAGTACAGCATAAGTCTGAATCAATCTGTGAAGAATTTTCCTAGTGTTTTAAACTCCTTTTCCCTTATTGTCACGAACTGCTTCATGCCTGATATGATCCTTTTCTTCCTAGAACGTTCTGGGCAGCAGCTTCTGTCCCGGGCTGTCATGGTTCCTGGGTGCGGGAGTCGTCTTCGGAGGGCTGCCGGTGTCCTCCCTACTCTGTGCTCTTTGTGTGAGCCGACATGCAAACCCCAGACATCCGTATGCAGGGACAAGATTTCCCGCAACACCTCCTGCTAAATGTGGAGAGCCATGCCAGCCAAGCCAGACCCCTGCGATCCAGATTACTGGATGGGTAAATCAAGGAGATCAGCAGCATCCTGCCACTTTTTCCTATCACCTCATACTCTGTACTGTACTATTGCTAAGCACACAGAAATTCTTGCATATAACTTCAGATTTTACAGCCACATTATGTACTTATTCTCCTCCAAAGCACAGCAACATCTATATGCCTTTTTACCTCTGAATCTTTGCTATCTACCTCCATCAATGCAAGTGCATTTGTTAATGCATAATGTATAAATATATAAATATATTATTTTGCTTTATACATTTTCTACTTTTGATTGTGTATGTGTTATGTATATGTGTCTATATAGCTACACTTATTTGTATCCAACAGTTTAAACACCAAACAGCAGTTGCTGCACCCAGTTTAAGCCCCAATCCAAAGAGTCATAAATCACCTGCTGGTTGGAGATGCTGAAAACTGGTTCATCCAAATTGTATCCATTGCTAGAATCATTGAGTCAATATATCTGTGTTTTACAGTTTTGTTCCTATTATTATTTCTGTTCAACAAAAACATTTATACCAGCAAGTCAAGTTGAATATCAGGTATTGATTCTCAGGTGATGAGATTTGTGTCTTCGTCTCCCTTCAAGCTTCCTCTTTCGTGTCTGCCTCCTCTGATGGTCACTGATGTTTCTAGTATTTTAAAGTGACTCATAGCTGAAATCAGTCCCATCTGTTCAGGACTAATATTGTTGGAGAGGAAAAAGAGCCATTTAAGAGAATTTCACTGTGGTTCTCTCTGTCCTCCGTGTCCAAGACTTAGAATAATTGCGTTATAACTATGTTTTCTCTCACTCCCTGCCCGGCTCAGAAATCCTATTCATCAAAGTATCATCCAATAAAACTATCACACACAGCCATGTTACTCCCATTTTATTAATTAACAGAATCTCCTCCCAGCACTCCCCACAGCTCCTGCATCTGCTCTTCTTGTTCTTCTCTGCCCTTGTTGTCTTTACAGACGTGGTGTTTTCTTTAAAAGAAACTGCCACAGTGTCACCATCTTGACTTAAAAACAGGAGTCAGTCAACTGACTCAGTACGCCTTCCCGCATCTCTTGTACTGCTGGTTTAAGAAAAGGACAAGTGTAGTCCCAGTAAAGGGCTTTTCTCTCTGGAAAGCTGAGACTTTCTCTTTCTCTCCCGTGTCTGTGTCTGTGTTTGTGTGTTTATTTATTATAAAACAAGTGATGATTTTATTAGTGCAGCACAGCATATTCTGTACACTGTCCATTAGCGAAAATAAACAACTATACTGTCATTTCTCCCCCTCTTGTCATATGTTCTAATGTGGGTATTTCATTGGATCATTGCATTTAGATTAAGCAACACTTGGAAGAGTGTGTTTTACACAGACCACCATTAGCATTTCTGACTTCTCCCCTCTGCAAATTACTACTATGAGCACAGCAATGCTAAGTATATCCCTCACTTTGACCAGTGTTTACATGCAGCACTTCGCAGTTAAAAGACGAGCGCCGTTGAACATACGTAACTTAATGCAAACATGTACCCATCAACATATTTTTGTTGCATTCTTTGCATTTTTTTGTTCCAGCGGTGTAAACGGGATGACGACAAGCAAAAAGACCACTAATGTGTATAATCCTTGGTGTTTTAATTTGGGGTTTGTTTTTGTGATGTAACTGCCAGAGATGATGTGTGGACAGGCTTAACACGAGACCTGAGACACTGGACAACTTACATCATCTGAAAATACATCTGTCACTCACATTTTTTTGTTTTTACAGCAGCTCTGGACAATTTGAAAGCCGGTTCGCCTCCTCCTTCATGTGATGTATGGACTAGTTAACTGAACATGGAGGAGGGGATGTCTAAACCTTGACTCTGACCCTGAAAGTTGTTTATAAAGCCATTGCTCCTTGCCCTTGAAGACAGTTTCTAAACATTTGCCAACCACATGTCACACAAATAATATCTGTAAAACCGCAGTGTCAGAACCTTGTAATGTTTTCCATATTATCTCGCCTTGTGCAAAACCCACTGATGTATCCATTTCATTGCTTATTAGACAGGCTACTTAGTGTACAGTATATCCCTTCATCACAAGCAGGGGTGTAAGCAGGAAGGTAATGAGACTCAGCACAGGAAAGGTGAGGTAAAGGATGGATTTGAGGATGTAAACATTACATATGGCACCTATTTAGGTTTTAAGTTGAGAAAATGTTAAAGGCCACTCATCGTCTTTATGAACGAAGAGCATTTTTTGTCTGAAAAATTTGAAAACTTGTGTGTTTGTGGAAAACGAGACGACCCAAGATATAACAAATCAACACTTCCCACATTAGTCCTTTGAGAAAAATTCATACTCCTGGCGACTTCCATGTGTTTCATCTCAGAGGCACTTGAACTTTACCTCCTCCATTAATCTCTCCAGCCACCCTCCCCCCTTTCTCTGTACTCCTCCCTCCCTCCTCCCTCTCCCCAGCTCCCTACCAAACTCCCCTCCGTCAGCACAACTCTTTATTTTCTCTTACTACAACAGTGGCAATAGAGTGCTGTCAGCCTGACCGTCCATCCCCTCTGAAGCAGGCTTTACCCCCCTGGCTGCCCTGCCTCTGCTGCTAACCCGCTTTCCAAAGGGCAGGAAGGCCCATCTCTGGCCCAGTGCCTGATGGGCTCCGACAGCAGTGTGTTCTGGGATTACGCCCGCTGAAAAGGGGGGCATTCCAGCACCGGCAGCCTTTGTCACAGCACGGCCACTGTTTGCTTTTGACAAGACAGCTGTTCAAAGCCCTCCCGGCCCCCACGGATGGCGTGAAGGGAAAGAACCTAGGGGTGACTTCCGTTTATTGGTGGTGTCGGTGGACGTGCGGTGCCACCTCCACCTGAGATCCCTTCAGCAGCATAGTTATCCGTAGTCCCAGTTTGTGCATCTTAATCACATTGTTTTTACATGATTCCATTTGAGTCACAAAAGCAAGTAAAACACTTAACAAACTTGAGACTTTTCCATCCTGCAGCTACAAAAATATTCCCTCCAACTGGGTGCATCTCCTTGATTTATCTGTACGACTCATTGCTTTGTCTACTGGAACATCCTTGATCCTCTCCAGATGTGTAGATGATGCTGTGATTACCTGCCACTCTGTGTTTCCATCTACCTTGTTTACTTGTTTGTTTGTGTGTACACCACATGTGCAATAGGAGGAGTCACATTTTCTGTGTTAAAGTGAAAGGTTGTAGCTTGGAATTATCTGCCCTATACACCCCTTCACCACCACTGCCATCTGCGTCCACCCACAACTCAAACACAGCCCGATACATTCATTTACTGATCAATTAATGGACTCTCCCTACATGAAATATGTTTTTTGGACACTGTTGATAGTGCTAATCAGATAATGTCCTAACCAGTAGCCTCCCATTCAAATCACTGCCTATTGTTGAGAGAGTTTGTTGGTGGTTGTGCAGCATTCAACCAAGCCAAATAAAAATAAAATAAATAAAATATTAAATACCTACAAACACATGCTTGAGAACTTGCAAAAACACCTTCTAGTTCAGACATGCAGGGGCCTCTCTCAGCTTGGGGCCCTGGGTAGTTGGTACCCCATTTTCCCCTCTGTGTTGCCCCAGTGTTGTATATTTATGTGTTTTTGGGAAGTGTGTACTGTAATTAGCAAGTCATCCTAATGAGGGCCTCTGTAGGAGCAGCTGGTCCAACACAGAGGAATGATAATGAATAGACACCTCGACATGAGGACCCGAGCCACACACAGCAGCACAGCTGGTACACAACAGAGCCACACGCATCCTATGATGATCATATTAAAAAAACAAAAAAACAATCATCAGTCATCTTGTTTTTAAGGACTGATCATCATTACCAGACAGAATATTTCACAGCATTTGGTGTATTGTAATTGCAGTAAAATATGAACTATATGAAATGTGAGCTTTGGCTAAAACTAAATTCACTTAATAATTTCTATTTTGATGTTTGAGACTTTTCTTTGAGAAGAGCGTACAGAGTTTTGAAATATATGTAAGAAGTTTTCCACAGTACTCGGATTGTAAAATGGCACCTATTCTACTTTCAAGTAAAAATATCACAATGCATAAAAAGATACTGTGTTAACATACGCAATACATACATCTTCCTGCAGGAGCTCATTCAAATTCCACCCTAGAAATTTGGCATCACCTTGTGGTGATTTTGACTTCCTGCTCCATTTTAACAGAAACAATGTATAAAAGACTTGAAACTCCCCTTATAACTGTTTTTATTTGGGTATGTGGTTTAGATTAGAATACATGATATAAATGGCAAAAATTAAACCTTGTGATAAATCCTCATTTATCTAATTTCTGATAATTTTATTAGAATAACATTTTGTTTTGGTTCATCTACTCATTAAAGTATCCCAGGTAAGATATATACGATTATGGCCAAAGAGATATTCCTTCGGTTTAAAGTGTTTATAGTCAAAGGGAGCTTGTTCACATTGTTTATGCTGTACAACCATTCACTCAAACACATTCTGTGGCATTCAACACAATGTTTTTCAATATAAACCATTCATATAAAGCTAGGGAACATCACATGAAAAGACTTCAAAAAAATATGTCACAGAATCAAACAAAGTGAAGCATCTCACGGTCAGATGAACCAGTGGAGAAAGAATCATGGCACAAAACCAAAAGCTCGTCTACTGTACATACAATGTATATGTAAGGCAAAAGTGACTTGAGCTGCACATCCAAAGTCTTTTTGTACATATGTGGAAGCAGGTCCAGGAGTTCACACCGACATATGAATCATACAAACAAAACATTCCAGTTTTAGACAGATGCCATGTTCTTGTCCATTTACAAATTATTAATTCAATGCGCTTCCTCATTTGTCAAACCATTCATCAGTTTTGCCCGACTGATGACCAAAACTCTTTGTCTTTGACGATCCAGAAAAACTGATCAAACTGATACTCCAATCACCCAAACCAATGCAAATTCAACAGACTACATTCAGACAGAAGTGCAGTGGGGCTTGATGGAGAAAAGGAGCAGACAGAGTCCCTTACATCTAATACACAGACATGGAATAGAGTCTTCCCTTCAAAGCACATAAATCAGTGAGGTGGCTGGGGGAAAGCTGTGCGTAAATCTAAAACAGAAATTACCTTTCAGTCATTCAAGAAGAAAACAATATGGATAAAATGTGTTCACTTGCTTATCTGCCAGTTACATGTTTCAATCCATAAAAATCAAAGAACACAGTTTATTCAACAGAGGCCAGGATAGAGAGCCACGTGAGAGGATGACCTGGTGACATTGTTTGTCTCTTCTCCATAAGGTCAGTCCAAGTGTTTGTTTTATTTGAGGTTTTTAATCTGTTGGTTTGTGTTGTGGATCTTGAGGTCCATCTTGTCCACTTTATTCAGCAGAGAATCAAGGGAGTCGTCCTGGTCGTCAATCTCAGACTGGAGACCAAGTCCAAGGTTCTTCAGTCTACTCAAGCCATCGCACATCTCATCTAGGTAATTCACAAAGGACATTAGACATTACTTAAACTGTGGATTAGCAGATAATACCTTTTTAAAAACATAATCACACATAACATTTTACACCTAACACAGAATATACAGTACACTGTTATTTTAGATTCTCCAATGGATATTCTATGGTTATACTTTTGAAAGAATAAAACATTTCATTGTAAAGGTGTCTTGAGGTAAGGTGAATTGCATTTATTTTGTCATACAAAAATGTTAATTACAATACCTAGCAAAATCAATAGAATTATCATTTAAACATTACCAAAAGCTTTAATGTCATCTCCTTGTGCCTTTCTTGTGACTGCATTGTACTGTATTATAATCAAGTAGAAATACAAGAGAATTTGACAGAAATGTTTTTTTTTTACCTAAATTTTTGTCGAGGGTCTGGTGAGCGTCCCTGAGGTGTCTGTTCTGAGAGTATCCATTCTGTCTAGATGAGCTGTCATCTATTGATGCAGAAGCTCCAAATCCTGGAACATTGAAATGAGAAATGATGGCAGCCAGTCTGTGGTATGGTTATGCCATACTGAGGTTCTTGTGCAAACTCTTACCTCCTGTATCCAACTTTCTTAGGTTGGGGTGGCTGGCTTGGTACTTATCTTCATGTTCTCTGCTGTGGGACATGGCGTTCTGTAATCTGAGGAATCAGATAAGCATTGTTCAACCATTTAGTGAAAGACAGTCAATGACGAGAAGCTGGAAATAGCTACAGCAAAAATGTTATGGTAGCATTACTCAAACACTAATTCTAAGTCATCTTTATAATGGCTTTGTTGTAAAATATGATCTCCAACCTGGCTCAAGAAATCTCAAATACATAGAATCGATCCGTATGTGAAGCAGAGCCCTGTCCGGTGTTGTCATATTAAACACAACCGTGTCTGTCTGGCTGTGACTTACTCTTCATTAGACTTTGTCTCACACTCTAGGTAAGAGGTTACCCTTACAACTGGAAGAAATATACCAATATCAAGGGTATACTAAAGGAATAGAGACTATAAAATATCTGCCAGGGGAGATGAGCTGGTACAGAGAGTTGTGTCTGCCATAATTCACAGAGTCTGCTACATAACTGACTGTTAAAAAAAGGTTTGGAGAGGAAGATACTGCCCATTTCCTGTCAACTTAGGAGGGTGAAGTACTGCTACACCTGAGCCTGAGGCCTTTCTATTGTTGACCCAACATACTGAGTTAGAGAGCAAAGGACAAACAAAGTATATTTGAGCAGTTGGTGTTAGGAGTACTCTACATTGCAACATAAAATTTTTATCATGTTAAATACCTGTCACTGGCCTGGTAGGCCTTTGGCTGCTCAGGTGGTGGCTTTGTCTCTGGCTTGCCCTTGAAGTAATTGACAAGGCCGCCCCACACACTCTTGATACCGTTTATATGCTTCTGGCTGGTTTTCAGGTCCTGATCCATGTTGTCCAACATCTTATCTGTCCTCTTTAGAACCTCACCCTGTCGCATCAGCTCCTACAACGACAGAGAGAGGAGAATGAGAGAAACTATTATTTTCACAATTATTTTTGTTGACTGTCACCCTCTCAGAGACAAGGAAATTCTTGTGTGCCAAAGTAAAGCTGATTGTGTAATTTCCCCCCGGGGATCAATAAAGTATTTCTGATTAGTTGGGACATACCTCTGCAGTTTCTACACCCATCTTCTCTGATTCAAAGATGAGGCCGAGGGAACGGTGACTGCTGTCCACAGCAGACTGAGCTGTACGCATCACTTCCTGCTGGAGGTACTTCTGCCTCCTCTCTGCTTCACTCATCCCACTGTCACTGGGGTCGTCATCAAACCCCCTGCTTTTAGGCTTAAAATCTTCCTCATCATCATCATCTGCAAACGGGTTGTGGGATTTAGGGTAGGCCATCTGTGGAGCAGACAGACAGTGTTTTGACAAAATAATCTTAACTCAACGTCTAATAGCCTTTTCCAGAGCTTTCAACTGTATCTCATGATCTTCATCTTCAAGCGATGCCAAGATACTATTTCTGGAACAAAATTAAACTATTAGCTAGTTTTAATAATCATTAACTTTACTGATTTGTTGATCAAACATTCTTAATACAGCCTCGCAAATGTCAAGAGTTGCTTTTCATATTATATCATTACAAATGAAAAAGTAGGTCAGTAGTTTGGGTTGTCAGGTAAGAAATACTACCACTTACTTTATTTTTGGGCTCTGGAAGCTTGCATTAATCAGCTTTTTACATTTCACAGACTATCTGGTTAGCAAACTACTAAGTTAATGAATAACGTTAAAGAATGCATAACATAAGTTAACTAACGCTAACGTTATATCAATTGGTAAAAATAATGCTTTGTTGTATCTCTACAATAAACAATTTTACGGATCATATGAGAATCAGCTGAAATGTTGATTCGGCAAATGGTATTCCAACTTTGAGAGAAATGAACTCTAGCTTTAGCCTGTTAGCTTCAGCTAGCTACAACTTCCACACAATACAACTAGTTTTGAGCAATGGAGAAAGTCTGTCAAAATGTTTGACACTATCTGCCACTACAACTACTGGGTTGTATTAGCGGAAAGTAATTAACATTATTGCTACAATATCTAATTATACTTGTGTTTCGAGTGTTAGTTCAAAGCTAGCTAACTGGTGTTGGCTAGCTAGTCAACCGTTAGCTAGTTAATTAACGAGGATTGACAGCTATTTAACCAAATAACCACACCCATAAGCCAAGACAAGACGGCGCTGTGCAAACATTGTCGTTTCCTTCTCTTAGAACAGATTATATCTAAAATAAAACTATAAAGATCATAGATACAACCAGATTAACTGACAAACCTCAGATCGTTGGAACTGTAGACGTTGTTGTTGCTCTGTCAGCTGACTGTTAGCAACTGAACACTTCCTGTAACTTTGGTGACGTTGCTGCTTGTTATCGCAACGGCTAATCCTGCGTAAAAAACCCGCATACGGTCATACTCACCCGTTAAAGAAAAGCAAATAAATATGACACTAGACGACAATGTGTTTTGCTTCACTTGTCACTTAAGTTCAAATAGTATTTGTATGGTTAAATACAATGCCACTACTGTACTGCCAGCTCTCGTCAGGATTGTCCCTGCTGAGTTACCGTACTGCGGCTTTGCCAGCGCCAGCTGCCGCTGTTTGCCTGTTTCCTATCCTCGCTGAATTGGGCTCGTTTGATGTAGGGGTAAACATGTCTGTAATGGGAGGTGGTACTAGAGGCTTTTATTTCAACACAGTTCTGTCGCTGGCCCGCTCTTTAGCTACTCATCGTCCCGCACCGGTCGAAAAGGTGAGAAAAGAGAAAACCGAGTGAGCACCAAAAGACACATTTGTATTAATTAGCTAACGTTAGTAACGCTAAGCAACAGGGTTGTTCAGGGTGTAGCTCCGCTTCCGCACAAACGATGGCTTATTTTGATCACTGACATGACAGCCAAGCTAACATTTGACAGGTGTGTGCGGGTCTGTAGTCATGAATCTCATGGAGCGGGGTCTTCTCGACAGTGTTTTCCCTGCAATAGAAGATGAGAGCAATGCAGAAGAAAGTGGCGTCGCTATTGTTTGGTGCCTGTTACTGCATCATACAGACAGAGTGGTCGGGCTCGATCAGCACTGCAGTCAAACAGGTTTACACAGTGAAGAGCGAGGGAGATGAGAGAGAAGGGTTCACAATGCACTCTGTTTAGCATGATAGACAGTTACTAACCTGTTGCAAGGATGGTCTAAAGGTCTAAATATAATTTAATTTTAATGTTTTGTTGCCAATACAGGAAGATCAGTTAGTTTCGGTTAGGTAATGCAATGTAATATTTAGAATTGGT
Source organism: Enoplosus armatus (assembly GCF_043641665.1). Lineage (NCBI taxonomy): Eukaryota > Metazoa > Chordata > Actinopteri > Centrarchiformes > Enoplosidae > Enoplosus > Enoplosus armatus. The sequence continues at coordinate 8,170,383 of NC_092183.1, read as the reverse complement.
GGAATCAAATAAACTATACAGGAACATATCGAGGCAATCATCAATACACTGTCACTTAGTAATGATATTTTATGGAGCATATGGGTTATGTTTGTTTGAATGGTACAGTTTCAATGTGTTTTTGTTGGAATGACCAGTTTTCAGTTAAAGTGAGGTGACAGTGTGGCAATATATCAAATATCACAAATATCTGAGTCATGATACCATTGTTATAGCAGCAACGTGGTTCCCATCTTGATGGCAACGTACAGTAAACTTTATTGATTCCCAGTAGAGAAAAAGACAGATAATGTAGGAACAGAATACAGGCAAATGTAGTTAGGTGCAAATCCAATTGTGCAAGTTTCCTGATATTACTGGTGTGACTCTAGCAAAGATCCAAA